>NC_134689.1:136378211-136731176 GCF_050947455.1 Rhinoderma darwinii | reverse complement strand
CCTCCCACAAGTTGGATTGGCTTGATGGGCACTTCTTGAGTACCATACGGTCCAGCTGCTCCCACAACAGCTCTATGGGGTTGAGATCTGGTGACTGCGCTGGCCAATCCACTACAGATAGAATACCAGCTGCCTGCTTCTTCCCTAAATAGTTCTTGCATAATTTGGAGGTGTGCTTTGGGTCATTGTCTTGTTGTAGGATGAAATTGGCTCCAATCAAGCGCTGTCCACAGGGTATGGCATGGCGTTGCAAAATGGAGTGATAGCCTTCCTTATTCAAAATCCCTTTTACCTTGTACAAATCTCCCACTTTACTAGCACCAAAGCAACCCCAGACCATCACATTACGTCCACCATGCTTGACAGATGGCATCAGGCACTCTTCCAGCATCTTTTCAGTTGTTCTGCGCCTCACAAATGTTCTTCTGTGTGATCCAAACATCTCAAACTTCGATTCGTCTGTCCATAAAACTTTTTTCCAATCTTCCTCTATCCAATGTCTGTGTGCTTTTGCCCATATTAATCTTTTCCTTTTATTAGCCAGTCTCAGATATGGCTTTTTCTTTGCCACTCTGCCCTCAAGGCCAGCATCCCGGAGTCGCCTCTTCACTGTAGACATTGACACTGGCATTTTGCGGGTACTATTTAATGAAGCTGCCAGTTGAGGACCTGTGAGGCATCTATTTCTCAAACTAGAGACTCTAATGTACTTGTCTTGTTGCTCAGTTGTGCAGAGGGGCCTCCCACTTCTCTTTCTACTCTGGTTAGAGCCTGTGTGTACTGTCCTCTGAAGGGAGTAGTACACACCGTTGTAGGAAATCTTCAGATTCTTGCCAATTTCTTGCATGGAATAGCCTTCATTTCTAAGAACAAGAATAGACTGTCGAGTTTCACATGAAAGCTCTCTTTTTCTAGCCATTTTGAGAGTTTAATTGAACCCACAAATGTAATTCTCAATTAGCTCAAAGGAAGGTCAGTTTTATAGCTCATCTAAACAGCAAAACTGTTTACAGCGGTGCTAACATAATTGCACAAGGGTTTTCAAGTGTTTTCTAATCATCCATTAGCCTTCTAACACAGTTAGCAAACACAATGTACCATTAGAACACTGGAGTGATGGTTGCTGGAAATGGACCTCTATACACCTATTTAGATATTGCATTAAAAACCAGACGTTTGCAGCTAGAATAGTCATTTAGCACATTAACAATGTAGAGAGTGTATTTCTGATTAATTTAATGTTATCTTCATTGAAAAAAACTGTGCTTTTCTTTCAAAAATAAGGAAATTTCTAAGTGACCTTAAACTTTTGAATGGTAGTGTGTATATATATATATAAATATACACAGTCCAGAGTAGATGAACACAGCACTCCAATGCTATAACAAATCAGGCCATGTGCACGTTACCTGGGGGTGAATCAATTCCCCAAAATCCAATAGAGAGAGATGTAGAGCACAGTAACGGCACCAGGACTTCAAGGTAGATGAAAGCAAAAGTGGATTTATTTCACCTCAACACAGCAACGTTTCGGTTCAACAGGAACCTTTCTCAAGCCATCTGAGATGGCTTGAGAAAGGTTCCTGTTGAACCGAAACGTTGCTGTGTTGAGGTGAAATAAATCCAAGTAATGTAGGGAGAATTTCTCCAGCTCACCTTGTAAGAGTTGATTTGGTTTTTGTGATGGGTAATCCTGGTGCTCGGATCCTCGTGGTGGCTCACGAAAAAAGTTTACTTTGAAGGAAAGGAAGGTTGGATCCAGCAATCGTGGAAATAAAAGGAATCTTTTTCCAAGTTTTAATTATTCTTGTTAAAAAATAAGAGGTTCAATAGCGTATATAATATCTTGCAATGATAGGAGTAATGGTAGGTAGCCTACGCGTTTCAGACGGTGTCTCCGTCCTTATTCATGGCTAGGATAAGGACGGAGACACCGTCTGAAACGCGTAGGCTACCTACCATTACTCCTATCATTGCAAGATATTATATACGCTATTGAACCTCTTATTTTTTAACAAGAATAATTAAAACTTGGAAAAAGATTCCTTTTATTTCCACGATTGCTGGATCCAACCTTCCTTTCCTTCAAAGTGAAATAAATCCACTTTTGCTTTCATCTACCTTGAAGTCCTGGTGCCGTTACTGTGCTCTACATCTCTCTCTATATATAAATATATATATATATATATATATATATATATATATATATATATATATATATATATATATATATACACTTATTTATTTTTTATTTATTTATATCAATCAGCCATAACATTAAAACCACCTGCCTTATATTGTGCAGGATCCCCTCTTGCCTTCGAAACAGCTCTGTCCCATCAAGGCATGGACTCCTGTAAGTTGTGAGGTAGAGCATCCTTGGTTGGACTTGTTTTCGAGCACATCCCACAGATGATCAGACTAAGATCTGGAGATATTGGAGTTCAAGTCAAAGCCTTGAACTCTTTGTCATGTTCCTCAAACCATTTCTGAATAATTTTTGAAGTGTGATAAGGGGCATTATCCTGCTGAAAGAGACCATTGCCATTAGGGAATACTGTTGACATGTAGAAATGCTTAAGTAGGTGATACATGTCAAAGTAACATCCACATGAATGCCAAGACCCAGCAGAACATTGCCCAGAACATTACATTACCTTTGGAGGCTTGCCCATTTTCCATAGTGCATTCTGGTGTAATTTCTTCCTCAGGTAAGCAACGCACATGCAGCCACATGTATCCACATGATGTTAAAGAAAACGTGATTTATTACACTAGGCCACCTTCTTCTATTGCTTCCTGGTCACGTTCCCATTGTAGGCACTTTCGACAGTGAACAGGAGTCAGCATGGGCACTCTGACCAGTCTGGGGTCTGAATACATTTTGGGGGTCTGGTCTGGGGTCTGAATAAATTTAGGGGTCTGCTTTAAGGTCTAATTTATTTTGTGGTCTGGTCTGGGGGTCTAAATTAATCTAAGGGTCTGGGGTGTGAATTTATTTAGGGTCTGAAATAATTTCGAGGTATGGTTTTGGTTCGGAATTAATTCAGGGTTTAGTGTCATGGCCCCAGGAAAGGTAAATATCATAATTCTTTTGATTATGTTATTAATTAGGGTTTTTTTGTGTTTGTTTACAAGTTCAGTTGTTGTACTACGTCAGATTCGAGGACTAGTTTGATGACAGCGTTTTTTGTTTTATTTTCAATAAAATGCTTAACAAGGGTTCTGTGTTTTTTTTTAATTTCAATAAAATATTTTTTCTGTGTCTGTTTTTTTTTTTTTTTATTGCTACTGCCTTAGTAATTGGCCGCTGGCTGATTGACTTTGTCCATTACTAAGGCGGGGCTTAGTGTTAGCCAGTGCAGAGGCTAACACTAACCCTCTATTATTACCACGGTACCCACCACCGCCAGGGGTACCAGGAAGAGCAAGGTGCAATCCAATAACTGACCATCTGTAGTGATGGTATTTTTGGGCTGGGAGAGGCCAAAAACCGTGGCCCTTCCCACCGTGTTAATGCTAGCTTGCTGCTATGTTGTATCTGGCTGGTTGTGAAAAAAGGAGGGGGACTCCACATAATTTTTTAAAAATAAATAAAAAAATTGAAAAAAAAAACGATGAGGGGCCTCCCCATTTTTCATAACCACCCAAATATAACATAGCAGCAACAGGCTAGCATTACCAGGGTGGGAAGGCCCACTGTTTCTGACCTTTCCTAGCCTAGAAATACCAGCCTGCGGTCGCCCCAGTGTCCGACCATCACTACAGATCGTCGGGTACTGGACCGCACCCAGCTCTTCCCGGTACCCCTGGTGGCGATGGGTAATAATGGAGGGTTAGTGTTAGCCTCTTCACCGGCTAATACTAAGCCCCGTCTTAGTAATGGATGCTGTCAATCAGACAGAGGCCATTACTAAGGCAGTAGTAGCAAATGTTAAAAAAATACAGAGACCAGAAAAAATCTTTTATTGACAGAAAAGCCCTCACACAACCTGTGTTATTCATTTTACTGGGAATAAAAAATGCCGTCGTCGAAGTATTCCTCCAATCCAAAGTAGTCCAACAACCCAACATGTAAAAATTTGTAACACGTAAAAAAAATCAAATGTGATAAAGTCTGCTGAGCCACTGTATCTAAACCTGTCCATAAAAATTCACAAAGTAGGCAGCACTCCCTAATAGGTGAAAAAAAAAGAGAGCTTTTATTAGCTCTGGTGCAACGTTTTGGCTCCACACACTAGAGCCTTCCTCAAGCAATTACTTGTCGCACAAGGACTAATAAAAGTTTTCTTTTTTTCACCTATTTGGGAGTGCTGCCTACTTTGTGAATTTTTATCTATAAGAGACGACGGTCAAGTCCCTGGGGCATGCACCCACTCACTTTCACTGGTGCTGCTAGACTGTGGACTATTTAATCCTGTCCATAGCTATATGGGTCATAGTGCTATAAATATGCTGTCTGTGATATATATATATATACATACACATACATTTTTAGGGGGGGGGGACATAAGGTATGTATTGCCCCTGACATTTTAAGACCTTAGAAACGCCCCTGGCTACTAGTGTTGCATCATTGGGTCACTTAGGAGACCCAGCAATATAGCATTAAAAATATAGATCGCTCACCTTAGGAAATAACTGATACCTTATCTAAACCATCTGCTAGTAAAAGCAAGTCACATGCATTACTGGAGTTTGTGTACCCTTTGTAATATCTTCGTAACATCTTTTTGTTTGAGGTCGCAGTTATCAGGATATATCTTACAATATTTCCCAGGGTGTTTTACCGAAACGTTAAAATGTGCATCAATGCTTGGCTAGACTCCCATTATATCTTGTAAATTCTATTATATTGGTGGCATAATCCATTTTCTGGTATAGCGTAGCACGATGTTCTGCTAGAAACATGCTAAATTCAATGTCTATGCTCATTTCAAGTCTACTGATGAGTGAATTCTTAGTCTTTGAGAGGTGAAAGCAAGAACAACAAAGCAAGTCATCTTAAAGTATCATAAATCAAACCTTTATTCTACAATGTATTTTCATAAAAAAAGAGAGGGATAAACTAGGTAATTTATCACTAAATATATGCAAAATATTGAAATAGGAATGATAAAACAATTGGCAGTCTTAAATAGCCCCAAGTATCCCTGAAGAGCTACTGTGTGCTGTGTAAAAGCCAAAATATTTCCCTAGTGTCACAGGACGACCCTTCAGCTGTTGGGGATCAGAGCATGGTATCCCAAGACCGACAAAATCCTATACAAACACACACACACATATATATATATATGTATATGTATATATATATATCTATAGATATATATATAGATATATATATACATATATATATATATACACATCTCAAAAAGAGGCAGTATTTATTCAAACAGAGGTATCCACACAGAGGACAGTAACACTTTACATTCAGTTTGGCTCTGCTTATCTCTTTCAAGATAAAATTAAATAGAATCTCCTTTTACTTGTAGACCACAGCAGTGCAAAAATATTTGAATATCCTGTGTTTCCGTGCACATAACATTACTACTGACAAAAGTTTAAGACACAGGCATAAATATGATTGTTAATTCATGTCTCTCTCCTCTGCTCTTCTCCATTAAGAGGGCGCTCTTTTGGCTTCTGCCACAGGTAACATGGGATGAGGTTTTGTTGGATATCAAATGTTACATTGTTGTTTCTTCCCATTCAAGTTCAACATCACCTAAAAGTAATAATTATTGAACCGTTAATGTGATCAAACTGGCCGGTTCTTTAAAGTAAAGTCAAAGTAACACCCCATAAATAAATTGTATTTAGTAAAAGTCATACCATACTGTAAATTAATGACCCCAACTAACCCACATGCACAGTCAGGTGATACGTTTGTATAAAGTAGTACATTTTCACCCATTATTTACATATCAGAAGTTTTATTTGGTGGGAATCCATGACCTGGGACCCCCACCCATTGTATAGTGAAGGTCTACCAGTGTCTTACCCCTTCAGTTGATAGCTCAGATATCTGGCCATTTTCAAAAATCTGCAAACTAATGTTGTTGGTGCCCCTCTCGACTTTTTTGAAACTGCAGCGCACATGTGCAACAAAGTCCTTTTCTAGTCAATGGGGGCACCAGCACTACAACTTCTAGTGATCTGTTGAGGTCCAAGCTCATGGTACTCACCAGTGAAAACATGTAACATTTCTCTTTGAGGTACACTTTTAGAAGGTGAATATATTGAGGGAACGTAAAATGTTTAAAAAGTTTTACATCATTGAATAAAACAAGGAAAAAATGTATCAAGCAAACTTGCTATGCAGTGTTGAACATGTTTGCTTTATATAAACTGCGTTCAGTTAAAGCTGAATCTACACACGACACAATGTAACATCTATTAACATGACATATGTCATTAAAGTGTCCCTCCAATTCTGAAACGCTAGTGCTATAGTGGCTGAGGCAAACATATGATGCCTGGAAACTATCATGCATGGGTCATGACTAATTTATGAACATCTTCCAATACTCGTCTACTTAGAAAGTGGTGGAAAATAGCGCCAGTTCCAACCTGGCATTGTCTGCAGCCGATACCAGATTCAGCAACAGAACGTGCATTCTGCACAGGGCAGAGATTCTCTCCCAAAGATTTTTATACCCTACAATGGGATAAATTTAGGAGGGCTAGGATGATTAACTCATGGCTAGTGCAGACACCCGAGGTTATCTAAAGCTGGATTTTGTACCTGAATCATACAAGTATTGAAAAATTATAACGGCTATGAAAAAAATAATCTCTTTCTAATGTTGGCAAAATATGCAAACATAATAGCTATATAATGCAGTTATATTGAGAACAGGCTGCTATATGCTTTCTGAAAGAAGCAAGTTTGGATGCAGAAGGCAGAGGAAGAAAATGGTATCTGCTTACCTTCCATGGCATCCAAAGAGTCCATTTTCTGAAGAGCAGAGTAATTTACAAAACAGATGGCTTGGTTACTGCCTTTGGTTGCTAATAGGTCCACAACACACTGATGTAAAAATATATACTGTGCCTAATGTGGGAAGAAAAACAACAATAACTAATATAGCCTGGGCACATTTCATTCCAGTTCATTCTAGAAGGACAGATTTTTACTATATTAATGAAATGCAGTTCGAATCCATAATGATGTGCAATAAATGGTGACACATTAAAATAGAAAACAGTGGATTCTTTGCTCCAGTATTGTTGGATTTATGTTAGAATCATTGACCACAATTTAATAACTTGTAGCAGATGCAGGGAATACAATCTGTGTCTCCCTTGTACAGTTATAAGCCACAGACTTGCATCAGGTAGATCTTACTGTCAACTTCTGGTGTTCTGGTTATACAACAGGGCATATTAAGGGCACATTCAGACATGGCGGAATTGCTGTTGAATTCTGCTGCGGACAGTCCGCAGTGGAATTCTGCAGCAGCCGTTTTTTATATTTGTTTCTATGCATATTTAGGAAACTTAGTTCAGACGTTGCGGAAAATAACTGTGCGGAATTTAGGCTGTAGTGCAGAATTTCCCCTCCGCAGCACGCTCATTATGTGGAGAAGAAGCGGAATTTCACTGCGGATTTCAGCCTTTGCAATGCAAATACTGAAATCTGTGGCAAGTCCACTGTGATGTCTGCAACGTCTGAATTACCTGTCATACATGCAAATGTTGGTGCAGATTCGTTGCGTAATTGCCCCGAATCTGCACTAACATTTGCAGCGGAAAAATTCCGCAACATCTGAACATGCCCTAATTCCAGCTTATGGATTTGGCAAGCAAAGAAAACGAAATGATAAATAGGTGAATATTCCCTTTTTCTTCACTTACCAGGTTTTGCACCATACACATTCGTTCACTTCTGAGCTCTGCTACAAGACCATAAATGTCCACAAAGTCATGGTGGTTAATGTGTTGGATTAAATGATCCATTGCAACAAAAACTCCTGATCTTCCAACTCCTGCACTAAAATAAATATATTTGGACATTGTTGATTATTCAGATACAAACTTCCCAGAATTATAATTTTTGTATACCCTTAAGCTATCCAAACTTTATTTTTTACATATTCCATTTAGTTATTTATAAGGAACAGATAGTAATCATGACATTGTACTACTTTTGTGATAATGCTATATTATTTGGAAGAAGCTAGAGAGTGTATGTCCATTTTAAATTCCATTAAAAATATAATTGATTGAGAGTAACCAGTTGCTGTATTAATGTAGGGAAAATGAAGCAATGTACAATGTATTGAAATTAATCATAGTGAAACATTAGTAAAGACCATAGTTTGCCTGGTGAATTCCCAACTGTAATAATGATGTCTGATACCACTTCTGTCTCTTGAATTTTTTTAAATAATAAAATACCAGGAAGAATGTGCTTGGAGCAATTCAAAGCAACACTATAAGAATGCTTTATAGCTGCAAATCTGCACAACTTGTGTATTGTACTCTTATCACTAAATTTGCTCCAAACTGCTCTCCGACTCCTATAGAAAATGTAAGGCATTTACCAACTAGTCATCTCTGCCCCTCGCTGCAGTGGGCAGGATTTTGCACACTGCCTGTGACATGCATGCTGCTGCATAAGGCACAGTCTGAATGGTCTCCTGTGTCCTGAATGTGCCTAGCATCCTGCTTACATGTTGCTTACATCTATATTTGTCATTGCTGGGTAAGGCACCATGCAACGTATAGTTACCAGACCCACTGCCTGCATACAGTCATTTCTACAATTAAGATGACGGACAGAAACTGGACTGTTCTCTTCTTTAAAAACAAAAAACAAGATGGAGATTGTTTAGGTGAAAATAGATGAACCATTAGTTGATAAGGTTGAAAACAGGAACAGGTTCATCAAGTCCAACCTATAATCCTACGAAAAAACCCTATGAGGCACCAGTTGCCCCATATTAGGGGTAAAATTCCTTCTGCACTCCAGATATGGTAATCAGAATAAATCCCTGGATCAATAAAACCATCTCCAGAAATTTAGTACATATAACTAGAATATCTTCCAGGCCCCTCTTGACTTTGTTGACGAATCAACCATCACAACATCGTGTGGCAGAAAGTTCCATGGTCTCACTGCTCTTACAGTAAAGAATTCCCATCTATGAAGATGGTGAAACCGTCTTTCCTCTAGACATAATGGATGCCACCTTGTCATGGGTACAGGCCTAGGTATAAAAAGATTATTAGACAGTTCTCCGTACTGTCCACTGATGTTATAATGTTGGCTAGGTTATGGATGATGGGTATGATTTCATACATCTGCTGTAGTTTCTTTTTAATTTTAATGAATGCCAGCTGTCCTACAGATCCTGACATGGCTCTCCTTCCTGATTAATAGAAGATGACCTGATCATGGAATACCCTACTATTACCCCAAAATCCCATTATCAGGCATACGCATAGGGGTTGACTATACCAAACAAACCCTCTAAAATACTCACCCTAATATTACTTCAACTGTAGATAGCATTTTCTCAAATCACTAAGGTGTAGTTCACACAGCGTTTTTGGCAGAAAAAAATCTGTCTCAAAATTCCTCAGGGAATTTTTAGGCAGATTTTGAAATGCAAGCGTCTTTTTTTTTTTAAAAAAAAAAAAGAAGGTTTTATTTATTAATTTTCAAAGTACAAAAGTACACGTAAATACAACATAAGTACAAACCCGTAAACTGTTTGGAATAACAAGGCACCATGGTTACAAGACATTCAAAGTACAGATAAGGCAGTGAACAGATGAAGGCGTATCACAATACAGTATATACTTTGGTCACATCTTCTGCTACTTGTTGGCAGCACAGTAGATGCCTAAGAACAACTAAAAGAACACACATGCACACACCATTCACCCAAGCGCTGCAGTCATCCCGCATTGCTCCCATTCCATCCAGAAGGGCAGACAAACATTAAACGGCAGTGTCCGAGGCCTCCAACCATCTAGACCATATCTTCCTAAACTTGTCAGGGCAGCACCTGTTAAGATACAGTTTTTGGTACATAGGTACATATTTATTTACTAATTGGACCCAATGCTCCAGACTCGGACAGGTCATGGCCTTCCATGCCATAATCAGTACCTTGCTAGCACAAAATAAAACAAAGCTAAAAAATATTTTATCGTAATGGCCATGTACAGTCTCATTCATTATGTCCAAAAGGCACACTCTAGGGTCGAGGAGCCGAGGAAAGTCAAAGTTATCATGAAGGAACTCCACTACCGCAGACCAAAATGGTGAAACCCTCGTACACAACCATATACAATGGAGATATGTGCCAACAGCAGATTAACACCTAAAACAGCAATCTGACCCGGATGCACCAATACGCAGAAGTCTAACCGGGGTATAATATATCCGGTGTATAAATGTCGACTGTATCAGGAAATCCCGTGCACTGACAACAGAGTCAAGGAACGAAAGCTCCACCTCCCTCCACTCCTCTTCAGCCAAATCAGGAATATCCCTCCTCCACCCCGCAAATGCCCAGTCAAAAGGCCGTTTTATAGTAGACAACAACAAGGCATACGTGTGAGTGAGAGTCTTGGGAAGGTCCGGGGTGCTAAGCAAGTCCTCCACTCTGGAAAACCCCAAGGAAGGTGTAGTAGAACCAAACTGGGCTAGGCAGGCATGGCGTAATTGGAGATAGTAAAAAAAAACCTTCTCGACACCCGAAACCTCTCCTCAAGCTCAGAAAAGGACACAAAGCCACTCTCTGCAGAGCACAATTGACCTAAGAACCGAATTCCTACCCCAGCCCACATCCCCGCCCCCGGTAATGACATTAACCATGGATTGTTCCACAATGGGGTCCTAGGAGAGTGAGATGGACCTGTTACGTTCTTTGGTGAGACGTGTGCCCTTTTCCAGGCACTAGCTATAGTTTGCAATGGGAGCGGCGCATGACACGGGGGTTTAAACCTATATAACAGGTTTGTAAGACTCTCATAAGAAGTCATAAGTGCTCCTGCTAACGCAGCGGCCACATTGCTTAAATCTATGTCAATCCACCAGTGTGCCAGCACTAACTGCGACACCAAGTAGTAGAGATAGAGGTTAGGCACTGCCACCCCCCCCCACACACTCTTTTAGGGGCCTGCAATAGACTAAGACTAAACATGGTGGTGCCCCCCTGCCAGTAGAACGAGCGTAAGATACCATCAAGTTGTCTAAAAAATTGTTTGGGCAATAGAATTGGACAGACATGGAGTATACATAAAAATTTAGGGAGATATATCATTTTAAAAATATTTATTCTTCCATATATGGAGAGGGGAAGATTCTACCAGGTATTTAGCTGTTTTTCCGTAGAGACTACTAACGGACGCAGGTTAAGTTCATGAAAGTGCAGGAGATTAAGGGAAACCCACACCCCAAGATAAGTAAATTGAGACACTATTTGTAACTGGACAGGGAGGCCCTGCTGGGAACAATAACCAACAGAGAGAGGAAACATAACCGACTTGGACCAATTAACCAATAATCCCGAAAAGGCCCCAAATGTGTCAATTAATTGTAAGAAAGAAACCAGCGAAGGACCATAATTCACCAGGTACACCAATGTATCGTCAGCATACAGGGACATTTTCTCAATTATAGGACCTCAAGGAATACCTTTTATGGAAACGGAAGGCCTCACGGCCAAAGCCAGGGATTTTTTCCCATGTTTAAGCCTCTGCCTTTCCATTGAAGTCAATTAGGGGCAAATTTGTCTATTTTTGACACTCATTCCGAAGCGGTTTCTGCATCAAAATCAGCACCAAAAAGACGCCATGTGAACCACCCCTAATTGGATATACTATTCAGCCTGCTCATTGGTGTCCTGTACAGTTGGTTACTGATTCTTTACTTTTATTGTTGTTTCCCAAAATATACTCTATGAGAGCAGCTAAGCAAAATATACTGAAAGAAAGAAAGCAAGTACCTTCAAAGGTCAATGGGCAATGATTATATATCAGTTACCGGACCATGTGTTCATTACATTTCACCACTGACCTAATGTACAATAAAAGGTGACCCTTAACAGTGTTACTGTATCAGGTAATAACTAAAAACTGTGTTTTTATTTTTAGGAATAAAATAAAGCCCCATATTTTACACTTTATGATTTGTACCTGCAGTGTACAATTGTTGGCGTATTTTCATGCGGTCTGCTTGCTCGAACCATTTTTACAAAATGAATTAAGGCTGTAGTGTTTTCTGGGACTCCGTGTTCTGGCCAACAAGTAAAATTACATTGACGTACCATCATGTAATCGCCATGCTACAGTGGAAAAAAAAAAGATGAGAAATATTGAGATGATAGATTTTCTTGTGCAATATGTTTATTACTTTGTATACACTAGATGTGGTGATAGTGACATACATGTAGATGCAGAATTGAATGGGCTCAGTACCTATTGACCAATTTGTCACTCATTACAGTACATCATGGCTCCTTGTTTTGTAGCAATGTATCTCAACTAAAGCCCCTTAAAGAATCGAAAATATCATATTTTGATGATTTCCTTTAAGGGAACAGACATTTTGAGGCATATCAATTTTATATGACATAAATGTCGGATTGGTGGGATTCAGAGGTGATTGGCCCACTATTTTAGTCCCTCCATACCACTACGTATTGTAGGTGTAAGAGATTCTAAAAACACTACACATTGAGGATGAGTGGGAATGGGAAATATTGTTCTATAGCATCGTTGCAGCATTTATGTATGTACACTATAAAAATTAAATTACGTATTTATTTGTATAGTAAAATTGGTTTCATGTTATTTACACCAAACATGAAATGGTATCCAGTGGACAATTAACCCCTTCAGGACCGAGCTCATTTTGGCCTTCAGGACCAGCCCGATTTTTTTAAATCTGACATGTGTCACTTTATGTGGTAATAACTCTGGAATGCTTTTACCTATCTAAGCGATTCTGAGAATATTTTCTCATGACATATTGTACTTTATGTTAGTGAAAAAATGTGGTCTATAAATTCAATATTTATTTGTGAAAAACACCAAAATGTAGAGAAAATTTGCAAAAATTAGCATTTTTCTAAATTTTATTGTATCTGCTTGTAAAACAGATAGTAATACCACACAAAATAGCTACTATTTCACATATCCCACATATCTACTTTATGTTTGCATCATTTTTTTGAATGTTCATTTATTTTTCTAGGACATTACAAGACATAGAACTTTTGCAGCAATTTCCCACATTTTCAAGAAAATGTGGGACCAGTTCAGTTCTGAAGTGGCTTTGAGGGCCTTAAATATTAAAAAGTCACCATAAATCACCCCATTTTGAAAACTGCACCCCTCAAAGTATTCAAAACAACATTCAGAAAGTGTTTTAACCCTTTTAACCGTTCCACATGAATTAAAGCAAATTAGGGGTGAAATTTAGAAATTTCATATTTTTTGCCAAAATTCATTTGTAATACATTTTTTTCTGTAACACAGAAGGTTTTACCCAAGAAACGCAACACAATATTTATTGCCAAGATTCTGCAGTTTTTAAAAAAATATCCCAAATGTGGCCCTAGGGTGCTAACGGACTAAATCACAGGCCTCAGAAGCAAAGGAGCACCTAGGGGATTTTGGAGCCTCCTTTTTTTTAAATATATTTTAGGCACCATGTCCGGTTTGAAGAGGTCTTGTGGTGCCAAAACAGTGGAAACCCCTCAAAAGTGACCCCAGTTTGGAAACGACATCCCTCAAGGAATTTATCTAGGGGTGTAGTTATCCTTTTTATCCTACAGTTTGTTTGCTAGATTTATTGGAATTAGTCTGTGAAGATGAAAATCTACTTTTTTTCTGAAAAAAACATAGAATTTTCTAATTTTTACAAGGAATAAAGGAGAAAAAGCACTCCAATATTTGTAAAGCAATTTCTCCCGATTACAGCAATACCCCATATGTGGTAATAAACTGCTGTTTAGACCCACACCAGAGCTCAGAAGGGAAGGAGCACCATTTTGATTTTGTAGCACAGATTTTGATCAAATGGTTTTCGGTGCCATGTTGCGTTTGCAATGCGCTGGAGGGACCTAAACAGTGGAAACCCCTCAAAAGTGATGCCATTTTGAAAACTACACCCCTCAAGGAATTTATCTAGGGGTGTAGTTAGCATTTTGTCCCCACAGTTTTATTTGCTACATTTATAAGAATTAGTCTGTAAAGATGAAAATCTACTTTTTTTCTGAAAACAGTGGAAACCCCACAAAAGTGATCCCATTTTAGAAATCTTTAAATTTTGAGCATGTTGATCGCAAAGTTTTAGGTGTTATTTAGGTTATTTGTCTTTTTTGTCCCTAAACATTGCATTTGCCTGTACAAATAACTATGTCGTGATAAAAAAGCATATGACCAACAAATGTGTCAGTCCGTAGAGTTAAGAACAGAATCTCACTTTGATATAGAGTAAGTTAGATTGGGAACATTTTTAAAAATATATGAAACTGCTTTGAAGTGAAAGGCAATATATTTGAAAAGTGGAGGAAACAAATACTGAGCATGTTCACAGAATAAAAGGACAGCCTTTCTCCCTCAAACCCTATATGGGGAACAAACGTGCCAAGTAAAAAAAGTACTAAGAATGAAAATAACTGCTTTTTATGGCAGGACATAATCATAATAACAGGCAGAACAAAAAAATCTAACATTTAAAAACTACAACCCCCAATGTATTCATCTAGGTGTATAGTGAGAATTTTTCGTTTTGTTTTGGGGTTATTAAAATTTGTCAGTGGGCAGAGAATGGGAAAATAAATAAAATTACTTTATAATGGCCAATATAGATAGAAGATAGAGGGGACTGATAAATAAAAAATAATTTAAAACTCTAATGAGGAGTGATACATTTTGAAGCATTCTTTGATGCATAGGCCGGGTTTTGTGGGGCATGTATCGCATTGGTAGGTGGTGTCTCTTCTGATCCCTCTTCTTGTACACACCCTACATTTTTGGGGGGGTCTTAATTTTTTCTTAGTAGGGGGTATTTCTGTGGGAAAATGCTGGCCTGGAATAATGCAGTACCCTCCCCTTCTGGGTTTACAAATATTAGAGCCTTGATGACCTTCTCCTGGAATTGCAGGAAGGTTTCACGATTGCCTGCATACCTGGACACCACAAACGCATTATAAAATCCAATTTGGGTGAGGTGGATGACCAGCTTTTTGTACCATGTTTTGCTCTTACGCATGGCACTATATGGTTTGATCACTTGATCGGATAGGTCCACCCCACCCATGAAGCAATTCTAGTCCAGGATGCAGGTAGGCTTGGTGGTTGGGGTGCTGGATCCACGTACTACAACAGGTCTGCTGCTAGAATTATGAATGGTGGACAATATATGTACATCCCTTTTGTCCTTAAATTTAAGAAAGAGCAGATTATCGCTCCAGACGGCACTACTTTCCCCTTTCTGCAATGTTTGCCCCAGCAGGGTTTTGGGGAGGCCCTTCTGATTCTTCCCGATGGTGCCACAGGCCACGGTGGATCTGGACGAAAGGGACTTTAGGAGAGGAATACTATTATAAAAATTGTCCACATATAGGTGATATCTCTGACCAAGTAAAGGGTGTATCAGGTCCCAAACTATTTTGCTGCTGATACTAAGAAATGAGGGTCAGTCTGGGGGTTAAATTTTTGAATCTTTCCCCTCGTAAATTTTAAAACGGTGTGTGTAACCGGTGGCGCTCTCACACACCTTGTATATTTTTATGCCGTACCAGGCCCTTTTGTTTGGGAGGTATTGCCTGAAGTGCAGCTTCCCTTTGAAATTTCCGAGGGATTCATCGACCGCTATATTTTTTTCAGGGGTGTAATTTTCTGAAAATTTTATATTATAGTGGTTAATGACAGGTCTAATCTTATATAGCCTGTCATAATGGGGGTCCTTGGGTGGTGGGCAACGGGAATTGTCATTATAATGCAACGTCTTCTGCTCATCACCGTACTGTAGAGGGTCGTATTGTACTATATGTCAGAGGACCAGTAGTACCGGATACGTGTTTTTTTATGAGGCTCATGTTTAACAATAGGCCCCAAAATTGTTGGAGTTCCACTGGGTCCGTGGGAGTCCAGCTTTGAACTCTGGCATTAGGTGGGATTGCTGGCCATAAACTGCTCGGCATACAAATTGGTCTGCTGAACCATCGCAGAAACAAATTCATCAGAAAAAAAACTAATTAAAAAAAATCGAATTCCATGAATCCCGCTGTCTCTACTTGGATCACTGAGGAGGCAGTAAAGTTGGGAACCTGAGGGGTATAATTTACAGTGGGTACCCACATCGCTTTATTTGAATCTGGCTGCGCAGGACCAACTGCTCTTCTGCGCTGTGGGGGTTGGGGGGACTAATCAGACTTGCTAGATGACGATGAAAGAACAAATTCCATCTCATCATCATTTGAAGAGTCCGTGTGGGAGCATAACATGGCATATGCCTTCTCTGGACAATAAAATCTCAGGGCCATATTGGTATGGTACTCCCTACAATAACTAACCGTTAAATAAATGTAGAATTTTTTTTTTTTATTATTTTTTTTTAAATTAGTTTTATTTTTTTTTAATAAGAAAACTAAACTCCCTAAAAATACAGGAGAGGACGGAGTAGGTAGGGACAGAGGTCCGCAAGTAAATGGTCAGCAGGTGACGGAGATCAGCAGCTGACGGACGTCAGCAGGATTAACAGTATAGGATAAAATTGGGGAACTATTTAAACAAAATTAAAAGGGACACTGACAGGGACACTGACAGGGTCTTCAGATCTGACAGGGACCTTCACAGATCTGACAGGGTCCTTCACAGATCGGACAGGGTCCTTCACACTAGGCAGGGATCAGCTGAAGGGCATGGAGGGTGAGTATAGAGATATTTTTTTTATATTTTTCACAAGTTTTTCTGTCAGAAATAATCTGACACACAGTACACTACACTATACTACACTCATGGCCGGCTCTGAGAAGATTTGACACAAAATGAGCTTCTCAGAGCCAGGAAATTGCACTATGCCGTCCTTGACAGCTGTGATTAGTCTGTCACATTTGACTGACCAACCACAGCGATCGCCGACATGGGACCACTCTGATAGGTCCCGTGCCAGCTAACTGATTGTTAGCTGTCACGGACAGCAACAATCATTGTGATGTCACCATGTCAAGTGACATGGTGACAGTTTGAATGCAGGGCGTTACTGTACACCCTTTTGCGGGAAAGCACCGCTAAAAAGGACGTAGAGTAACGCCGATTTGCTGGAAGGGGTTAAGGATTTTAACAATTTGAGTGTGAAACTTTCTAACGACCAACAATATATCACCATAATTCATGGTCTATGTAAGTTCTTAGTAGTAGCAATTATTTATCTTCAATAAAATATACTGTAAGATGCAGCCAATTTCCACAAACTATGCCATTGAGAAACCGACTGTAGTTCCAAATAAGATTTTAATTCTTAAATGCCAGAGTCTAGAATGTCATGTATCTCCGAAGAGTAGCTTCTAAATAGGACTGGCAGGCAAGGAGAGAGTGTGGCTTAGTTATGGCGGAGGATGTCCTTAATTGCTGTACTGTCTATTCTAAATAATAAAGCAATTACCCGTTCAACTTTTAAGTCTCGAATGGTCCAGTCAATCTGAACGTCTTCTACCACTTTGGTGATCACAATATCTCCAAAAACCGTAACTGGCTTGTTGTCTTCTGGCCAATATTGATGACATCTTATCTGTAACACACACGTATTAGTTATAGGAGTTAAAAAAGAAAAACAAATGTTGTGTAGTTGGTTTATAATAAGTCCAGTTAACTTACCCGGCCTTTCTCAAAGCACTGAGTAAGCATAACTATGGTCTTTGCTCTTGTTTCCCATACCATTCTCCAGAAGTCACCTACAGTTCCAGCCAGCGGTCCTTGTGTAGCAATAAACTCATTAGGACATATATAACCCTAAAAGGAAAAAAAATATTATTGACAGAATATAACACTAAACCAGCAAGATACAATAATAATACACACTTTCAGGCATCTATTGTAACATTTGTTTCCAAAGGAAAATGGGAGAATAGATTGCCATAGAATCTGAAATTTATTTGTACACTTTATTTCTAGTTGATGATATTTATAAGTAACGTTCAGTCAGCCAGTCATCCAGCTATAATTTGTGCAAGGGCTTATATAAAGTACACTGGGGTATATTGATTAAAAACAGTTAGTGAGAATGAAGACTTAATGAATGTGTGGAGTATTAGCACAGGTAGATGGGAAATGATAAGAGAAACAATTCCTGCATAAGGGAAGTCATTTTTTATAGGATTTTATAAGCATCTCCGAAGAGGTGGGTTTAGGGGAAAGTTTGCCTGGTTGTGCAATGTAATACATTCCAGAGCGCAGGTGCAGCACAAGAGAGGTCTTGTAAATAGCAATATAAGGTTGTGAGGAGCACGATTAGGGTGGTAGATATGACAGAAAAGATACAGGTGCATCTATAGAGAACTAGAGGTATGCTTTTCATATGCATTAGGTACACAAGCTATTGGCAACATGTATAGGTCTGTCTGCATAGTGGCTGCAGATCGTTTGTCGCACAGCAAGGATCTGACAGACATTTTTTATCCGGCCGAGAAGTATTATTTTTGCCTGATGGGAGCCTGTGCTAGGCAGCAATGCCTTCTGTTAATGTAAATTTTGCTACGTTTATCGCTGAACTTTTTACACTAGCCAATATTCATTACAATCGATCACAAACTAGCAAATCATAATGATTATTAGTGTGAGTGGGCCTTTAGTTAACATTATCTAGTAGGTTTATTTGGAGACAACTAATTGCAATGACATGATGTGCTGTCACAAATGACCACTAAACTCTGCTACATCTGTTTAGAAATAATGGTAATAAACATAATGTAAAGCAATGCATTTTTGTACATGATAAAAATATTTGATGTGTTGCTTTAGTGTTGTTGAATTTAAATAGATATCTAATAGACCAAATTATATAAATGCATTTCAACATACCTATTAAATTTTGGCAGCACCCAAGGGATTCCCAGTACACTCTCCTTGCTTGTTTTTAGTGACGCTGATGGGTGCTCGGCCAAGTCAGCTCAGAATCAGTACACAGTAAATCCAGAAGCCAGTACTCAAAAAGTCTATACAATATTCCATTTTGTTTTGAATCACAGTTAAAACATGCAAAAGAAAAAATCTTATGCATTTCAAGCTAGAAATTGCCCTTAGGGACAGCATAAAAAATCATATAGATATAAGAGGTAAACTCTCCCACACTTAATGTTTACTCCTTTTTTAAACAGCTGATGTATCGAGATGTATTTTATGCTATGACAAAGGGCCTTTTGTAGCCTGAAAGACGTCAGCAAAGATGTTTTAGCTATGACACCAATACATTGAAGTGCTGGAACTGCTGTCTTCTGGGTTAAATGTTTGATATTGGGTTTTCAAACCCTCCTCCCTAACCAGAATGGTCGACCATAGGTTATTTTTATACTTACAGACACATAGCTTGCATTGATGTAATCTGAACCTGGCACACCAGCGTCCGCTATAAGCTTTACTCGGTTATTGTTATCTGTGGCAAAAATGTGGAGGACAGATTAGTCTTGCACATATTTACAATAAGTCTACAGTACAATATTCATTTTCTTATACAGGACTTTACAAATAGTGTAAATCAAAAAGATCAATTAAAGTAATGGTACATGACGTAGCAGCTCATGAAATGGACATATAGGAAGAGTCTAATACCTCTATATTATAATGTATTATGGGTTTCTTTACATGAATATAGGACTTCTCACTTTAACACTTTCTATACTGTAAGGGTAGGAAATAGTCTTGGGACGGCTGTCAAGAAAAGAATGTTAAAGAGGTTGGTTACTTGGGTCACATTACAAAGTTAAGACACTATTAAGTCTACAATTTCTTGCACCTGCATATAAAAGCTTGTGGGTACAGAGTTACTCAGACAATCAGCCTTGGAACATTGCAAGGGTCATTTCAAGATCACACAGCAGTTGTAATGTAAAAATTGCAACTCTTAATGCTGAACACAACACAGTACATGTTTTTTTTTTTTTATTTTAAATTAAAAGTACACGTACGTTTGTTAAAGGGGTCACCTGGGCTTAGCAAAAAAGATCTGCTCTTCAGAAACAGCGCCACTCTTGTACATAGCATAGGCCGTGTTAGGAATTGCAGCACACACCTCTTCAGTTGAATAGGGCTGAGTTGCAAAAAAAAAAAAAAAAACAAAGGACAAGAGTGACGCTGTTTTGTATTCTCGACAACCCCTTTTGAGTTCATAATATAGGTATATTCTAACTGGGTACTCCTTCCGATAATGGTTCATCATGAATCCATTTCTATTTAGGCAAGCATCTGTAATCTAAGGTGGATAAAGACTTTCATTAGACTGGAAAATGATAGAGGGAATTAGTGGAGCAATAGACAAGCAAATATTCCACTGATGGTCGGTGAGACATCTCTTTGTGCAGCTAACACTATTGTTAACTATTGTTTTTATTGTAGGAAGACTTTACCAAAATGATAGAGATTTGATTGACAGATGCTTTCTATTCCCCTTGATCTGAGTCTCGACCTGATCCTCCTATTTGGCCATGGATGGCCAGCTATCAAAAACTGGGTTAATAGTTGAGTGCAGGCACTTTGAAGGAAATGTGGATTTTATCACATGAAACAATGTTTAATTTATTGTTATATAAAGCAATTTTTCAAAAGTACAGAGATGCATTTAGTGGAACCACGTCTTGTAACGCCATATCAGAGGCCTGCTGAAAAGTTCCGGGGATCTCCTCAAAGGAAAACTATGAGCATAAGTCAGACAAAAGCTATATTTTCAGTTTTAGTCTAGAGTTGCATTTTAGATTTAACCTTTTAATATAATTTTACAGTTCATATATAATCTATGTAAAGACATAACTTCATAAAAAACTTGCATTCCATATCTTGAACTGATCCCAATTTACAACTTTTATTAAAGTCTGAAGATGCAAGCTGGCTGCTATTAAAACAAGTCAGGCTTAAAGAGGACCTGTCACTAGGTCATGTGAGTTGAACTGGTTATTACCTGAATAGCATTGTCTCCCTGATTCCAGAGCTGTTTTTCTTTTTTCCCTGAACCCCCCCCCCCCCCATTCCAGAGATATGGCCCACTGTTGTGTTGGTTCCCTCTATGCTATTTGAAGTAGTTAGCCAATAGGCTATGAACTACCCTCAACCTGCCTTGTGCTGATTAGTCAGCATCAAAGGCAGGGAAGGTAGCTCCACCCCGTGGGCTAACTACAGCAAATTAGCATATAGGCAGCCGACACAAAACAGTGGACCATATCTCTGGAAGGGGGGGGCAGGAAAAAAAGAAACACACCTCTAGAGTCAGGGAGAAAGCACTTTTCAGGTACTAACCAGTTCAACTTATAGGAACTCCTAAAATGAATTGCGCTGAACTGCATTCTTGGATAGTTTGTTTTATTACATACAATTCCTGTAATGTTCCTGATATAAAACCTACACTTCCCATAATGCAGATCAAACTTTGTCTAGACACTGAACAAGTAGGTAAGTGATGTGAAATTAGATGAGAACACAGAGATTGTATACGTAGAAACACAAGGAGATAAGCAAAAGGATGTGTCACTTTCTCGAATTTCATGGATTTGCCAATTCACTAGTCTATAGAATACAATAGGATAATCAATTAGCATTTTAGTCTTTTAATTTTGGCAATTATTCTCTTAATTTTGCCAAAAGCAAATCTTAATCTTGGCCAACTATTTACCGATGCATCAAAAAAAAATGTGCTCGCTCTGGCTATAATGCTTCTGGAAATAACGATCAATGTAAGGTAAGCAATACAAAACATTTGAGAGATTGCTCAACTTTTTAATGTTGATTATAGTTATGTAAAAACTGTAAGTTGGTATTTAATTCTAAAACTACACTTTAAGTGGGGAAAATTAAACAATGGGAGATTTTTGTTTTTTTATTTTTTTTACAACATACCCATATGAGGGCTTGTTTTTTGTAGGATGAGTTGTAATTTTTAATGGTACCATTTAATGTACAAATTCTTTGTGGGGTAAAATAGGCAAAAAACAGTGATTCCGCCATTGTTTTTTGGCTTTTATTTTTACATCGTTCACCGTGAGGTAAAAACAACATGCTAACTTTCTTCTACGGGTTGATACGATTACAAAGATACCAAATTTTTATCGTTTTTTTCGTTTTAACACTTTTACAAAGAAAACACTATTTGTTTTAAAAAAAACAATTGTTTTGTATCGCCGTACTCTGAGAGCCATAATTTTTTTACATTTCCGTCAATTGAGCGGTGTGAGGGCGAGCTGTGGGTTGGGACATTTTTGGGTACCTGCGTCTTTTTGATCAGTTTTTATTTTTTGTGGGAACTAACAAAAACAGCAATTCTGGTGTTTTTTTTGTTTTGTCTTGTTTTCATTTTACAGCGTTTACCGTGCGGGTTTAACTCCGTGGATTTAACCCCTTCCCTCTGCGGCCACTTTTGACCTTCCTGACAGAGCCTTATTTTTCAAATCTGACATATGTCACTTTATGTGATAAGAACTTTGGAATGCTTTTACCTATCCAAGTGATTCTGAGATTGTTTTCTTGTTACACATTGGACTTTATGTTACTGGTAAAATTTGGTCTATAAATTCAGGATTTAATTGTGAAAAACATCAAAATTTCAAAAAATTCAATTTTTTTAAATCAATTTTAATGTATCTGCTTGTAAGACAAATAGTTACACCACACAAAATAGTTGCTCATTAACATTTCCCATATGTCTACTTTAGATTGGCTTCGTTTTTTGAACATCCTTTTCTTTTTCTACAAGGCTTAGAATTTTAGCAGAAATTTCACACATTTTCAAGAAAATGTCAAAAAGCTATTTTTTTAGGGACCAGTTCAATTGCGAAGAGGATTTGAGAGGCCCAAACAATACAAACCCCCATAAGTCACCCTATTTTAACAACTGCACCCATCATAGTTGTAATGGCAGGGGGTAGGGAGACGGACAAGTGAGCCCTAATCTACCCGCCACTCTGTCCCTGCCTACTTGCAACGACCCGCCGTAGGCGACGGGGTACAACTGGGCGGCGGTCCCTGCGCTCAGTAAGTGCACGACAAACACGACAAACATACAAGGAACACAAGCAAGGAAAAGGGGCCGTTGCCCACGGCAACACCGTGAGCAACCAGAGTGGTGAGCGAGCCGAGTCAAGCCAGGAGTGTGCGAGGTACAAAACGAAAAGCAGAAGAGTAGTCGGTAAGCCAGGGTCTGTATGGAGCAGGATCAAAAAATAGCAGGAGCTGTAGCTGGGCCAGGAAACCACAAGGAAAGAAACACAAGCAGTAACAAGCACCGAGGGACAGGAAGTGCAGGCTTAAATAGACCGAGGGCGGGAGCTAGCTGAGTCTGGCCAGGTTACGATAGGCTCTCCCACTCCTAAGCCTGCCAGCCTGAATGGTGGAAGCTGGAGTCAGTCTCAGGGATGTATTCTCAGGTGCTGACTGATTAGTTCTGGGAGTTAACCCCGAAGCTGTGCCTGGCAGATCCTTTACAGTACCCCCCCTTTTATGAGGGGCCACCGGACCCTTTCTAAGTGGACCTGGCTTACTGGGGAAACACAGGTGGAACCTCCTGACCAATACCCCAGCGTGAACATCCCGGGCGGGTACCCAAGTCCTCTCCTCGGGCCCGTATCCTCTCCAATGGACCAGGTACTGGAGGGAGCCTTGGACCATCTTGCTGTCCACAATCCTGGCCACCTCGAATTCCACCTCCTCCGGGGTGAGGATGGGAACAGGAGGTCTCCTCGAGGGAGCCAAGGACGGGGAGCAGCGTTTGAGGAGGGAGGCATGAAACACGTCGTGTATCCGAAAAGACGGGGGTAACTCCAGCCGGAAGGAGACAGGATTGAGGACCTCAATGACCTTATACGGCCCAATAAACCGGGGAGCAAACTTCTTGGACGGAACCTTGAGACGCAAGTTCCTAGACGACAACCACACCAGATCCCCGACCATAAACAGGGGGTTAGCAGAACGTTTTTTATCAGCCTGAGTTTTTTGTACGCTCTGGGACACCTCTAGGTTTTTCTGAACCTGGGCCCAGACTGTGCACAGTTCCCGATGAACGACCTCTACCTCAGGATTGTTGGAACTACCAGGTGAAACGGAGGAGAACCGTGGATTAAACCCAAAATTACAAAAAAAAGGAGAGACCCCTGACGAGTTACTGACCCGGTTATTAAGGGAAAATTCGGCGAGGGGAATGAAAGAGACCCAATCAAATTGACAGTCAGAGACAAAACACCTTAAGTATTGTTCTAGAGATTGATTAGTCCTCTCCGTTTGGCCATTGGTTTCAGGATGGAAGGCAGAGGAGAAGGACAGATCAATCCCCAACTTCATACAGAAGGCTCTCCAAAACATTGAAACAAATTGTACCCCTCTGTCCGAAACAATATTGACAGGGATCCCATGGAGACGCAGGATGTGTTTGACAAACAAGGTAGCCAACGTTTTGGCGTTGGGTAGTTTCTTGAGGGGCATAAAGTGGCACATCTTACTGAAGCGGTCCACCACCACCCACACCACCGACTTGCCTTGGGATGGAGGCAAATCGGTGATAAAATCCATGGAGATATGTGTCCAAGGTCTATGGGGAATGGGCAACGAATGCAGTAAGCCCGCTGGTCGGGACCTGGGAGTCTTGGACCTAGCACAAACCTCACAAGCGGCGACGTAGGCCTTAACGTCTTTAGGCAACCCAGGCCACCAATAATTTCTGGTAATGAGGTGTTTGGTACCCAGGATGCCTGGATGGCCAGATAGTGCGGAGTCATGATTTTCCCTAAGTACCCTTAGCCGGAATCGCAGGGGAACAAACAGCTTGTTCTCAGGAAGGTTCCCGGGAGCTGCACCTTGATCAGCAGCAATATCAGAGACTAAATCAGAATCGATCGAGGAAATGATTATACCTGGAGGCAAGATACAAGCAGGATCTTCCTCCGAAGGAGGGCTGGCCATGAAGCTACACGACAGTGCATCAGCCTTAATATTTTAAGACCCAGCCCTATAGATAACCAAAAAATTGAATCTGGTAAAAAATAACGCCCATCAAGCTTGTCTCGGGTTTAGCCTCCGGGCAGATTCTAGGAAAACCAGATTCTTGTGGTCGGTAAGGACCGTTACCTGGTGCCTAGCCCCCTCAAGGAAGTGACGCCACTCTTCAAATGCCCATTTAATGGCTAAGAGTTCGCGGTTGCCAATATCATAGTTACTTTCAGTTGGCGAAAACTTCCTGGAGAAGTAGGCACAAGGGCGGAGATGGGTGAGGGACCTGGTACCCTGGGACAAGACAGCCCCCACTCCCACCTCAGATGCGTCAACTTCCATGATAAATGGCTCCATTTGGTTGGGCTGAACCAGCACCGGGGCCGAGACAAAGCACTTCTTAAGGACCTCAAAAGCCTGGACAGCCTCAGGAGGCCAGTGGAGGAGATCAGCACCTTTGCGAGTGAGGTCCGTAAGGGGCTTAGCGATGACCGAGAAGTTAGCAATAAATCTCCTGTAATAATTAGCGAACCCCAAAAAAAACTGTAACGCCTTCAGGGAGGCAGGTTGGACCCATTCCGCCACAGCCTGAACCTTGGCGGGGTCCATGCGGAATTCATGAGGAGTGAGGATTTGACCCAAAAATGGAATCTCCTGTACCCCAAACACACATTTTTCGGTTTTGGCAAACAGTTTATTTTCCCGAAGGACCTGGAGCACCTTCCTGACATGCTCAATGTGGGAGGACCAGTCCTTGGAAAACACCAGTATGTCATCAAGGTACACTACCAGAAAAATCCCCAGGTAATTTCTCAAAATCTCATTTATGAAATTCTGGAAGACCGCAGGGGCATTACACAACCCAAAGGGCATGACGAGGTATTCAAAATGGCCTTCGGGCGTGTTAAACGCAGTCTTCCACTCATCCCCCTCTTTGATGCGAATAAGGTTATACGCTCCCCGTAGATCCAATTTAGAAAACCATTGGGCCCCCTGAACCTGATTAAAGAGATCAGGAATCAAAGGAAGGGGATACTGGTTCCTTACCGTGACCTTATTCAGGCTACGGTAGTCAATGCATGGCCTAAGACCACCATCCTTCTTCCCCACAAAGAAGAAGCCAGCACCTACCGGAGAAGAAGAGGGACGAATGTAACCCTTGGCCAGGGATTCCTGGATATACACTCTCATAGCTTCACGTTCGGGAAAAGAAAGATTAAATATCCTACCCTTAGGAAGCTTAGCTCCTGGTACCAATTCGATAGCGCAATCGTATTCTCTATGAGGAGGTAACACTTCGGAGGCCTCCTTAGAGAAAACATCAGCGAAGTCCTGAACAAACTCAGGTAGCGTGTTCACCTCCTTAGGGGGAGAAATAGAATTAACAGAAAAACATGACGTACAACATTTATTACCCCATTTGGTTAGCTCCCCAGTATTCCAGTCAAACGTAGGATTATGCAACTGCAACCAGGGAAGACCTAGAACCAAATCGTACGATAATCCCTGCATCAACGGTACAGAGCATTGCTCCAAATGCATGGAGCCAACAAGGAGTTCAAAAACAGGGGTATGCTGTGTAAAATAACCATTAGCAAGAGGAGTGGAGTCGATACCCACTACCGGGACAGGTTTAGGCAAATCAATAAGAGGCATAGCAAGGGACATAGCAAATTCCACAGACATGATATTAGTAGAGGACCCTGAATCCACGAAGGCACTGCCGGTAGCAGACCTACCACCAAAAGAGACCTGAAAGGGAAGCAAGATCTTAGTACGTTTCATATTTACGGGAAATACCTGTGCGCCCAAGTGACCTCCCCGATGATCACTTAGACGCGGAAGTTCTCTGGCTGCAATCTTACGCTTAGGACAGTTGTTCACTTGATGCTTGTCGTCCCCACAGTAGAAGCAGAGACCATTCTTCCTGCGGAATTCTCTACGTTGTTGGGGGGACACGGAGGCCCCGAGTTGCATAGGTATCTCTGAATCTTTCGGGGAGGAACGAAGCAACGGAGCTTCGGGAGGCATCATGGGGGAGTCGGAGGAGAAAACACATAAACGTTCACGTTGTCGTTCCCTAAGACGTCGGTCAAGTCGTATCGCTAAAGCCATAACCTGGTCTAGGGAGTCAGAAGAGGGATAGCTAACTAGCAGGTCTTTCAGGGCATTCGACAGACCCAACCTAAACTGGCACCTTAAGGCAGGGTCATTCCACCGAGAAGCTACGCACCACTTCCGAAAGTCAGAGCAATACTCCTCAACAGGTCTCTTACCCTGACTTAAGGTCACCAGCTGACTCTCGGCAAAGGCAGTCCTGTCAGTCTCGTCATAAATAAGTCCGAGAGCAGAAAAGAAACAATCAACGGAGGAAAGTTCAGGGGCGTCAGGAGCCAAGGAGAAGGCCCACTCTTGGGGCCCTTCCTGGAGCCGGGACATAATTATACCCACCCGCTGGCTCTCAGAACCTGAGGAATGAGGCTTTAAACGAAAGTAAAGCCTACAACTCTCCCGAAAGGAGAGAAAAGCCCTCCGGTCCCCTGAGAACCGGTCGGGCAACTTGAGGTGGGGTTCAAGAGGTGCGGTGAGGGGAACTACCAGGGTAGCATCAGGCTGGTTGACCCTCTGAGCCAGGGCCTGGACCTGTAGGGAGAGACCCTGCATTTGCTGAGCCAGGGTCTCACGGGGATCCATAGTGGTGTCAAGGACCAGGGGTAGACTAAGTATGGGCTTGTTATTATGTAATGGCAGGGGGTAGGGAGACGGACAAGTGAGCCCTAATCTACCCGCCACTCTGTCCCTGCCTACTTGCAACGACCCGCCGTAGGCGACGGGGTACAACTGGGCGGCGGTCCCTGCGCTCAGTAAGTGCACGACAAACACGACAAACATACAAGGAACACAAGCAAGGAAAAGGGGCCGTTGCCCACGGCAACAACGTGAGCAACCAGAGTGGTGAACGAGCCGAGTCAAGCCAGGAGTGTGCGAGGTACAAAACGAAAAGCAGAAGAGTAGTCGGTAAGCCAGGGTCTGTATGGAGCAGGATCAAAAAATAGCAGGAGCTGTAGCTGGGCCAGGAAACCACAAGGAAAGAAACACAAGCAGTAACAAGCACCGAGGGACAGGAAGTGCAGGCTTAAATAGACCGAGGGCGGGAGCTAGCTGAGACCTGGCCAGGTTACGATAGGCTCTCCCACTCCTAAGCCTGCCAGCCTGAATGGTGGAAGCTGGAGTCAGTCTCAGGGATGTATTCTCAGGTGCTGACTGATTAGTTCTGGGAGTTAACCCCGAAGCTGTGCCTGGCAGATCCTTTACAATAGTATTCAAAATAAGTATTCAAAGCATGCAGACAGTTTCTTAAACCTTTAGGCGTTTCTCAAGAATTAAAGCAAAGTAGAGGTGAAATTTACAAATTTCATTTTTTTTTTGCAGAAATTCATTTTTAATTCATTTTGATTCCGTAACACAGAGTGTTTTACTAGAGAGACGCAACTCAATATTTATTGCCCAGATTCCGTAGTTTTTAGACATATGCCACACGTTGCTAGCGGACTGAAGCACAGGCCTCAGAAGCTAAGGAGCACCGAGAGGATTTTGGGCGTTCTTTTTATGAGATTATATTTTAAGCACCATGTCAGGTTTGAAAAGGTCTTGTGGTGCCAAAACCAAGGAAACACCCAAAAAAAGACCCCATTTTGGAAACTACACCCACAAGGAATTCATCTAGGGGTGTAGTGAGCATTTTGACTCGACAGGTGTTTCATAGATTTTATTAGAATTTGGACGAGAAAATCAAAAAAATTGACATGTTTCAATAACATGTTGTTTTAGCTAAAAGAAAAATCTATTTCCACATGGAATAAAGAAGAAAAAGCCCCCAAGGTTTGTAAAGAAACTTCTCCAGATTATGGAAAAAACCCATATGTGGTCATAATTTGCAGTTTGGGCACATGGCAGGGCTTAGGAGAGAAGGAGCGCCATTTGGCTTTTGGAGCACAGATTTTGCTGGATTGGTTTCTTGGCACCATGTCGCTTTTACATAGCCCCTGTGGGACCAAAACAGTGGAAACTTCCCAAAAGTGACTCCATTTTGGAAAATACATCCATTGAGGAATTAATCTAGGGGTGTAGTGAGCATTTTGACTGGTGTTGACAGGTGTTTCATAGATTATATTAGAATTGGGCAGTGAAAATACAATTACATTTTTTTCCAATAAGATGTAGTTTTAGCTCAACATTTTTAAATTTTCTCAACAAATAAAAGGAGAAAAAGCACCCCAACATTTGTAAAGCACTTTCTCCCGAGTACAGCAACACCCCATATGTGGTCATAAACTGCTGTTTCGGCACATGGTAGGGCTCAGAAATTCCCCAGATGTGACCCCATTTTCAAGACTTTAACCCTCAAGGAATTAAATTAGGGGTGTAGTGCGCATTTTGACCCCACAGGTGTTTTATAAGAATTGGGCCGTGAAAATTAAAATCTACATTTCTCTAATAAGATGTCGTTTTTGCTCAACATTTTTCATTTTTACAAGGACTACAGGCGAAAAGGCACCCCAAAATTTTCTATGCAATTTCTCCTGGGTAAGGCAATACTATATGTGGTTGTAAACTGCTATTGGACACACAACAAGACTCTAAAGGGAAGGAGCGCAATTTGGTTTTTGGAGTGGAGATTAATTTTTGGACACCATGTTGCATTGAGCTAAGGTACCAGTGCAGTGGAAATCTCCGAAAAATGACCCCATTTTGGAAACTACATCCCTCAAAGGATTCATCTAGAGGTATTGTGAGCATTTTGACCCCGCATGTATTTTGCAGAAATTAGTGCACAGTGGATGATGCAGATTGAAAATTCCAGTTTTCCACAGATATGCCATTTCAGTGCCCAATATGTTGTGCCCAGCTTGTACCACTGGAGATACACACCGGTGAGCAGAGCATCAGTTGGCGCTTTGCTCGGGACTCCAGCACTGCTCCCGACATTTGGTCAGTGACTTCAGGGCTTTCCTACAGCTGGAGTTCCTGATGCTCTGCTCGCGGACTCCAGCGATAGGAAACCCCTCAAGTCACTGTCCATATATGGACAGTGACGTCGGCAGCAGTAGTAGAGTCCCCGAGCAGTGCATCAGCTGATGCTCTGCTCAGGAACTGCAGCGATAGGTAAACCCTGAAGCCACTGACCAAATGTCGGGAGCAGTGCTCGAGTCCCAAGCAAAGTGCTAACTAATGCTCTGCTCGGGGACTCCAGCAATAGGCAAGGTGACTGCCCCCTGCAGTCATGCCATTGATAACACGCCAACACGAATAGCACAGGAAGCAAGCCCTAAGTCATGTGGGGCCATGTCGGTGCGTCATCAATATTTGAAAAGCTCCAGGACTTCCGGGAACAATTCAGCGGGTTTGAATGGCACCATTTAGTACCGAATTTTTAATTAAAGTATATTAGTAAGTGACTTATTTTTACATAAAAATACACTACTGTTCAAAAGTTTAGGGTCACTTAGAAATTTCCTTATTTTTGAAAGAAAAGCACAGTTTTTTTCAATGAAGATAACATTAAATTAATCAGAAATACACTCTATACATTGTTAATGTGCTAAATGGCTATTCTAGCTGCAAACGTCTGGTTTTTAATGCAATATCTACATAGGTGTATAGAGGTCCATTTCCAGCAACCATCACTCCAGTGTTCTAATGGTACATTGTGTTTGCTAACTGTGTTAGAAGGATAATAGATGATTAGAAAACACTTGAAAACACTTGTGCTATTATGTTAGCACCGCTGTAAACAGTTTTGCTGTTTAGAGGAGCTATAAAACTGACCTTCCTTTGAGCTAGTTGAGAATCTGGAGCATTACATTTGTGGGTTCGATTAAACTCTCAAAATGGCTAGAAAAAGAGAGCTTTCATGTGAAACTTGACAGTCTATTCTTGTTCTTAGAAATGAAGGCTATTCCATGCGAGTAATTGCCAAGAAACTGAAGATTTCCTGCAACGGTGTGTACTACTCCCTTCAGAGGACAGCACACACAGGCTCTAACCAGAGTAGAAAGAGAAGTGGGAGGCCCGCTGCACAACTGAGCAACAAGACAAGTACATTAGAGTCTCTAGTTTGAGAAATAGACGCCTCACAGGTCCTCAACTGGCAGCTTCATTAAATAGTATCCGCAAAACGCCAGTGTCAATGTCTACAGTGAAAAGGCGACTCCGGGATGCTGGCCTTCAGGGCAAAGAAAAAGCCATATCTGAGACTGGCTAATAAAAGGAAAAGATTAATATGGGCAAAAGCACACAGACATTGGACCGAGGAAGATTGGAAAAAAGTGTTATGGACAGACAAATCGAAGTTTGAGGTGTTTGGATCACACAGAAGAACATTTGTGAGACGCAGAACAACTCAAAAGATGCTGGAAGAGTGCCTGACGCCATATGTCAAGCATGGTGGAGGTAATGTGATGGTCTAGGGTTGCTTTGGTGCTGGTAAAGTGGGAGATTTGTACAAGGTAAAAAGGATTTTGAATAAGGAAAGCTATCACTCCATTTTGCAACGCCTGGGCCATACCCTGTGGACAGCACTTGATTGGAGGCAATTTCATCCTACAACAGGACAATGACCCAAAGCACACCTCCAAATTATGCAAGAACTATTTAGGGAAGAAGCAGGCAGCTGGTATTCTATCTGTAATGGAGTGGCCAGCGCAGTCACCAGATCTCAACCCCATAGAGCTGTTGTGGGAGCAGCTTGACCGTATGGTACGCAAGAAGTGCCCATCAAGCCAATCCAACTTGTGGGAGGGCCTTCTGGAAGCATGGGGTGAAATTTCTCCTGATTACCTAAGCAAATTAACAGCTAGAATGCCAAAGGTCTGCAATGCTGTAATTGCTGCAAATGGAGCATTCTTTGACGAAAGCAAAGTTTGAAGGAGAATATTATTATTTCAAATAAAAATAATTATTTCTAACCTTGTCAATGTCTTGACTATATTTTCTAGTCATTTTGCAACTCATTTGATAAATATAAGTGTGAGTTTTCATGGAAAACACAAAATTGTCTGGGTGACCCCAAATTTTTGACCAGTAGTGTATGAATGCAAAGCAATTTTTTAAATTTTTGGTCCTCAGATAACCCCTTTAAGGAGTGATGTGACATTGCTGTACTGAAGAGTGGCTAACACTGCACTGTGCTGTTCCCACTGTTTACTCTGTTGTTGCAGGCAGGCAGTTGCCAGGCGGTTGGTAACATGGGGACCAGGAAATTACCGCCCTCATGTGTCATGTTACTTATAAAAGTAGGGGCTAGGCTAAGAAACCCCATATATCTCCAGGCAGTTGACGGTCGGCAAGTGCCCTCATGTGAGAGGGAAGAGCCTGTGAGTTCATTAAAAGGGGCGGGCTTCCCTCCAGTTGTTGTTGAGTTTGAGTGTTGCAGAGACTGCTGTCGAGGTGAAACATAAGCTGTACTGGGCCGGGACTGCAAGAAGCGTTCTGCGTGTTTTCCAAAGCAAAGGGAACTGACAGAGAGTCTAAGGCTGCAAGTGGTGCAGTGACCGGAATACAGAGAGTGGGATATGCAGACAAAACAGAAGCAGAGAAAGAAGGAAGATCTAGTAGGTACAAGCCATATATCAGGACCGCAACCACCAGCCTGATTGAATCCAGGAACTATAGTAAGTGTGAACCTCTTAGTGAAAACCATCAAATGTTTTTACCCTGTGACTGTGTACATTAACAACTTGTAATGATCGTGGTTGCAGACCGCCACCTCCCCTTATCTGCTGACGGCCGCGACCGCAGTCCTACCTCCTCTGGCCGACGTCTCTTTCCCAAAAAACTTCAGCACATTCGGACGCTCTGTCCTGCATTGTCCGCGAATAATTAATTATATCCCAGATCATCCTGGACTATAAAAAGGGCCCTGCCCTTTCACTCCTTGCCTGAGCGTTGTTGTAGCCCATGTTCGTATTGCAAATGGTCCCTTAGTGTTAGCCTGCTCCCAGTGTTCCCGTGCCCTGCTACCTGTATCCCGTGCTGTGTTTTATTCCTGATCCTTTCTAGTGTTGGAGTCGTGTTGTGCCGCCTGCTGTTATACACCATGTCTAGTGACATCTCCCACTCCTGGTATCATCCACCACGTCGGGCGCTACCTGCCACACCTGCTGTTATACACCATGTCTGGTGTCATCTGCCATTCCTGGTATCATCCGCCATGGCTGGTGCTACCTGCACGTCTAGCCCCATCTGTGCCAAAGCCTCTGCCCAGTGGCGGATCCTCATGTGGGCGGTTCGGGCGGCCGCCCGGGGCCCGAGGCTCCCAGGTGGCCCATAGCTGCCCAAACCGCACATCAGTTAAAAAATAACTATCCGGCAGCTGGCTGCCGCATTGTTTCGGTCATCGGCCCTACCTGCTGATGAAGGGGGGCATGTGCACTCAATTGCGGTCAGGGAACAGGGAGCTGGCGGCCCAGCAAATCAGCTGTTGAGAGCGGACTGTCAGAGAGAGTGATGGGCAGGTGCTGGAGTCTATCTCTCTGACAGTCAGCTCCTCTGTGCTGCTGTGCACTGTCCCGCCTGTCTAAACCTCCAGCAGCTGCTTGATAACGGCAAGACTGCAAGTAGGAGGTGAAGGACCTGTAGTGATATCACAGTCACACGATCAAGGTCCTGGAGGCAGCACCCGAGCACAAGCACCGCAGAGGAAGAGGCTGTGGTAAGTTTGTGTGTGTATAGTGAACATAGTGTAAGTGTATACAGTGTGTGCTGTGTATAACGTCAGTCTATACAGTGTGTGCTGTGTATGTCAGTCTATATAGTGTGTGCTGTGTATTATGTCAGTGTATACAGTGTGTGCTGTGTATAATGTCAGTCTATATAGTGTGTGCTGTGTATAATGTCAGTCTATATAGTGTGTCCTGTGCGTATAATGTCAGTCTATACAGTGTGTGTGTGCTGTGTATATAATGTCAGTCTATACAGTGTGTGCTGTGTGTATAATGTAAGTCTATATAGTGTGTGCTGTGTATAATGTAAGTCTATACAGTGTGTGCTGTGTATAATGTCAGTCTATACAGTGTGTGCTGTGTATAATGTCAGTCTATATAGTGTGTGTGCTCTGTATTATGTCAGTCTATATTGTGTGTGCTGTGTATAATGTCAGTAAATACAGTGTGTGCTGTGTATAATGTCAGTCTGTATAGTGTGTGCTGTGTATAATGTCAGTCTATATAGTGTGTGCTGTGTATAATGTCAGTCTATATAGTGTGTGCTGTGTATAATGTCAGTCTATATAGTGTGTGCTGTGCATAATGTCAGTCTATATAGTGTGTGCTGTGCATAATGTCAGTATATATAGTGTGTGCTGTGCATATAATGTCAGTCTATACAGTGTGTGCTGTGTATAATGTCAGTCTATACAGTGTGTGCTGTGCATAATGTCTGTATATATAGTGTGTGCTGTGTATAATGTCATATATATAGTGTGTGCTGTGTGTATAGAGTTTAAAGTGTGTGTAATGTAAGTCTATATAGTGTGTGGGTGTGTGTATGTAGTGTGTGCTTTGAATATATAGTGTGTGGTGTTAGTGTGAATTATATATAGGGTGTTTAGTTTCCTAATTTTTGTGTGTGAAATTGTTTCCCACTCATAGAGCCCTCAGATGCTCAGAACCCCCCCCCCCCCTTGCCGTATAATCTCCCCTATAGAGCCCTCAGTAGTTATTATACTGCAAGGGGGAGGGTGTCTGACTGCTTAAAGGGTAACTAAGCTTTTTTTTTTTTTAAATTGACATGTCATAGTGACATGTCAAAAGTTCTGATCGGTGGGGCATTTTTCTCTGATAAGATGTATTACAAAGTTTCTTATATACACTTGTACTAATAATTTATGCAAAATTTGTTGAAACGTTACTTACCACTTAAGAAAGTATATACAGTGATTCCTATTTGATTTCAATTAGGAATCTTAAAGAGGTTATTATAATTTAAACAATAGTAATCATTACAATACTTCCTATGACCAAAGGATTAAGTTTATACAACATAACTGTCATATTACATTCCTTGGAACGATAACGCGTCCTTCATAAATATGAATGCCATTTCTAGCTTAGTTCATTTAGCAATATATTGCAAGCTATATAATAAGCATATAATTTTAGTTTCTTGACCTTTCTTTTTTACCTGCTATCTGCATGCGTGGGTTTTTGGTAGCCACCACAAGGCTGGCAACCTCTTGTTACAACCACAATAAGGGCATGTTGACATGGGCTAACAAAAAAACGGCTGAAAATATGGAGCTGGTTTCAATGGAAAGTGATTTTTGCTGCGTTTTACGGAAGTTTTTGGAGCTTTTTTTCTATTGAGTCAATGAAAAACGGCTCCAAAAACGACTCAAGAAGTGACATGCACTTCTCTTTACGAGGTGTTTTTTTAAGCGGCTGTTTTTAAAAACGGGCATGTGAAAGACGCCTCGTGGAAACGGAACACCGTTTTCCCCATTGAAATCAATGGGAAGATGCTTGTAGGCGTTCAGGCCCCGCATTTTTTGGGACGTTTACGGCCCGAAAAACAGCTGAAAATAGCATGTGTGAACATACCCTAACAGGCACAAATAAAGATTTTCAGTGACTAATGCATTGATAGCCTATCTGTAGAATAAAGGGGCCGAGCTGCAGTGCCAGGATCAACATTGAAGGGGCCGCAGTGTCTAAAGATGGACTGTCAATGTTTCAGTCATGGAAAACCTATTTTAAAAAAATCACGGTTATATCTTATTTTTCTTACAGGGACTTGCAAAAGTTCCCTCTTTTTTTAAAAAACAATTGGCAACACTGAGCCCTCCCTCTAAGTAGCTTATTGTTAACAGAAATGCAGTTTAATTGCGGCTTATACTGCATATAACTATATTATAGTTTTTATCTATTGTAGAATATTCTTTACCTATCTGTCTGCTCTGTTTTGTATTGCTCTTGTTCAAATGTTTTTCCTTAGTTGTAGCCAGGGACAGACTAAGCAAAAGTTTGTGGTGCCAACAGCTGTGTAAGCCTATATGTTTCCCTACCAACCGATGCAGACAGTAGGGCCCAGCGGCAGACCCGTGCCTAAAATAGCAGTGGGATGGATTACTTTAAACTCCACTGATGGCTTTTAATGCCCATAGCTCAATAGTCTGAGCTTTCACATGAAATGATCTAAGTTTGCCACATGACAAAATATCACAAGTCCTTACCTGGGGGGAAAAGTATGGTTCACCTCGGCCATATGTACCATGCACAGAAGAAGATTGTAAACTTATCTATAGCTGTGAAGCGTAAATTTAATGTATAACATTTTGGTACTATTTTAGCAAATTATAAGAAAATAATGACTAGTTAAGTTACAACAAAAAAAAGACAGTGCGTTATAATTCATATACATACATGGCTTTATGTTTGTAAAGCGATTTTTTGACCTGTTCCATGGCAGATCAGCATCTGATACTGCAAGATCTTCAAGAAACTTTGGGAGCTCCTGCAAAAAACATGTATAGTTATAATAACATATTTGAAAAGTATTAAATGTGTTGTTTTATTACTTGTTACCATATCTGTGTTAAATACAAGAACCTTTTTTTTTTTTACTATTTACTTATTGATCAAACAAAGCAATTATCCTGGCTGAACAGCGGTGCTGCGGTGGCTGGGGCCGCCATGCGGTGCTGCAGCCGATAGAGTAGGGACCCACTTTAAAGAGGTTGCCGTGAAGTGGCAAGTGGGCTTATACAGTTTGATCAAAATGTTTACAAAGAACCTCATTTTCATGTTTCTAAATTATGCCTAGCAGCTCAGATCAAAGTATATCTTGTGGATTGTGCGGTCCATGTCTAGTTTCTCACAATGTTGAAACCCCAAAAAAGCATTGCATATAAAGAATTTAAATGAAATATTAATGTAGAAAACCATGTATTTATTAGACCTAATAGGGGAGATCTATCAGTCTCAGAAGTTCTCTGAAATAATTGTATTGAAAAAAATTGCATTCAACACAACTTTTTCCATCACAAGTGACATTCTATGCTATATGTATTCAATGATCCATACCATTGTGTATCAGTTTGGACCGCAACTATTGTTCTGTTGCACTAAAAGGCAATTATGCATATGAAATTCTCTAGTTTAACACCATAACTCAAATTGACATACTTGTACATCATTGATTGTCTTTACTTAAGGCAAAATAACATACATGTATAACTCCGACCATTTAACCATCTAGATGCCACGATCAATAGTGACCACAGCATCTAAAGTGCTGGGAGGGGGCTAGCTCTACGAGTTCATTAGTACACATTCATGCAACTATGGGGAGGCTGGTGGCTTGCTTATTTTTTCCATTCCCCCATCCCCCAAAAAATTATAGAAGTTAATTCACAATCTATATGTACCCCAAAATGGTTCTTCTTAAATATATGACACGTCCTGCAATAAACAAGCCCACACCGACATCGACAGAAAAATAAAAAAGGTATGGTCCTTGGAAAGCGGAAACATTATTTATGCTGCATGGTGAACGGGGTAAATTTAATATGCAAAAAACTATTTCAGAATTGATGTTTTTTTCCATTCCATCCAAAAAAAGTTAATAAAAGTTAATCAAAAAGTTATATGTACTCGAAAAAGGTGCCATTGAAATCTACAGGTCATCCCGCAAAAAAAACAAACCCTGATTTAGCTGCATCGATGGCAAACATTAAAATGTTATGGCTCTCGGAATACAACGATGCAAAAACAAAAAAATTCCTGCAGTCTCTCATGCCATAATAGGCCTTTAAGGGTTAAAATGATTCCTTGTACTGATACAGGTGACATGTTTCCCCTTTAGGGTATATTCAGATATATTGTGTTTTCTGGGTTTTGGCCGTTGCAGCAGTTTGACGCAGGGGCCACATGTTATGTTGAAATACACTGGATTTTAAAATCCTGTTTGCACAGTGTCACAGGCATTGGCCATTTCTTACAAACGCAACATGCCTATTGATATCAACTGGAATATATGCTGTATTGAAATTTGCATATAAAACTAGGATCATTTTCCATAAAACTAGTTCTTTGAAATAGTTCCTAGAACTTGCAACTTTTAGGCTGGGTTCACACAACCTATTTTCAGGCGTAAACGAGGCGTATTATGCCTCGATTTACGCCTGAAAATACGGCTCCAATACGTCGGCAAACATCTGCCCATTCATTTGAATGGGTTTGCCGACGTACTGTGCAGAGAAGCTGTCATTTACGCGTCGTCGTTTGACAGCTGTCAAACGACGACGCGTAAAAATACAGCCTCGTCAAAAAAAGTGCAGGACACTTCTTTGCAACGTAATTTGAGCCGTTCTTCATTGAACTCAATGAAGCACAGCTCAAAATTTACGGCTGTCAGAGAAGCCTCGCAAAATGCGAGGAGGAGCATTTACGTCTGAAACGAGGCAGCTGTTTTCTCCTGAAAACAGTCTGTCTTTTCAGACGTAAATGCCTGCTATCGTGTGCACATACGCTTATAACATAACATCCAACAGAGAGTCAAAACGTCAGCTTGTATTTATATGCGGTTTTTATAGTGCGGTAGTGGCGCACCATTCAGACACCTGTTAATGTACCCCTAAAAACAAAATAAAGGCCTAAAACAAAAACGTGCAGCGACTATTTGGTAAACCTTTATCAAGTTTTTTTCACTCAAAATATAAATATACTTTATTTCTATCCATAGAATTTTTTTGTTTCCAGGCTCAGTCGATTTATTCTGTGGGACAATGTAGCATGTAGAACCCAAATCAGTGTAACATTACTGTCTAAACAATTACCCGGGTAATTGGGTATTGATTATCAAGGCTGCAGTTTTTCTTGGTCTCACATGCTTAAAATGGACATGAAATGTGACACATGACAATTACTGGAGAGCTTGTGATGTTGTGACAACTGTTTGGAACATACCGAAAATTCTTCTTGAAATTTTAGGTTGTTATTGGCACACAACTCTTCAATGTGCTGCAGAAAAGCTTTCTTGCTCACAGGCCTAAGGAGAAGGTACAAGATTAAATTACACATACAGTATGGTAAGTCTCTGCAAAGATTTGATAAATTTATAAAATTACTAATAATAATAATAAAAAAAAAATCAAGACCTAATTCGCTCTTACATAGTTCATTGGAAACCACTCTATTATGTTAATCTGGACACTTCACACGTTTGTTCAGCAGTGATTTTCTCACAATGACAAGGTTTTTCAGTCTGTTCAAACTAAAACACACACATGCAAGTTTCACCCTAGAGACAAAGCATTTCTCCAGTTTCCATGCAATTAGTCATGCTTTTATGATTTATTTGTAGGTTGTCCTTGTAAATGCATGAAAAACCACCATACATTAACTTTCATCACACTATTAAATCTACAGGCTCAGGACGAAAAAAAAACACAGCATAGCTTTGGTCAACTTACTTGAGTGATTTCCTATAACTAAGTAACCTGCAACAGAGATTATATTAAAATATGTGCAAACAGATTTGCAGTACACTTGGTTGACATAAAGGTTTTTTCATTATTCAAAAATAAATTGCATTATATAAAGGTTAAACACACAAAAACTGCATGCCACACTGATTCTATATTTCCAACCATTTAAAAATACTATAAAAATATAGGTAGGTTGGAATTGCAGGAATTAAAAAAAATGGTTTCTAAAATGGGGACAAAAACTTGCAGTAGTGTTCACGTAAACATCACAAAAACAGCTGAATATATAGCTCAGCATGATCTTGTTGTAATGCGAGTAATTGCTGCATTTTAAGCATCGTTTTACTTACTCTGCTTACACTAGCTCAAATGTTCTATTTCGGCAGGAGACATAATGAATATGATGGATCTGTTATTATCTGTTTTGAAACTGATCCTAAGGCTGGGTTCACACGAGCATGTTCGGTCTGTAAAGGACGGAACGTATTTCGGCCGCAAGTTCTGGACCGAACACACTGCAGGGAGCCGGGCTCCTAGCATAACAGTTATGTACGATGCTAGGAGTCCCTGCCTCTCCGCGGAACTACTGTCCCGTACTGAAAACATGATTACAGTATGGGACAGTTGTCCCGCAGATAAGCAGGGACTCCTTGCGTCGTACATAACTATGATGCTAGGAGCCCGGCTCCCTGCAGTGTGTTCAACCGGGACTTGCAGCCGAAATACGTTACGTCTTTCACGGACCGAACATGCTCGTATGAATCCAGCCTAATGGATCCTGACAGATCCCATTGACTTACTGGAAGAAGGTGGCTTTATAGTCTGACTAAGCACAACTGATAGTTGGACATTTTCACTGCTTTTTTTTATTTAAATAAAATTCTGGTAAACAATGCTGGGTACAAACACAGCATTAAAGTTTTCTTAGTGAAAAACAAAAACTTCACAGTGCTCTTATATCCTCAGGTGCAGTGATTTTGTGGAGCCTTTTGCTTTTAAACTCAGCCGTATGTGCTGCAGATCTCTCCTTCTTCCTAATTTGCTAACTGGAAGTTATCTCCCATGTTACAGATATGGTGGAGATGCAACCCGGTCACAGCCACTGTTTCCACAAGTCTACTAGCTCACATTACATTTTCCACTTATTCCGTCAATCCTCACCATCCTACACACAGCTTGAACCAGTGCCGAGCCTGCAGGAGTTTATTGATGAGCAAGTTCCCTCTACAAGTACACAAACAGCTTGTAATTACCTGTTTGCATAAGATATGCATAAGATATTCAAGTTATTTTATCTCTCTCAGCAGGATGGAAGTAAAGAGCTACACTAATTCAAATCTCCTCCTGCTCTTCCCCATAATGAAATGAATAGTGCATCCTGCAAGTGAATTGAGCTACCAAACAAAGTAGAGCACTATTTAAAAAAATAAAGAAAAAAATCTAGATTAAAAACATAGAAAAATAAATGTTTAAGTGGATCACAGAAGGCACACTTCACTTTTTAGAGATAAAAAAATGTTTCTTATATGTTTCTTCAAATGCTGGCATATAGTGTCTGCTTAGCAACACCCTTGCTTTAAAAAATGTTGGGGTTGTCAGTATCTGAGATGAAAAATGTATTAATGTTAGTAAAAATGGCACACAAACTGTTATCCATATTTTAATATATATTTTTTGGCATGAAATTGAAGTCAGGAGATTGCTAAATACATAGCATAAGAGCTATAACTTGAATCTTCTAACTACTTATGTTGGAAGATTCAAGTCGATACCAGATTTCTTTTGACTCCTATATCGGTTGCGGGAACTTGTGGGTCACAACGCAGCCACTTTCCCTTTTATTACTTTGGCTGTGCAACCTCTGTCACAGCCAAAGTCGCTATGTGACACTAGCTTTTAGCTGAAAATTTATAACATTTAACAACCTACAAAATACAGGGATTGCACACCTTGAAAAGTTAGTGCACCCCCAAACTCAACATATTTCCTGAAATCAGACAACCTGTCAATTGCAGTTGTCTTGACGTGCTGTTGCAGCCACGTCCACCTTTATGTAACATTTTAACATACAGGAATATATATATTTTTAAATGTATTAAAACATACATTTGCTCCTAAAACTCACATGCAGAGGGTTATGCACAAAAACACTGTAAAAATAATAGATCAAGGTGTGCAATGATCATATTGTAAAGGATCTGCCAGACACAGCTTCTGTGTCGACGCCCGTGGTTAGTCAGTCTGCACCTGCTCCTAAGTCTGATCGAGTGACACCTCCTTCTACCAATCAGGCTGGGAGGCTGAGGAGTGGGAGAGCCTATCACAGCCTGGCCCGCCCTCTGTCTATTTATACCTTCACTTCCTGCTCCTCCTTTGCCTGTGATTCTCCTGTTTCCTGGCTCTGCTGCTGCTGCTTGAACTATTTGTCCCTGCTTCATATTGACCCTGGCTTACTGACTACTTTCCTGCTCTGCGTTTGGTACCTCGTACACTCCTGGTTTGACTCGGCTCGTTCACTACTCTCCTGCTCTGCGTTTGGTACCTCGTACACTCCTGGTTTGACTCGGCTCGTTCACTACTCTTGTTGCTCACGGTGTTGCCGTGGGCAACTGCCCCATTTCCCTTAGCTTCTGTGTACCCTTGTCTGTTTGTCTGTCTGTCGTGCACTTATTGAGCGTAGGGACCGTCGCCCAGTTGTACGCCGTCGCCTAGGACAGGCCGTGGCAAGAAGGCAGGGACTGAGTGGCGGGTAGATTAGGGCTCACCTGTCTGTCTCCCTTCCCCGCCATTACACATATATACTACAAACATCTACATTAATGAGAACTTGTGCTTTTAAAAAACACTGAAAGAGAGGCCATGCAAAACGTGACCGTCTTCAACAAATGTGTAAAAAATATATATAAAACAGTAATAAAATGTGTACTGAAGCAGACCCCTTATTCAAAGAAAATGTACTCTGCAAAAGACTGTAAGATGTGAGGAGTTTATGAATACTACACATCTCTACATTCACAGGTGCGTGTGTTAAAGAAATGTCAAAACTGTAGGAATACACCAACCAATTGCAAATTAAATTGGAGATTATATAGGTATATTTTTTTTCATCCCCCTATACAAACTCTACGGCTGCGTTCCCACGTCACAGTCAAAGTGTGTTTTTTGCAGCAATTTTTAAAAAATTGCGCCAAAACCGCTTCATCTTGCTGCAATTCTGAGAGAATCCCAGGGGGGCAAAACCACAAATTGACCACAACATGTGAACACAGCTTAAGGGCCAATTCAGAGAAGTGTTCACGTCTGTGTGCTGTCCGAGTGTATAACTGACAGCACACTGACTCATTAAAGTCAATGGGCTCATTCACATGTCCTATTTTCCGAACGGACCATCTATCTGAAGTAAGAGCTGCAAGTATATGCAGCTCTCACTTCAACCTTCTCAAGCTCAGATTAGATAGTAGCTAGAGCTATGATTTAGGTCTTGTTTTAAAGCCAAGATATCAGATACATCTTTGGCTACTGAAGTGCCTCCCTACCAGGATGTATTATATACTTCCTTAACAGGGAAAGGGTAAAAGTGGTTGTCCCATGATAAAATATTACATTCCCCTGTTAGATCACCCATAACATAACAATTATTTAATTGGAATCAATTTAAAAAAATAATTTCAATTAAATAATCCCCCAACTCTTAAAGGGGACTTTGGTGCATATGTGTAAAGGATCTGCCAGACACAGCTTCTGTGTCGACGCCCATGGTTAATCAGTCTGCACGTGCTCTTAAGTCTGATACAGTGACTCGGTCTGCTACCACTCAGGCTGGTAGGCTCAGGAGTGGGAGAACCTATCACAGCCTGGCCAGACGGTTCCAGCTCCCGCCCTCGGTCTATTTATACCTTCATTTCCTGCTTGTCTCTGCCTGTGATTCTTTCCTGTTTCCTGGCTCTGCTGCTCCTGCTATCATTATTGACCTTGCTTCATTTTGACCCTGGCTTTACTGACTACGCTCCTGCTCTGCGTTTGGTACCTCGTACACTCCTGGTTTGAATCGGCTTGTTCACTACTCGTTGCTCACGGTCTTGCCGTGGGCAACTGCTCCATTTCCCTTAGCTTCTGTGTACCCTTGTCTGTTTGTCTGTCGTGCACATATTGAGCGTAGGGACCGTCGCCCAGTTGTACGCCGTCGCCTAGGACAGGCCATGCAAGTAGGCAGGGACTGAGTGGCGGGTAGATTAGGGCTCACCTGTCTGTCTCCCTACCCTGTCATTACATAATCACAGGCACATATACCTTTTCTACCCTGGTCCCTGACACAACTATGGACCCCCTTGAGACCCTGGCTCAGCAAATGCAGGGCCTCTCCCTACAGGTCCAAGCCCTGGCTCAGAGGGGCAACCAGCGTGATGCTACCCTGGTAGTGCCCCCCACCTCACCTCTTGAACCCCACCTCAAGTTGCCTGACCGGTTCTCAGGGGACTGGAAGACTTTTTTCTCTTTTCGGGAGAGTTATAGGCTCTATTTCCGTCTAAGGCCCCACTCCTCAGGTTCTGAGAGCCAGCGAGTGGGTATAATTATGTCCCGGCTCCAGGACGGGCCCCAAGAATGGGCCTTCTCCTTGGCTCCTGACGCCCCTGAACTTTCCTCTGTTGATCTTTTTTTTTCTGCTCTCGGGCTCATATATGACGAGACTGACTAGACTGCCTTTGCCGAGTGTCAGCTGGTGACCTTACGTCACGGTAAGAGACCCGTTGAGGAGTACTGTTCTGACTTTAGGAAGTAGTGTGTAGCTTCTCGGTGGAATGACCCTGCCTTGAGGTGCCAGTTTAGATTGGGTCTGTCGAATGCCCTGAAAGACCTGTTAGTTAGCTATCCCTCTTCTGACTCTCTAGATCAGGTTATGGCTTTAGCGGTACGTCTTGACCGACGTCTCAGGGAACGACGACTTGAATGTTTTTGTGCTTTCTCCTCTGGCTCCCCCATGATGACTCCCGAGGTTCCGTTGCTTTGTTCTTCCACGGAAAACTCGGATGAACCAATGCAACTCGGGGCCTCCGTGTCTCCCCAACAACGTAGAGAGCTCCGCAGGAAGAATGGTCTCTGCTTCTACTGTGGGGATGACAAGCATCAAGTGAACAACTCTCCTAGGTGTAAGAATAAGCAGCCGGAAGAACTTCCGCGCCTAAGTGACCATCGGGGAGGTCACTTGGGCGCACAGGTATTTCCCGTAAATATCAAACCTAATAAGATCTTGCTTCCCTTTCAGGTCTCTTGTGAGGGTAGGTCTGCTACCGGCAGTGCCTTCGTGGATTCAGGGTCTTCTGCTAATATTATGTCTGTGGAATTTGCTATGTCTCTAGCTATGCCATTGATTGATTTGCCTAAACCTGTCCAGGTATTGGGTATCGACTCCACTTCACTTGCTAATGGTTATTTTACACAGCATACCCCTGTTTTTGAACTCCTTGTTGGCTCCATGCATTTGGAGCAGTGCTCTGTACTGGTGGTGCAGGGATTATCGTCCGATTTGGTTTTAGGCCTTCCCTGGATGCAGATGCATAATCCCACGTTTAACTGGAATACTGGGGATCTTACCAAATGGGGTTATGAATGCATGACGTCATGTTTTTCTGTTAATTTTATTTCTCTCCCTGAGGAGGTGAACACTCTACCTGAGTTTATTCAGGACTTCGCTGATGTTTTTTCTAAAAAGGCCTCCGAAGTGTTACCTCCTCATAGAGAATATGATTGTGCAATCGATTTGGTACCAGGAGCTAAGCTCCCTAAGGGTAGGATATTTAATCTCTCTTGTCCCGAACGTGAAGCCATGAGAGAGTATATCCAATAATGCCTGGCCAAGGGTTACATTCGCCCCTCTACTTCTCCGGTAGGTGCTGGCTTCTTCTTCGTAGGGAAGAAGGATGGTGGTCTTAGGCCGTGCATCGATTACCGAAACTTGAATAAGGTCACTGTAAGGAAACAGTATCCCCTTCCTTTGATTCCTGATCTCTTCAATCAGGTTCAGGGGGCCCAATGGTTCTCTAAGTTTGATCTTCGGGGGGCTTATAACCTTATCCGCATCAGAGACGGGGATGAGTGGAAGACTGCGTTTAACACGCCCGAAGGTAATTTTGAATACCTCGTCATGCCCTTTGGGTTGTGTAATGCTCCTTCGGTCTTCCAGAATTTCATAAATGAGATTTTAAGGGACTACCTGGGGGTATTTCTTGTAGTGTACCTTGATGACATACTTGTGTTTTCCAAGGACTGGTCCTCCCACATTGAGCATGTCAGGAAGGTGCTCCAGGCCCTTCGGGAAAACAAACTGTTTGCTAAGACCGAAAAATGTGTGTTTGGAGTGCAGGAGATACCATTTTTGGGTTAAATCCTCACTCCTTATGAATTCCGCATGGACCCTGCCAAGGTTCAGGCTGTGGCTGAATGGGTCCAACCTGCCTCCCTGAAGGCGTTACAGTGCTTCCTGGGGTTTGCTAATTATTACAGGAGATTTATTGCTAACTTCTCGGTCATCGCTAAGCCTCTTACGGATCTTACTCGCAAAGGTGCTGATCTCCTCCACTGGCCTCCAGAGGCGGTCCAGGCTTTTGAGGTCCCTAAGAAGTGCTTTATCTCGGCCCCAGTGCTGATTCAGCCTAACCAAATTGAGCCTTTCATCGTGGAGGTTGACGCCTCCGAGGTGGGAGTGGGTGCTGTCTTGTCCCAGGGTACCAGGTCCCTCACCCATCTCCATCCCTGTGCCTACTTCTCCAGGAAGTTCTCGCCCACTGAGAGTAACTATGACTTTGGCAACCGTGAACTCTTAGCCATTAAATGGGCATTTGAAGAGTGGTGCCACTTCCTGGAGGGGGCTAGACACCAGGTAACGGTCCTTACCGACCACAAGAATCTGGTTTTCCTAGAATCTGCCCGGAGGCTAAACCCGAGACAAGCTCGATGGGCGTTGTTTTTTACTAGATTCAACTTTTTGGTCACCTATAGGGCTGGGTCTACAAATATTAAAGCTGATGCACTGTCGCGTAGCTTCATGGCCAGCCCTCCTTCGGAGGAAGATCCTGCTTGTGTTTTGCCCCCAAGTATAATCATTTCCTCTGTTGATTCCGACTTAGTCTCCGAAATTGCGGCTGATCAAGGTTCAGCTCCCGGGAGCCTTCCTAAGAACAAGCTGTTTGTTCCCCTACAATTCCGGCTAAGGGTACTCAGGGAAAATCATGACTCTGCACTATCTGGCCATCCAGGCATCCTGGGTACCAAGCACCTCATTACCAGAAACTATTGGTGGCCTGGGTTGCCTAAAGACGTTAAGGCCTACGTCGCCGCTTGTGAAATTTGTTCTAGGTCCAAGACTCTCAGGTCCCGACCAGTGGGCTTACTATGTTCTTTGCCCATTCCCCAGAGATCTTGGACCCATATCTCCATGGATTTTATCACCGATCTGCCTCCATCTCAAGGCAAGTTGGTGGTGTGGGTTGTAGTAGACTGCTTCAGTAAGATGTGCCACTTTGTGCCCCTCAAGAAACTACCCAATGCTAAGACGTTAGCTACCTTGTTTGTCAAACACATCCTGCGTCTCCATGGGGTTCCTGTCCATATAGTTTCTGACAGAGAGGTACAATTTGTTTCATTGTTTTGGAGAGCTTTCTGTAAAATGTTTGAGATTGATCTGTCCTTCTCCTCGACCTTCCATCCTGAAACTAATGGTCAAACTGAGAGGACTAATCAATCTCTAGAACAATATTTAAGGTGTTTTATCTCTGACTGTCAATATGATTGGGTCTCCTTCATTTCCCTCGCCGAATTTTCCCTTAATAACCGGGTCAGTAACTCGTCAGGGGTCTGCCCCTTTTCTGTAATTTTGGGTTTAATCCACGGTTCTCCTCCATTTCACCTGGTGGTTCCAACAATCCCGATGTAGATGTTGTTCATCGGTAACTGTGGACAGTCTGGGCCAAGGTTCAGAAGAACCTAGAGGCGTCCCAGAGCATACAAAAGACTCAGGCAGATAGAAGACGTTCTGCTAACCCCTAGTTTGTGGTCAGGGATCTGGTGTGGCTGTCTTCAAAAAATTTGCGCCTTAAAGTCCCGTCCAAAAAATTTGCTCCCCGGTATATAGGGCCGTACAAGGTCAATGCGGTCTTTAACCCTGTCTCCTTCCGACTGGAGTTACCCCCGTCTTTTCGAATACACGACGTGTTTCATGCCTCCCTCCTGAAATGCTGCTCCCCGTCCTTGGCTACCTCAAGGAAACCTCCGGTCCCTGTTCTCACCCCTGAATAGGTATAATTCGAGGTGGCCAAGATTGTGGACAGCAGGATGGTCCAAGGCTCCCTCCAGTACCTGGTCCATGGGAGAGGATACGGGCCTGAGGAGAGGACTTGGGTACCCGCCCGGGATGTTCACGCTGGGGTATTGCTCACGAGGTTCCGTCTTCGGTTCCCCAATAAGCCAGGTCCACCTAGAAAGGGTCCAGTGGCCCCTCATAAAAGGGGGGGGTACTGTAAAGGATCTGCCAGACACAGCTTCTGTGTCGACTCCCGTGGTTAATCAGTCTGCACCTGCTCCTAAGTCTGATAGAGGGACTCGATCTGCTACCACTCAGGCTGGTAGGCTCAGGAGTGGGAGAACCTATCACAGCCTGGCCAGATGGTTCTAGCTCTGCCACCTCGTTCTATTTATACCTTCATTTCCTGCTTGTCTCTGCCTGTGATTATTTTCTGTTTCCTGGCTCTGCTGCTCCTGCTATCATTATTGACCTTGCTTCATTTTGACCCTGGCTTTACTGACTACGCTCCTGCTCTGCGTTTGGTACCTCGTACACTCCTGGTTTAACTCGGCTCGTTCACTACTCTTGTTGCTCACGGTCTTGCCGTGGGTAACTGCCCCATTTCCCTTAGCTTCTGTATACCCTTGTCTGTTTGTCTGTCTGTCGTGCACATATTGAGCGTAGGGACCATCGCCCAGTTGTACGCTGTCGCCTAGGACGGGCCGTGCAAGTAGGCAGGGACTGAGTGGCGAGTAGATTAGGGCTCACCTGTCTGTCTCCCTACCCCGTCATTACAATATGTTGTATATTTGTATATATGTAAAAATATGTTTCGCTAATCAATGCACTGTATTTTCACATGCTGTTATTTTGTGCTGTTTTCCTCCCCCAGGGGGCATTCCCTCAGAAGTATGGCCTATCATGTTGTGTTGTGCTGCTGTTATTGCACTAAAATGTTACTTTTATTTATGGCAGGTGCAGAAGATGAGGGTTGGCTCGCTGGTAATCTAAATTGCTTTGGTACCGGTATATACGGCCCAAACAGAATCTTGTCTAGATGATTGGTGCACCTTAACAGCGCCAGGACGTCGCATGATGATACTGGGAATGGTGCTCATTTTATAAAACTGCTCCTGTTCCCACCAAGAGTGTTTACTGATCGAGTGGAAGTGGAGGAACCTGATGTGATGAGTGAACTGCTGAAACTGCGAGTATGTGACAACACAAGCCGGTGGATCATAGTTTGTGGGTCCCGATGCTGACTGACTAGGCCTCCACATTTCACCCAAAGCCAGCCCCTGGACACACAGCAAAAACTTTGAAACTTAATTAAATTATCAATTTTTTGCTTCTCAAATAGAGAACTCATAAGTTTATCCCATTTTTCCCTTTGTTGGTAAATTTGCATATGTATGTCCATTGTCCAGTCATTTCTGGTGTTTTCTTGATTCCCTCTCAGAACGTCTATCTGATGGGGTGAGTACCAGTAAGAAGAAGCCACTTCTATTGTGCAGATTTTTATTGACTGGCCTGTACAATAGCAAAAATCACTCAGCCGCCCACGTACAATCGAATCTAGGTGGTGGGGCTGAGCTCCTGGACGTGCATGTCTACCGGCACTGAACACAATAAGTGGATGTTCTGAGTGGGAATCAAAAGAACACCAGGGGGCGCCATAACAAGTATGTGACAACAAATTCTAGGGGTTTTTTTTGTTTTGTTTTTTTAAATGATACTAATTGAGCAATAAATTATAGGATGACGGGAAAATTGATAGTGACAACAGCCAGCTGAACAACTTTCTACTTACATTTTCAGAATTTCAGAACTTCTTCACATTTACTTTTTACCCTTATTCTAATGGAATTACTGCAACCCCTACGCATGCAAACGCTTACAAAAAGACATAAGGACCAGTTTCCATCTGCTTTTATATAATTAGATAAGATCTTTTAGATAACTCGCATTTCACATCTCTATATTTTAATGTGGAACAACTCTTTTCAACTATTGCTGCTCCCTGACCCTTAGGCTGCTCAAGAAACTTACATTCTCTCTTGGAAGACATTGCTTTAATTGAATCAAAGACATGTACTTTGCCCCTATATCTTGTCCACCTTATGGAAAAGCTGGACAGCATCGAGTTAAGCAATTTCATACATTACAAATATCCCTGACAACTAAGAACATATTGCTGTCTTTGTTTCTTTTCAGATACAATTCGACATCCTACACCCTGCCTAAGTAACCTTTACCTTTGTGCATGCAGACTAACAAATGTGTCTGCAGTAAGAACGCTTATTTCCATGTCAACCATAAAAAATCTAATTTATGGATGCATGTGGCCGAATACTACATTTTGGGAACTTAAAGTGTATCAGTCTATTTTTTATTATTATATATAAAAAAAAAAGATTTTTTTTTTAAACTGTGGATATCCTTTATATGGTGTACAGTTTCATGTCTGGGTTTTTAGTCTAGAAAAGGTCTTATTTTGCTCATATTACAATTCAGGCATACGCTGAGAAACCATGACTTTCTGTTGCCAAAACAGATTAATGTTACAGTGTCATATAAAGCAGAAATTGATTTGTAAATGAAGAATGAGTATATGAACTTAAAAGGGAATTGCTATATATATATATATATATATATATATATATATATATATATATATATATATATATATATATAGCAATTATATATAGTAGACAAAAAAGAGACAGCACTCAAAAGCAGTGAATGAAAACGGTGATGTGTTTTAAGCACCCCACATGCCGGCAATGTTTCGATCCAGCTTAATGGCCAAAGATCCCTTTAAGCTGGATCGAAATGTTGCCTGCCTGTGGGGTGATTAAAACACATCACCGTTTTCGTTCACTACTTTGTAGTGCTGTCTCTTTTTTTGTCTGCTGTATTTCCAAGGGCTCGTAGCCTGAGCCTAGAAGGAGGTGCACCCACCACTGGAGCTGTGCTGCTTTACTATTTTTTCTAGCAATTATATCTATATCTATATATACAGGGCTGGCGTCAGCACCCGGGAAAGTGCCGAAGCCCTTTACCCTTGGTGGACCTCTCGGCCGCCGGGTGCTGATGTTGCCTTCATGGCTTTTCCAGGAGTGGAATCCCCAGCCCCTGCCTAGGAGGCGGTTTAACTACCGCTGTAGCAGCCATAGTGGTGCTATCTACAGGAGGTGCTGTATGGCACTAACTACAGGGGGAGCTGTATGGCGATACATACAGGAAGGGCTGTATAGCACTATCTATAGGGGGGACTGTGTGGCACTATCTGGGGGGGCTGTTTGGCATCCACTGGGAGGGGAGCTGTTATGCACTACCTGGGAGGGGGGCTGTGTGGCACTACCTGGGAGGGGGTCTTTTTGGCAGTACCTGGGAAGGGGGCTGTGTCGCACTATCTACAGAGGGCACACAAATTATGGGGGTACAAACTGGGAGCCGAACTTCTATATGGGGGCACAATGTGAAGTTTTCTGACATTTTGCTGCCGCCGTGAGTTCCCCCGCAAAGGGACCCACTAAGTCTGTGTCACCCAAGGGCCCACATAAGCCTGGAGCATGCCTTGTAGATTATATATCTAATATCAGGGTGTCTTGGGGGGTGTAATTGTACTTTTCCCATATACTTAGGACTTGCTCAAATATTTACGGTAATTGCTTATGACATCATAACTGTGTTTTACCATACTTAAAAAAGTGAATGGCATTTAATATTTACTGAATAGTGAAATTGCATATATTGTTTGCATAAATGTCTTGTAGTACACAAAAGTTCAGCAATTTTATGTGTTTGATAAGGCAACTATTATGGTGCGTAAATTATTGGATTCAGCAAAAAGATGCAGATGAATGGAAAACAATAATTTAATGTGAATGCACAGATTAATAGCAATTACCTGGTTAGCAGATCCAGTAATGCTTGTACAGAATTGATATAGTCTAGGACGGTTTGACAAGCTGTGATGACAGGGCGATACCTGGGTACACTCTAATTTATGCTTAAGCAGTTCCCAAAATTCAGTATACACTATCACTTTAAGTATGTGTTCACACAGCGTATACACTGCAGATTTTCCGTCTTGATTTGCGGGCAGAAAATCGACATTGTATTCAAGTAGCAGTGAATACGATTTTAACAAATCTCATCCACACTGCGAAAAAATAATTCACACAATGCATGCATAAATTGACCTGCGGTGCAGCCTATAAATCTACAGCATGTTAATTTATACTGCAAATTTGTTGCGTATTTGTTGCAGAATCTCCTCATTGAGTTAATTGGGGAAGTCAAATTCCACAACAACTGCCATTGTTTGTGGAATTTGCTCCAATTGGTAATTATAGTGGCTGTTTTTCGCAGTGGAAAATCTGGCAGAATATACACACCAAATTAAAGCACGATTGGGATATCCCCACGTGTTCTGGGTCATATAAGTCCACACTGTGGACTTTTCCGCAGTGTATTCGCGCTTTGTGGGCATACCCTAAAAGCAAAGAATACCAAAAAAGTGTTTTGTTTTTTTTTACATGTAGTAAAGATATTTCCAACGATCACATTGGATCTTCTTAACCCATTTGATGCCACAAAATAAATGGCTATTAAAATATATGGGGCTTGCTTAGAATGTCATGTAAGAGATTTGCAGTAACTAAAGTGTTTGGGCACTTTATCGAGAGTACAGTCCCTTATTTTCTGGAAATTGGTGGTGTCCAAGCTCACAGACTTTTCTGTTAGGGTATGTGCACACGATGAGAGGCTTTTACGGCTGAAATGACAGACTGTTTTCAGGAGAAAACAGCTGCCTCGTTTCAGCCGTAAAAGCTCCTCCTCGTATTATGCGAGGCGTCTGTGACTATCGTAAATCTTGAGCTGCTCTTCATTGAGTTCAATGAAGAATGGCTCAAATTACGTCTGAAAGAAGTGCCCTGCACTTCTTTGCCGAGGCAGTCAATTTACGTGTCGTCGTTTGACAGCTGTCAAACGACGACGCGTAAATTACAGGTCGTCTGCACAATACGTCGGCAAACCCATTCAAATGAATGGGCAGGTGTTTGCCGACGTATTGTAGCCGTATTTTCAGGCGTAAATCGAGGCATAATACGCCTCGTTTACACCTGAAAATAGGTCGTGTAAACCCAGCCTTAGATTTCCCATTTAATTTAGGTGGAATTAACATCACCTCCTTAATATTATTATTTAACGTCCTCCCTATCGCTGCCAGAGCAATTCAATTCAAAAATGCAAAGCAACAAATCAAATTAGAATTCCATACCACATCCCTGTTACCTGTCAGCAGACTAGAGTCTATTCACATGTTATAGATATTATATATGAAATTTTTTGAGTCAAAATAACAATCTATATTGGGACAGGGCCCAAACTTATTGGAGTCTTAATCATGCCACTAAACTGTCTATATATGCAGTTTATTTATTGTGAAATTTTAATCCTCAGTGTACAGATCAAATATAGCATATGAAATTATTATTGTAAAGAGGTTGAGTGTACATTATAAAGTAATTTACTGTCCAGTTCTGTGCAATAAAACAGTGAAATTGGTACTAAATGACGGCTATTCTAAAAAAAGATGGGACCTCAATATAGCAAGCTTAAAAGTAGCATAAGAGGGTTATTATAACTGTTTTTAGGTGGTTTTATATCATATTTTTATAGCTTCCTGTAACACTTCGGACACTCTAGAATGTTGTCTTTCAAAAAGGGGCGTGGCTTATCGGTCGCAACTAGTGCAACATATTTATCAATGTGTAAAGACAAATCAAAAGCCCAACACATGTATGCTAGGTCAGAACTTGGGTCTGTTGTTAACAGTCTAAGGGTATGTTCACACGGCTTATATTCGGCTGTTTTTCAGGCGTAAACGGCCGAAAAATCAAAGGCAGAACGCCTCCAAACATCTGCCCATTGATTTCAATGGGAAAAATGGCATTCTGTTCCGACAGGGCGTTTTTTACGGCCACGTAAAAAAAAAAAACGGCCGCGAAAAAGACGTGCATGTCACTTCTTCACTTCATAGACTCTATAGAAAAACAGCTCCCAAAAGGGCCGTTAAAAATGCAGCGAAAAACGCGAGTTTGATTAAAAAACGTCTGAAAATCAGGATCTGTTTTCCCTTGAAAACAGCTCCGTATTTTCAGACGTTTTTGATTTTGTGTGCGCACATATCCTAAAGCATTGAAGACATTTTAAAGATTATGTTGCATTATTTTAATACTGTAATGTGGAAACTCATCCTAACAACATTATTGAAAGGGTTTTCTCATAATGATCATCTATTACCCATCCACAGGATAGGTATTGCTCCATTCAATATAGCTCGTTTCGGGATCCCCGTTCTCGTGTTCGGTGGGGATACCAGCGGTCAGATCCCCACTGATCAGATATTTATCCCCTTTCTAGTGGATAGCTGATAAATGAGGAAACCTTTTAATATGTATTGGAACATGTGCCCCATAATGTTTCATTTATCTTTTACAAATTTTAAAAAAAGCTTGAAATTGAGGTGAAGTATTAAATTACAATTTTAGAGCAACATAGAAACAATGGTGAAATCCAGATTTCCAAATATAAACAATCATCTTGTTAGCTCTCTATACATTTCCTTATTTTTAAACATTGTTGAAATGGTAGAATGACCTGTACATCCTGAGGTCTGTGGATTTACTAAACAATATCTGCTGAGAGATGGATTATGGCTGTTGTTTTGACATTGAGAGTGTGGTGATGGCTGGCACAATATAGCAAAAGCTATGTGATGCTAAAATTCAATGTGAAATATAAAAATATAAAAGGGGTCATGTATCAAGTGGCGTAAGACACACAAATTATATAAAAACAACAGAAATTTTGCGTACAATATGCACACATGTATTTACAAAAGTGATGCAATATATGAACTGTCCTCCAAATTGTTCAGAAATATTTTTGCATATTCAGGTACATTTTGAAGCATGACCCCTTAAGCTTCGTTCACACCTGCGTCGGTGGCCGACTGAACCCATTGACTTTAATGGGTTTTGTCAGATTTCCGTTGGGGTGTCAGTGGTTTTACCGAAGACAGTAGGGCAACATGCTGCACTATTGTCTCCGGTAATCTCGGCCGGATTTGTGACGGTTCTAAAGGAGCCTCCAACACAAATGTGAACGATGAGTTCTTGTTCGATCTTTTGACAGTTTGCCATGTATCTATCAACTTTATCTACAAAAATAAGAAAACTACCTATCTACTGGCTACAAATAAAAGGTTATGTACCCCTTCACAATGATTTTTTTTTTTTTATTGTCCCACTTCCAATGCATCTGAAATTAAAAATTAAAAAGACTTGCAAATGGTATTAATTAAAAATGTCCTATAATTTTATGTCTACAACTCCTATGCAGATCTATGCATCTCCATGTCAACAGACTACAGACAACCTCTGTGTAGTCGTTTATGTCAGCACCAGTCAACATTCTTGCTGTATCTCCTTAACTCCTTCAGCACTGATCCTATTCTGGCATTTAGGACAGCAGGATTTTCTTTTCATTTCTTTTCATTTTTTTGTCAACGCATTGCAAGAGCAATAACTTTTTTGCTTTTCCATCTACGTAGCTGTAGGAGTGCTTGTTTTTTGCAGAAAGAGTTGTATTTTGCCATTTTTGCAAGTTTTTTGTTTTGCTACGTTTGCACAATAATAGTAAATTTTTTGTATCACCACATTCCAAGAGCCATAACTATTTTATTTATGTTAGCTTCGTTATATGGATAGTTAAAATTGTGGTGGTACCACAATGTGTATTTATTTAACACTTATGCAAAAATAAAACCGCTTTGTATTAAATAATGTTTAACCCCTTCCCGACATTTGCCGTATGAGTACGCCATGGAAAGCATTGACTTCCCGCATTTTGCCGTACCCATACGCCAAATGCAGAAGGGGTTACCGTGTCAAAAATAAAAGTTTTAAAGTAAAGATGGCTGCTGTTCATAACAGCAGGCCATCTGTACATGATGCCCAGGGGGTGTCGCCTCCCCCCGCATCGGCGATCGCCGCCATTGGCCGGTCAATTCAGACCGGCCAATTGCGGCTGTTTGCAGCTTTTGCCAATCACTGTGCCACAGGGCACAGTGATATGGTGGTGATTGGTGCTGTCTAGGACAGCATCAATGACTACCATGTTCCATGTAAAAAATGGCGGTGATGCCAGCCCCCCGATCGCTACGGTTGGTCGGTCAGCACCGACCGACCAATCGCAGCCATGGCGGGTGTTTGAAACACCCTCCACCAGCCCTGCCCACCTCATTCCGGTTAGAAACGGTGAGCAGAGCTGGTGTGACCGTCTGTGAGCCATACTTACCGAATCTGAGGCCTTCTGTGCTGCGATCCTGCTGTGACGTCTTCATCCGACTGCTTCCTGCTGAAGAGTGAACCGTCATCATCATCATCTGTGCTGCTGCTGATTTTTTGTTTTAGCAGCAGCACTTGTTTTTTCCTAAACTTCTTATCCCTGTACCCTCCCCCCTCATCCCCCCTCCCCCTTTTTACGTCCTGCGGCCGCTGAGTGCGGATCAGTGACCACCATCACTGACCGCCAATTTTTGTCACAGGACTTTCTTTTTGTTTTTGTATTTTTGCACCTCCCTGTGTGCGCCTTGCGGCCACTGAGTGCTGATCAGTGACCGTCATCACTGATCAGCATCCGTGGTAATTTTTTTTGCCGCAAGTTTTTTGATTTTTTGGCCTTTTTTATTACTGCACCTTTTTTTTGCGTGCGCCCTGCGGCTACTGAGTGCTGAGTCTAATAATCAGCCTCAGTGGTAATTTGTTTACGCAGGTTATTCTTTGGCCTTTTTGTCTTGATTTTATAAAACTGTAAAAAAAAAGAGTAGCATTAGAGTAGCGGACATTTACTGACGTCCGTTCTGTAAAAAAGATATATAGCAGAAGTTATAGCTATGTATTTTTTATACAGTTTGAATAAATTTACTTCTTATAGTTAGCCTCCATTTAGTGACAGACATTTAGTTCGTTCACTAAATTTTTGATAGCGTAGCGACAGTTTTAGTATAAATTTATAGCGTTATAGTCAGCGTCCGTTTAGTGACGGACATTCAGGTTTTTTTTAACTGAAGTTCATTCACTAAATTTGTGATAGCGTAGCGACAGTTAGTATAAATTGATAGCGTTCTAGTCAGCGTCCGTTTAGTGACATACATTCAGTTTTTTTTAACTGAAATTTGTTCACTAAATTTTTGATAGCGTAGCGACACACTTGTAGCTCAATTTTTTTTACAGTTCTATATTGAACGTTCAATACATTTTTTTTCTCCTACATTTTTCTTATTCTTCTCTTCTTTTTCTTTTTTTTTTTTCCTATAAATTTTATATTACACGTGTAAAAGCACAACATGCACAACATACACAACCACCTCTATAAAGAGTATTACACATGTTGAAGCACTACATACCCCCCTAATAAAAATGGCCCAATCATCTCAAAGGGTCTACTCAGCTGAGGAGGCATACGCCATCCTGGCCACTGACACTGAATCAGCCAGCGAGGGAGAAGAGGAAATTGCCCCATTCATCTTGACCTCATCATCCTCATCTAGTGATGAGGAACCCCCGCAAAGACGCCCCAGGACATTAGCTGAGGCATCCCCCCAAATGAGTGATACCCTGTGGAACCCACCCCCTGATAATTATGAGCCTCACATTCCAGATTTCACAGGGAGCTCAGGAATTCGATTTGAGACTGTAGGCCTCGCAAAAATTCACTATTTCAAGCTCTTTTTCACTGAGGATTTTGTTATTGTAATGGCGGCCCAAACAAAATTATATGCCCAACAATGTTTAGCCCAAAACCCCACGTCATCATTTGCTAGGTGGACCCCCATAGAGACAGCGGAGATGATGACATTTTGGGGCCTTGTCCTACATATGGGCCTAGTAAAAAAAAAAGAGATTAGGCAATACTGGAGTGCGGACATTTTATACAGCACCCCATTACACCGCATGGAAATGACCAGGGCACGATTTGAAATTATTCTGAAATTTTTGCATTATAATGATAATGCACAGTGCCCGCCCCGTGATGACCCCACAGTGCCCGCCCCTGATTCAAAATCAGGCCAATGATTGATTATTTCTGCACCAAATTTCAGGAAGTGTACACCCCCGAAAAGAACATAGCAATAGACGAGTCCCTTGTACATTTTAAGGGGAGACTAAAATTCCGCCAATACCTGCCAAGCAAGAGGGCGAGTTATGGAATTAAAATGTACAAGCTGTGCGAGAGCAGCTCAGGGTACACCTACAGGTTTCGGGTTTATGAAGGGAAGGACACCAGGATAGAACCTCCAGAATGCCCCCCTGTCCTGGGAGTTCATGGAAAAATAGTGTGGGACTTGATGCACCCACTGCTGGACCAGGGTTATCACCTTTACGTGGATTTCTTCTATACCAGCATCCCACTATTTAAATGCCTCTCCACCAGAAGTACTGTAGCATGCGGCACCGTGCAAAAAAATCAGAGAAGCCTCTGATTGGGCAACCCCTAAGAAAATGAGAAAGCAGGGCACTACACAGCGATAACTTGTTGCTGGTCAAGTATAAGGACAAGAGGGACGTCCTTATGTTGACCACAATACACGGTAGTGGCAGCACCCCTGTCCGAGGTAGCACCACAATGACCCCCAAGCCAGACTGCATCCTCGGCTACAAAAAGTACATGGGAGGTGTTGATCTCTCTGATCAAGTACTGAAGCCGTACAGTGCCATGCGTAAAACAAAGGCGTGGTACAAAAAGCTGGCCATGCACGTGGTACAGATGGCATTGTATAACGCTTACGTGCTATACCGATGTGCAGGCCGGACAGGGACATTCCTTCAGTTTCAAGAAGAGGTTATCAAGGCCCTTGTATTTGGGAACAAGGAAGGGGAGGGCCCCAGTACTTCTAGATGCGATGGTCCACGTATTGTACCAGGGCAACACTTTCCTGGTGAAATCCCCTCCACTGGTAAAAAGGGAAGGAGCCAAAAAAGGTGTAAAGTGTGTTACAAAAGAGGGAGAAGACGAGACACAACTTATCATTGTGAAACCTGTCCCGACAAACCTGGCCTGTGCATAAAAGAGTGCTTCAAAGTTTATCACACATCCATGGATTTTAATTGAAACATTTTTTTAAATGCTCACTATAGCCCTAGATAAATTCCTTGAGGGGTGTAGTTTCCCACATGGAGTCACTCTTGGGGGTTTCCACTGTTTTGACCACTCAGGGGCTTTGCAAATGTGACATGGCCACCGCAAACCATTCCAGTTACATTTGAACTCCAAATGGTGTTCTTTCCCTTCTGAGCCCTGCCGTGTGTCCAAACAGTCGTTTATGACCACATGTGGGGTACTGTTTTACTCAGGAGAAACTGCTCTACAAATGTTGTGGTGCTTTTTCTCCTTTAGTCCTTGTGGGAATGAAAAAAAAATTAGCTAAACCTACGTTTTATTGGTTAAAATTTTCATTTTCATTTTCACGGCCTAATTCCAATAAATTCTGCAAGAAGCCTGTGGGGTCAAAATGCTCACTATACCCCTATATAAATTCCTTGAGGGGTGTAGTTTCCCACATGGAGTCACTCTTGGGGGGTTTCCACTGTTTTGACCACTCAGGGGCTTTGCAAATGTGACATGGCCACCACAAACCATTCCAGTTACATTTGAACTCCAAATGGTGTTCTTTCCCTTCTGAGACCTGCCATGTGTCCAAACAGCCGTTTCTGACCATATGTGGGGTACTGTTTTACTAGGGAGAAACTGCTCTACAAATGTTGTGGTGCTTTTTCTCCTTTAGTCCTTGTGGGAATGAAAAAAAATTAGCTAAACCTACGTTTTAGTGGGGAAAATGTAGATTTTCATTTTCACATCCTACTTCCAATAATTTCTGCAAAAAACCTGTGGGGTCAAAATTCTCACTATACCCCTAGATAATTTCCTCAAGGGGTGTAGTTTCCAAAATGGGGTCACTTGTGGGGGGTTTCCACTGTTTTGTCCCCTCAAGGGCTTTGCAAATGTGACATGGCCTCCGCAAACCATTCCTGCTAAATTTGAGCTCCAACAGCCAAATGGCGTTCCTTCCCTTCTAAGCACTGCCGTATGTCCAAACAGCAGTCTATGACCACATGTGGGGTACTGTTTTACTCGGGACAAACTGCTCTACAAATTTTGTGGTGCTTTTTCTCTTTTAGTCCTTGTGGGAATGAAAAAAAATTAGCTAAACCTACATTTTATTGGGAAAAATTTAGATTTTCATTTTCACGTCCTACTTCCAATAATTTCTGCAAAAAACCTGTGGGGTCAAAATGATCACTATACCCCTATATAATTTCCTCAAGGGGTATAGTTTCCAAAATGGGGTCACTTGTGGGGGGTTTCTACTGTTTTGGCACCGCAAGAGTCCTTCAAACCTGATATGGTGCCTAAAATATATTGTAATAAAAACAAGGCCCCAAAATCCTCTAGGTGCTCTTTTGATTCTGAGGCCGGTGCTTCAGTCCATAAGCACGCTAGGGCCACATGTGGGATATTTCTAAAAAACTGCAGAATCTGGGCAATAAATATTGAGTTGCGTTTTTCTGGTGAAACTTTTTGTGTTACACAAAAAATGGATTCAAAATGAATTTCTGCAAAAAACCCGAAATCTGTAAATTTCACCTCTACATTGCTTTAATTCCTGTGAAACGTCTAAAGGGTTAAAACACTTTCTGAATGCTGTTTTGAATACTTTGAGGGTTGCAGTTTTTAAAATGGGGTGACTTTTTGGGGGTTTCTAATATATAAGGCCCTCAAAGCCACTTCAGAACTGAACTGCCCCCTGTAAAAATAGCCTTTTGAAATTTTCTTGAAAATGTGAGAAATTGCTGCTAAAGTTCTAAGCTTTGTAACGTCCTAGAAAAATAAAAGGATGTTCAAAAAACGATGCCAAACTAAAGTAGACATATGGGGGATGTTAATTAGCAACAATTTTGTGTGGTATAACTGCCTGTCTTACAAGTAGATACATTTAAATTGATAAAAATGCTATTTTTTGCAATTTTTCACTATATTTTGGTGTTTTCACAATTAAATACTGAATGTATCGACCAAATGTTACCACTATCTTAAAGTCCAATGTGTCACGAGAAAACATAGGTACAAGCATTCCGACGTTATTACCACATAAAGTGAAACATGTCAGATTTGAAAAATGAGGCTCGGTCAGGAAGGTCAAAAGTGTCTAAAGAGGGAAGGGGTTAATTTTTTTTCACTAGGATGTTTTTTTTAAATTAACTATATTAAACTTTATTTCATTAATTTTTTTTGTCCCACTAGGAGACTTCACAATGCGATCGTTTGATCGCTTCTATAATGCTTTTGGTATCCACAGTATACCAAAGAATTAACTGATTGCCAGTAAAATACTGACAGGCATTTCACAAGGCCTTGTTTTTTGGCATAGCCTAATAGGCATATAGCCATGCAGTCATGGGAGGCCTTTGTTCGGTCCACGGCTGCCATGGCAACCTATCAGTTCCCTGTGATCAGATTGCGCAAAGCCGATGGGCAGACAGAGAGAACCCCCTCCCTCTTTCTAACCACCTAGATGCAGCGGTCGCTCCTGGTTCAGTGCCATCAACTGGACATAACTGGACGTCCATTTGCGGGAATACGCCGCAGTTTGGACGTTAAGACAGTTGTCTGTTTTAGTAAATACTTGTATTCCCCATGAAATTACAGTGCTGTAACACTTTTATTTTTCTAAAACTGTGCATTGCGCCATTCCTATGTTTTTCCACCTCGAATTCTATGATCCCTAGCAATATCGAGAATGCTAGTCCTCAAGTCTCTTGTTTAAATGGAGCGGTAGTGCGCATGCATGGCCACCGCTCAATTCACTTTCTATAGCTTTAGCAGAGATAGCTGCTGAATTATTTTATGGTGAACAATTTTTTCATGGGGAACCATTTTTAAATAAAAATTTAAATAATTTTTGATTTAAAAAAGGGATTTATTTATTTTTCTGGTGGGGGGAAGACTTTATTAAACATATATTTTTTTTTTTATGTCCCACAAGGGGACTTGAAGCAGCGTACATAATATTCCAAAGCATTTGGTTGGGTTCACACGACCTATTTTCAGACGTAATGGAGGCGTTTTATGCCTCGAATTACGTCTGAAAAAACTGCTCCAATACGTCGGCAAACATCTGCCCATTACTTTCAATGGACTTTACGATGTACTGTGCCGACGACCTGTAATTTTACGCGTCGCTGTCAAAAGACGGCGCGTAAAAATACAGCCTCGTCAAAAGAAGTGCAGGACACTTCTTGGGACGTAATTGGAGCCGTTTTTCATTGACTCCAATGAAGAACAGCTCCAAATTACGTCCGTAAAAGACGCCCCGCAAAACGCTAGAACATGCAATTATGTATGAAATTCAGGAGCTGTTTTCTCCGGAAAACAGCGCCGTAATTTCAGACGTAATTGCAGTTATAGTGTGCACATACCCTTATTGTCTGTCAGTGTCACACTGACAGGCAACCTATTAGGCCCTCTCTGGCATGGCCTAATAGGCAATGGCAGACCTGGGGACGTTTATTAGGATTTTGATAGGCCCCTGGCTGCAATGTAATCTGCTCCCTTTGTCAAACCCCTTAGATACCGCATTCAATAGCTATTGGAGTTATGGCTGATCCCAGTAGTTGTGGCAGGACCATGGCTATGTTTTACAACCATGGTGTTGCTGCTAGTCACATGAGACAGTGACAGTGTCCATGTGATCAGAGCGCCATAATAAAAGTACGGTTCTCTGAGGACATCTCTAGCGCCATACCAGTGGCGTAACTACCGCTGTAGCAGCCGTAGCGGCTGCTACGGGGCCCGAGGCATTAGGGGTCCCATGTCGCCCGCCGGCACGGGCCCCCAGCATGGCCGGAGGCTCCGCTAGCAGCCGCTATGGCTGCTACAGCGCGACGCCACTGAACACGACTACGACAGAACAGGGAGGTATCTCCCCGCTCTGCCATTAAACAAAAGACATGTATCCCCTATCCTGTGGATAGTGGATACATGTGTGATCGCTGGCAGCGATAGGGAGGACGGGGGACCGAAATTCCCCTGAAGTTCTCCATCACAAACCTCGGACTTCCAGGGTCTGTGTCGGCAGCTCCGTAGAAATGGATGGAGCACCGGTCGCGCTTGTGCGCATGCGTGACCAGCGCTCTTTTAATTTTTATTGAGCTGCGCAGACGCCGGAAGTCTGAGGTTAGTCATGGAGAACTTCGGGGGACTTTCGGTCCCCCGTTCTCCCTATAGCTGCCAGCGATCACACATGTATCCCCTATCCTGTGGATAGGGGATGCATGTCTTTTGTCTTTTCACACTGTAGGTCGCATTTTTTGGGGGGGTTGGGGACGCTGAATGGCGTTCCCTACAGGGGGGGCTGTATGGCGTTCCCTACAGGGGGGGCTGTATGGCGTTCCCTACAGGGGGGGCTGTATGGCGTTCCCTACAGGGGGGGGCTGTATGGCGTTCCCTACAGGGGGGGCTGTATGGCGTTCCCTACAGGGGGGCTGTATGGCGTTCCCTACAGGGGGGGCTTATGGCGTTCCCTACAGGGGGCTGTATGGCGTTCCATACAGAGGGGCTGTATGGCGTTCCCTACAGACCCCCCCTGTAGGGAACGCCATACAGACCCCCTGTAGATAACGCCATACAGTCCCCCCTGTAGATAACGCCATACAGTCCCCCCTGTAGATAATGCCATACAGACCCCCTATAGATAACACCATACAGTCCCCCCTGTAGATAACGCCATACAGTCCCCCCTGTATGGCACTGCAGAGTCAATATTCTTTATTGTGGGGGAATTCAATATGGTTGGTATGGGATAAATATACTTCCATAGGATATTTATCTTTTGTTACATGCATAGGCAGCCATATGTTTCCTTCTTCAGTATGGCAGAAAAAAATGTAATACAAAAACAGCAAACTTTTATACATATTAAAGATGCCACTGTTAATTCAACCAGCAGATAAAAATCCAGAGCTGGCAGTTGCCAGTTGGCAGCTAGTATCTGCTACCTGTGCCTCCAATATAGCACCATTTCCTGTACTCAAATTAGTGGGCAACATGTATCTGTCAGAAACACATAGCCTATTAAGGAGCATCAAGTTGCGATCCCCTGGGACAGAACAGAACAAAGCAGTGCACTGCCATGCAGATGAAAGCAGTTGCCAAGTGAAAGCTTGTTGCCTGCTACCTCTGTATTTAATCTTCTTATCAGACATCTGTTCAGAGGGCTTGGATGAACAATGAATAATGAGTAAGGGGAAGCACTTAAAGGATATGCAAACCTTTGAAGGCATTTTTTTATTTTTTTTATAAATCATTGTTTTATTGTATTCTAAACAAGTTTTCAATTGTGTTTAATAAAAAAAAACATGTTTACTTTTTGAGATCAAGCATCTATGTAAGCTGGATCCATAGAAGCTGTATCTTGCGGTCACAGCTGAACTGTCAGTTCAGCAGGACTGACGGCTTCAGTGAGCACTGGTCCTGAATGTCTTGAAACACAGGATCCAGCTATTATCGATCATATCTAAGTTCATGAACTTGGATGTGATCGATAACAGCTGGATGCTGCATGTCAGAGACATGAAGGACCAGCACTCACCCAAGCCATCAGTCCCACTGACCTGACGGATTCGGCTGTGCAAGATACAGCTTTATGTATCCAGGATACATAGAAGCTGTACCTCAGAAAGTAAACATTTAATTTGAATAAAACCCAATTGAAAACTTGTTTAAAATACAATAAAACATTGATTGTATATATATATATATATATATATATATATATATATATATATATATATATATATATACACATATATATATATATATATATACACATACATAAGTATGTATATATATATATATATACACACATACATAAGTATATATATGTGTATATATGTATATATATAAAATTACTTCAAATGTTTGCATGGTATTCAAGCCTGAACATAAAATACAACACTTGTGTGCTTTACTTTCAACCGAACAACATGAAAACAAACAATTCTACAAAATGCTATATCTCTGTAGGAAACTTGTAATATAATAAAGTTTTGCAGTCCAAAAACACTGTGCATTTTTACCATTAAATTAAATCTACAGGCATACAAAAATTAAAAAGAGTCATTAGAATATTATATATATATATATATATATATATATATATATATATATATATATATATATATATATATATATAAAATATTTACTATTTGGCCCTAATAACAATAAAAAGATGCAGAAATATTTTATATACCAGAAAAAAAATTACAGCTGTTAAAAAGCAGTCAACGAAAAAATATATACTGTAAGATTATGTCTACTGGACAGTTCTAATTTTGAGAAGAAAGCTAGCTATCCCAAATCAATATATTATTTCAAGATTTTTTTTTTATTATTATTATTAGTTTAAGGATATGTATTGTAAAAGTTAATATTATATTTAATTAGTTTAAGGCCATTGACATGTAGCAATTGTTATGAATTAATTGAAAATGACATAAAGGAATAATAATTGCTTCATGTAAAAAGGGTGAACAGTCAAAAAATACATCACAGTACAAAACATTTGTTTCTCTTTTGTGTGATATTGTTCAATTATAACATGTAATGGGTCTTAATATTAGTCATCTATAAGTTATCCTGAAATGTTAACACAGGCATGTTATATGCTTCATAGTATATGGTTAATGATCATTTACATCTTATAGTTAAATAAATATTTAAACATGTATAATAGGTTTGATGGAAATTAATATTGATTTTGATGTTTATTATTAAACAGAGATAAAATTTGGTCTTATTAACCATATACTACCTAAGTCTAATGTTTCCATCTAAGCTTCCACTAGAAAATGCTTAATGGAAATACAAGACCATTTGACACTGGCGATGGAAAAGCACACAACCAATCCATGACTGACTTACTGGATGACATAAATGTCCTTGCGTCTAAAGAAAAATGAAGAATATCTGGAAGTAAAAATTAATTAATTACCAATGTGGACTGCTATAGTAACTTAAGTAAATATTTAAAATGTGTCTATGGGTAAAGTTTACTATAAAATGATTAATTAGAATATACAGTATATGGACAAAAGTATTGGGACACACGTCCTATCATTGAATTCGGGTGTTTCATTCAGTCCCACAGGTGTATAAAATCCAGCACCTAGCCATGCAGTCTGCCTTTACAAACATTTATGAAAGAATAGGTCGTTTTAAAGAGCTCACTGAATTTGAGCTTGGTACTGTAATAGGATGCCAACGTTGCAGCAAGTCAGTTCACAAAATTTCTTTCCTCCTAGATAGTCCACGATCAACTGTGAGTGGAATTATTACAAAGTGGAAATGTTTGGGCAACACAGCAACTTATTCATGAAGTGACAAACCGCGTAATGTTACAGAGCAGGGTCACCGAGTGCGGAGGCACACAGTGTATAAAAGTCTCCAACGCTCTGTTGACTCAGTAACTGCAGAGTTCCAAACCTCCTCTGGCATTAACATCCACACAAAATCTGTGCACTGGGAGCTTCATAATATGGGTTTCCATGACCGAGAACCTGCATGCATGCCAGATATCACCAAGCACAGTGCCAAGCATCGGATGGAGTGGAGTAAAGCACTGGACTCTGGATTCTGGAGCAGTGGAAACGTGTTCTGTGGCGTGATAAATCATGCTTCTCAATCCAGCTGTCTGATGGATGAGTCTGGGTTTGGCGAATGCCAGGAGAATGTTACTTGCCTGACTGCAACGTGCCAACTGTAAAGTTTGGTGGAGGAGAGATAATGCCATTGGGTTATTTCTCAGGGTTTGGCCTAGGCCCCTTAGTTGACGTGAAGGGAAATCCTAATACTTCAGCACACCAAGACATTTTGGACAATTGTATGATCAACTTCGTGGGAATATTTTGGGGATGGCCCTTTTCTGTTCCAGCATGACTGTGCCCCAGTGAACAAAGCAAGGTCCATAAAGGCATGGTTGGGTTGGTTTGGTGTGGAAGAATTTGACTGGCCCATACAGAGCCCTGACCTAAACACCATCAAACACCCTTGGGATGAACTAGAAGGGAAATTGTGAGCCAGGTCCCCTCGTCCAACATCAGTGTCTGACCTCACAAATGCTCTTCTGAGTGAATAGGCAAAAATTCCCACAGACACACTCCAAAATCTTGTAGAAAGCCTTCCCAGAAGAGTGTAAGCTGTTTTAGCTGCAACGTGAGGGGGAACGGACTCCATATTAATGCCTATGGATTTAAAATGGGATGTCATAAAAGCTCCTGTAGATGTAATGTGTAGATATCCCAAGACTTTTGTCCATATAGTGTATATTAGGAAATGAATCAGTACACGATGTTTGACCTAAAATTTACATAATAATAAAAGGTGAAGATTCACTTTAATGCTGTTTCCTCAGTAAATGTTTTTGTCAGTTTGATTAGGGGTAAATATATGAGGTCAATATTTTATTTTCTAATACCATCCACCTTCAACACATTCACAAAAGAAGGTCGCAATAGTTCAACATACAATATTCAAAATGAGTTTGAATTGTGAAATTTGCTAAAAATGGAAGTGCTAGAAAGTGAAGTTTGAACTTCCAACAGGATATACCACAGTATACATTAAAATAAATAAATGCAATTGTAATTATATCTATTTTAATAACGACGTAGACATTTTATAAAAAATTGTAGTACCCTATTAAAAGATGAAATGTAGTATTTTTCTCTCTACACTATGGCATCATGAATAAACTTTAGCAATGTAACAGCTATATTCACATTATTAAAAAATATAGTTATTTATTTATTCATTTATTGCAGGTTTGTTTGATGAAACTGCAGCATTTTTATCTAGTTTTATCTTTCATAACTAACTTTTACAACCTGTCAATCAGACATATAGAAAACTGGGGAGGGATGGAATTTGGGACCTCCTCTGATTTCGAGAGTCAATGTGTCCCGGTCCACATTTTCAGTGCAGAATTGACCACACATGCACAATTACCTTTTTTATTAAAATCATTGGAAGTTACAGAAATCTATAAGTGAGAGCAGTGATACCTACCAGAAGCCTAATATTTTCATTCATATAAAAAGGTCTAAAAACGTCAATAAAATTTTTTGAAACATATAAAAAGGTCTAATTTGTAGTGTTATAAAAGTCAGTGGAGGGAAATTCCCATTAAGATAATTAACAACAAATAATACAGTATATACATTGGTCCAATTACCATTCTGTATTCATAGTTGCATTGCATTCACTAAATTACAAAATTATTGTCTTAATCACAAAGTAAAGAGTGATTACTCCAGGTACCCCACCAGAACAAAACTTGTGGCGCAGGTTTGGAACAGAAAAATTGAAATCTAACGACCATCATGGCAAGTTTTTGTAAGATAAAGTGTACTATCCAGATATTTTGGTTTTCTTCCACACTCCAAAAAAAATATTGATAGGATAGTTGGCTTCCTATGAAATTGCCCCTAGTGTGTGTGTGTGTGTGTGTGTGTGTGTGTGTGTGTGTGTGTGTGTGTGTGTGTGTGTGTGTGTTTGAGATAGGGAAATTAGATCCCATTTGGGACAGGGACCTATCTAAATAATGACAATCTCTGTTCAGCACTGCGAAAAAAAATTGTCACTATATAGGTAATAGGGAATAAATATGTGTGTCACTCCAACGTAAAACTGTCCAATTCTACTTAGAAATACAGTAAGCAGCAGGGATTCTAACCACATGCTATATTGAGAAGACCAGTGTCTGGAGAATAAAACATGTGCTTTGTATATATGTGTGTGTCTATCTGTGAGTTTATGTGTTTGTGTGGATACTATTGAACGGGTGTAGACCCCTATGTACAAAATTTTGTACAGTAAATCTATGCTATTCACAACTATACCTCCACATACATTGATGGGCTTACTAACAGTACTAATTATCTTCTACTAATGATCTTCTTGAAATTCCTAATACAAACTAGCATTCTAGAGCAAACTTCCTCTAATCCATCATCAATGGAACCTGGCAGATGCCAAATTACAAGATAGTTCGGATTATTGGATGGTCATAGAAAAGTACACTAAATGGCTAAAAGTATGAGGACACCCCTCCTATTTTTTGAGTTCAGTTGTCTCAGTCACACCCATTGCAAGCAGGTGGATCAAGCACACAGCCATGCAATCTCCATAGACAAACATTGCTAGTAGTATGGGTCGTACTGAAGAGCTCCGTGACTTTAAACGTGGAATGCCACCTTTGCCAGAAATCAGTTTGTGAAATTTCTAATCTGCTAGATCTGCCCCGGTAACTGTTAATGACATTATTGTAAAGTAGAAACATCTAAGAGTAATAACAGCTTAGCCACGAAACAGTAGACCACGTAAACTGAGAGCAGGGTGACCGAGTGCTGAAGTACGTAAATAATTTCTTATTCTCTGTTGCATAGCTTATGGAAGTGACATCAGCATAAGAACTGTTCATTGTTTCATTGTGAGCTTCTTGAAATGGGTTTCCATGGTCACTGCACACAAGTCTAAGATCACCATGTGCAATGGCAATTGTCGGCTAGAGTAGTGTAACGTATGCCACCATGGACTATGGAGCCGTGAAAAACATGTTCTCTGGAGTTATAAATCATGTTTCTAGTAGTCTGATTGACCAATCTGGGTTTGGAAGATGCCGGGAAAGCGCTACCTACCAGAATGCATAGCGCTTACTGTAAAATTTAGTGTAAGAGGAATAATGCTCTGGGGTTGTTCTCAAGGATTTGGGCTAGACTCCTTATTTCCAGGGAAGTATAATGCTTAAGCATACCAAGACATTTTACATAATTGTTTGCTTACAAATTTGTGGCAACAGTTTATGGAAAGAACTTTCCTGTTCCAGCATGACTGCGCTCCAGTGCACAAAGCAAGGTCCATAAAACACGGTGTGAGGAGTTTTGTCTGGAGTAACTAGAGTGGCCTGCACAGAGCCCTGACCTCAAACACCAACGAAAACCTTTTGGATGAATTAAAACGCTGATTGGCGAGCCAGACCTTCTTGTCCAACATCAGTCCCTGACATCACAAATGCACTTTTGGCTGAATGGGAACAAATCCCCACAAAATGTTGTGTAAAGTCTTTCAAGAAGTGGGGGATGTTAGAGCTGCAAAAGGGGACCCAACTTCATATTAACTTCCGTGGTATTTGAATAGGATGTCCAAGCTGATATAGGTGTAATAGTCAGGTGTCCACATACTTTTGGCCAGATAGTGTACTGTATATAAAATTGACTTGTAAGACTTTAGAAACTTCAGGAAGGTAGTCCAAAATAAACCCCAAATCTGCTACTAGAACTTTGTGTTTTAATTATTGGGTCTCTCTTCTGCTTCGGATCACGTTTGTAGTTTTGGGTTTCAAATATAAAGAAGATTGTGCATGTAAAAATATGATTTTGCCATGGATTGAACTGTTGCTTACTACTATTTTGAAATCAAGAAAACTTACTCTCTTATTCATTCTTCAGATATGCCAGTTTCACCATTTTTTTTTTTAATGTAGACTTTAGAAAACAAGCCTTTAAGTGTTTATTCGGAGGACATGATCTTGTTTAACAGCCCACCAGGTACTTGTTGAAATAGCTGTGTACAGTATCATTCCACAACATTAACCCTGCTTAGTCAGATCCATTAGAAGTCAATGATTCAGAGCATTAGGGCACTGGAAATGACCTTTCCAATAGGTGGTCATAAAGCAGGACTAATGTGTTCAGAGGAAGGCTCTTGGAGAGCGTTTAATGTGTCACTTAATACTTTTGAGAGGTTATAAGCAAGAGGTAAACATTTATTGGAATTGTATGATGTGCGTTTTAGATTATTATGTCTTTTGTGTTAAGCAGTTTTTTTTATTTTTGTTTTAGCAATTTAGCAAACCACATCCCTGATATTGATTAATCCCTGATATCAATTATGAGTAAAATCCACATCAGAAGACTTGTTCATTAGCGTCTATAATATATAGAATCACCAATTAACTTTTTGTTACATGCAATTGGCCATTAAAGTATGAATTTGGGCAACCAATCTTGGTGTGTGATCTGCCAGGCAAGATCTTGAATAGGACTGAAGTAAGTGGTTTCAATTTATTATGGGACATTTTTTCAGCCATGCCATGTAACAGGATAGGCAGGTATACATAGTACACATTATAAGCTCAGCAATTTAGTAATTTTTCCGTGGTGTTAGAGTATATAAATGTATTTTAATATTAGTATATATGCACACCATACACTTACTAAATAAAATAATAATAAAAAAATAAAAAATAAAACAAGGCCCTGTTCACATCACGTTTATGAGATTTGTTTAGCGTGTATGCCAGGAAAGCTCCCGATGTAAATGCTAAATGTGTCTATAGAAATTCATTAGCCCGACGGAGGCAAAAAGAGTGTGCTTTTGGCCACCGTCGGGACGGTATACGTTAGTCTGCTAAAATGAAGGTAAAAGGAGTACGGATCTTAATTCTACTTATGAGGTTTGAAAGACACAGGTCAGCCTTTGAAAGAGGATATTACTGACCTGTGTAAATAAGAGCAGGACAAACACTTCCAAACAAGTAAAGGTCAGGGTGGGGTCATGGCTGGTGACCTCTAGGGCTACTGTTTTGTCAAATGAGTATGCTTACCGTGTTAATCTCTCATCTTTTAGTTCCAAGTCTGCCACTGTGATTAACTGGTCTAGTTTGAATTTAGTATCAATAATTTCGGCATCTCGAGGTGAGTATGTTCCACCTTCTTTTTGCTTCTGCCTAATTCTAAAGCAAAAAAAATAAAAACATATATTGAAATGCATGTAGAACTGTGGATAGATGGATTCTATGCTGAAAAATGATGTGGACAGTAGTGGTTATATCAATATATGCACAACAATGTCTCAATATTGCCTATAAAACCCGAGACTTGAAACTTGTAGAGCAGAACATCCTATATTATTCCTGTCTTGTTTTCTCCATGATTATGCCTAGTAGCCTTCCTGAGCCTTGACTCCTCGCTACATGCCCTTTTTCTCCTATTCATCTCTTTCCATAGAATTTTTTTTCCTCCTCATATGTATTTGTTTCTTTTTTTACTCAACAACGTCTTTCTGAGCCACAGCTCAACATCCAAACATACCTTGTTTCTTAAAATATGCCTAGATAGGAGTAGGATTGCTTTAGTGAGATTGCTACACTTATTTCTGTCTTGTATGTGAGCTTCTGACTGTAATGCCACTTCATTACCCTTCATATGTAACTATGTATCTTGAAAATCTGTTGCCTTAATATAAATGAAAATAAGCCAACAAAATAAAAAAAAATGTAAAACACCTTAAAGCGTAAAGGCCCTTTTACACCGGCCAATTATCGGGCAAACAAGCTTTCACAGAACGCTCATTCCCGATAATTGCCCTGTGTAGACGGGCAACAAACAGCCGATGAACGAGCAAATGCTCGTTCATCGGCTGATTGTATAGTTTCAAATGCCTTAAATATTATCGTTGTCGGCAGGACATCCTGCTGTGTAATCAGGGAGAAGTGTTGCCAACATGATAGAAATGTATGGGGACGAGCAATCGATGTAACGAGCGCTCGTCCTCATACTAGCTCCTTGTGAAAGTAGCAATCAAGCATTGATCAATAAGCTGTCTTGTTGATCGGCACTCGTTTACACGGGCCATGTAGGGCCGTGTAACAGTCCCCTTACTCCAAGAAGTTCAGATATGGGACCTTTTGACAGGATCCTCAGACCGAAGGTCACATTGAATCTTTTCTTTCTCAATCAATATATCACGTCTACAGTCACATACAGGCATGGAAGGATATGCCCACCTCAGACCACCATTTTGCTGTATATATAGGGATATACACACCGATCAGCCATAACATTAAAACCACCTCTCTATTATTGTGTAGGTCCCCCTCAGGCTTCTAAAACAGTGCTGGCCCGTCGAGGCATGGACTCCGCAAGATCTCCGCAGGTGTCGTGTTGCATCTGACAGCATGATGTTAGCAGCATATCCTTTAATTCCTGTAAGCTGCGACCTTCACGTATAGGCCTTGTTTTTCAAGCACATTACACAGATGCTCGATTGGATTGAGATATGGGGAATTTAGATGCCAAGTCAGCACCTTGAACTCTTTTTCATATTCCTCAAACTATTCCTGAACAAATTTTTTTGCACTGTGGTAGGGCACAAAATCCTGCTAAAAGAGGCCAATGCCTGGTTACCCTTCCTTGGACCACTTTTAGTAGGTACTAACCACTACATACTGGGAACACCCCACAAGACCTGTCGATTTGAAGAGGCTCTGACCAAGTAGTCTTGCCATCACAATTTGGCACTTATCAAAGTTGCTTAGATCTTTACACTTGTTCCTTTATCCTGCTACCACTACATCAACTTCAAGAACTGTTGGTTTGTTTACTTGCTGCCTAATATATCCCACCCCTTGACAAGTGCCATTGTAACAAGATAATCTGCCATTTTTAATTAATTAATCTGCCAGTGGATTTAAATAATGTTGTAAATGATGGGGGTGTGTGTGTGTGTGTGTGTGTGTGTATATATATATATATATATATATATATATATATATATATATATATATATATAAATAAATATATATATATTTATATATACATATGTATATATATATATATATATATATATATATATATATATACATACACATACACATACATAATTATTCTGGTCATCATTGGAAAAAGTCAACTGCCAGTTAGGTTTTTCAACATCAGATTACTGTACACTGAGGGGTTTAATGATTTCACTGCCTATAATGCATCTCACAGGAGCAAACGTTTTGTATATACCGTACATAAATAAATACATAGATACATACATTGAACCAGCTGGGAATGTAGGAAAATTATAGTTCTGGATCCTGCAGAATTGTGCATGCAGCTCTGCACTGTAATACAGTTCTCACTCAGCTCAGAGTTATTGCAGTCGACCCTACTGTAGATGACGAAAATATGCAAATATCCCTTCCTTACTCACTAACACTCTCATCATCTGCCTTTTTCCTGCATTTAAATGTACTAATAATATTTCCACTGTATCTACACAGTGCCTGTATTTACACAGTACATTTTTCTGAACTTGAAAAGCATAAACCATACTATTTCATATTCAACAATCAAATATAATATTTGTAAACATATCGCAAGGAAAAGAGATCTTACCTTGCAAAAGCATATATTGCTGCCACGAGTAGTATCACAGAAAGCACACACAGTGTAACCGACAGGATGATTTCTACAGAGCGTTCTGACAGTCCATCAGCTAGAGAGAAAAAGTTGCAAATAAAAAAAACAAGGTATTTTCAGAATGAGCTTGGTTTACAGCCAAAACGCTGTGCACTTGAGATTTGTATTCATGTATTAGACTAGGAAATGAAAAACAAATGTTAAACTCACAATGAACACATCACTTGATGTATCAGCAGACAGATACTGATATCTTAGGGTATGTTCACATGCCAACGGAAAATACGTCTTAAATTACGGAGCTGTTTTCAGGCGAAAACAGCTCCTGAATTTCAGACGTTTTTGCAGGTACACGCGTTTTTTGCGGCGTTCATTACGGACGTAATTGGAGCTGTTTTTCAATGGAGTCAATGAAAAACGTCTCCAATTACGTCCCAAGAAGTGACATGCACTTCTTTGAGGCGGGCGTCTTTTTATGCGCCGTCTTTTGACAGCGACGCGTAAAAATACACCTCGTCTGCACAGAACATCGTAATACCCATTGCAGGCAATGGGCAGATGTTTGCAGACGTATTGGAGCCGTCTTTTCAGGTGTAATTCAAGGCATAAAACGCCTCCATTACGTCTGAAAATAGGAAGTGTGAACATACCCTAACAGTGTCATATTTCCATACTAGTCACCCAGAGATGAGCAACATTAGTTTGTTACAACCCCTAGGCCACATTAAGCCACATTTTAGCATCCTATTACAGCTGCAAGACCAGGACTGCCAGGAGGTTCAAGTGAACCGGACTTTGTTCAAAATTAAGCCCTATGATTATCTAAGTTTGGTTCACTGGAACTGCGGGAGGCCCAAGTCTTGTGGCCATAATACGGTTGTTAAAATTTGTATGCCTTATAGCCATATGCATGAGGTGTAAGGTTCAGTTCTACGATTAAATTTAGTAGCTGCCAAGGAATTTGCAGAGTTGACTGGTTCAATAAAGTCCTTTACAAGCTTTGGCCATCCAATATAGTAGACTTTGTCTAGTAATGCATTAATATAATAAAAATGCGCTACTAATATCAACTCAAGTGGAACTAACGTTTCCATTCTTATGGCAAAAACTAGAATTGTTCATGGAAAACTCTGCCAATTGACGTTGGCGCTACTGTGTTTAACCCCTGAAGTATATTTCAGTTGTTTGAGCAGAAGGAGAGCACTCTATTATCAACTCTATAAGACGTTTATGAATGATCTATTCAACGCACTGTGCCACTCCTTAAGTCAATGTATGTTGGTGCAAAACTAAGCTGGGCATTGGTGTAAAGATATTTTCCTCCTTCAACAAGCATTTGAATATGTTTTGCAATAAGACTGCTCATCAGGAAAGATACATACACAATCATTTCCACCATATGCACAATCTTCAGAATGAAAACATCATTCGTATGATGGCTAATATTCTTTCTTTGCATTGCTCCACATGTATTTTTCTTGGATAATATTAGAACAGTAAAGGCTATGATAGTAGTGTTTTCCACTAATGGCTGATAGACAGCTCAAAGCAGAGCTAGGACCAAAGGGACATTGGTTGGAACCATTTTTTAGTGCCTCAGACAAAACAATTACCATTAATAATCATAATAACATTTGTTTCGTTTATGTCCTTCTTTAGCCGAAGCAAGTTACATTTACATACATAATCTATGACCATTTGCATGAGCAGTTACTTGTGAAAAGATTCCAAAAAATTTTCTCTTCCCAACCATTGTCAAGTTTATCTAAAATGCAAATAATGATCTTTGTTCATACTTACCAACTGATGATGAGTAAGAAAATATTAATACTTACCAACTTTTTGTTGGTAAGCTTTAGAAAATGCTATTCACAGTAGAAATCTGGGTGCTGGTCCATTCTAACATTTAAGAGTTACAAGTAGTGACGTAACTAGAAGTTCCTGGGCCCCGATGCAAATTTTGTAAGAGTGCCCCTAACTATCACTGTTTCATATGGAGCAGAGGGACAATTTGGGCCACCTCATATGACTGCCACTTCTGCACCCCCTATACTTACGCCCCTGGATACAAGATGCACCACATTGATGTCCCATATGTATTTAGTAAAAATATTTTTCAAACTGTGTCACAATGCCTTTTTTTTTTAGAATTCAGTAGACCTTATGGAAACAGATCAGGCATCAGGGGAGCAATGAAGGCAAGGTTAATCCTATTAAGTAGTAGGAGAGTAATGAATGCAGCATTGGCCTCTTTCTGTTACTGGCAATGAGATTCACAATCTTGTAACAATACCACTAAAATGTCTTTGATGTGTTTTAAAACATCTGTAAAATGCCCTTGTACTGGACAGTCTTTCTCCAGAAAAGTGCAAAGTGTAAACACAAAACTGTGCCGTAGAAAGAATGTTACCAGGATACAGATTTTTATTGCAGGTATTACATACTATATAGTGTGACATTTCTGGAAACGAGTGCAATGCATGATTATTTCCAACAGGTATAGAAACATCTGTGTGTTGCTACTCTAAGCAACACCTTTTGCCTGTATGACAATCTATCCCTAAGTTTGTACCGTAGTTACTAATCTTTTCTACATTCTAGAGTATGACCCTTGTAAAAGTGACCATGTGGCTGCTACGGGGGCCCCTTGCTGGTCCCATACCCTTTGCAACTGTGTGTCATGAACCTATTACCCTCTACAAAGGAACTACACTGCTAGTAGACAAGAGGGTGGAGAATAGGCCCAGTAGTCACGCAAAGGACGAGGAAACAAACACATGATCAGAGCCCATTGGGGGGCACATGATCAGAGCCCATTGATCTATGCTATGACTCAATGAGTGGTGGATCATCTCTGAGTGTATAACATTTTATCTGTGTGATATCAAGTTCTATCAAAAAGCAAACATTGTAATCCATTAAATTGGGCTGCGTATGGTCGATTTAACTGCAAGTGAAAATCAGCTCAAAATAATGCACTGACAGTCCTGAACAAATAGAACAAAGCTTGAATTCAATATTAAGATAACTGGACAGGTAATTCATTGATAGCATACACACGACTGATCAGTCACCACTGCTCTGTCTTTTCTTTTAGGAATATATTCTACCTGCATGCAAATATACATCATTTTATTCCTTACCTAAGGTTTTTACCACCTCAGAATATTCTGAATCTGTAAATTGTCCTTTAATATTTGTGGCTCGAAATTTAAACCTGTGTGAGAGAAAAAATATGAAATAAATACAAAACCTTATTATTTACACTATCTAGCCAGTACAGCAACTTTATTAAATTCCTAGCTAGATGGTAATACATACAGTACATTAAGGAAGTCTAGCAACCATATCTCAGGAATAATGGACACATGTAAAGAACTGTTGTTCCTACTTCTTTAACCAAAAATTAAACTTATTGGAAAAGGGAGTCACCTGCAGTGAAGGGCAGCAAGACTGAGTCCCAACAAACACTTTGAGAGGGTGAGAACACCTCCGCCAGTTTTGCCTGTTAAGTACAACTTTGCAGATTGGGATTTCACTAAAATTCCATTCAATACGAAACGTTAGTTTGTGTTTGGTATACACACCCACAAAAAAAATAATAATACAAATACCCTACTTCAGAGTAATTAGAGGAGGAGGGAGACCCCGTTCCTTGACCCACTCTATTAGCCAGAGTAGAAAGGCTACATTGAGCATCTCTTTCTCTGGAGAAATGGACACATGCATGCTTTACACAGGCAGCCCATTGATTTTGATAAAAACTTTGTAATGCTTCATTTCTCCTGTGGCGGCGCTGTAGGGATACTTAAAGAGGCTCTGTCACCAGATTTTGCAACCCCCATCTCCTATTGCAGCAGATCGGCGCTGCAATGTAGATAAGAGTAAAGTTTTTTGTATTTTTTTAAAACGAGGATTTTTGGCCAAGTTATGAGCATTTTTATATTTATGCAAATGAGGCTTTCTAAAGTACAACTGGGCGTGTTTAAAGTTAAAGTACAAGTGGGCGTGTATTATGTGCGTACATCTGGGCGTTTTTACTTCTTTTACTAGCTGGGCGTTGTGAATAGAAGTGTATGATGCTGACGAATCAGCATCATCCACTTCTCTTCACAACGCCCAGCTTCTGGCAGTGCACAGACACACAGCGTGTTCTCGAGAGATCACGCTGTGACGTCACTTCCTGCCCCAGGTCCTGCATCGTGTCGGACGAGCGAGGACACATCGGCACCAGAGGCTACAGTTGATTCTGCAGCAGCATCGGCGTTTGCAGGTAAGTCGATGTAGCTACTTACCTGCAAACGCTGATGCTGCTGCAGAATCAACTGTAGCCTCTGGTGCCAATGTGGCCGACACGATGCAGGACCTGGGGCAGGAAGTGAGTGACGTCACAGCGTGATGTCTCGAGAACACGCTGTGTGTCTGTGCACTGCCAGAAGCTGGGCGGTAACGAAGAGAAGTGGATGATGCTGATTCGTCAGCATCATACTCTTCTATTCACAACGCCCAGCTAGTAAAAGAAGTAAAAACGCCCAGATGTACATACACAATACACGCCCACTTGTACTTTAACTTTAAACACGTTACTGTTATCTACATTGCAGCGCCGATCTGCCGCAATAGGAGATAGGGGTTGCAAAATCTGGTGACAGAGCCTCTTTAACACTGGTTGTCAGGTTCCCCTGCAGATCACAACAGCTCACTAGGGGTTTCTGTGATCAATTTATTACCATAAAGACCTTTCTAACAAATATAAATATCCAAACTAAATAACTCCACTAAACTCAAAAGCAGCAGTAATTTCATCATTTTCATTAGGTGAATTTGAGGTTACTATATCATATACTGTTGTTTGTGTTTCCTTGTTACATTTCACCAGACTAAACTTAACTGTATGTTGTGTGGGGTTGGTAATCATGGTTCTTATCTAGAGGAGAAGAAATATATCTACACAGCGTCACCACTTTCTAAACTAAATATTGCACTAAACGAACAATCATTTTGCCCCATGACATGCAGTAAGAGGTACATGAATTTAATGCACAAATATGTACAACAATATTAAAAGGGATTGTGTGGGATAAAAAAAAAATGCATTTCTTTCAGAAACAGTGCCACTTTTGTCCATGGGCTGTGTGTGGTATTGCAAACCAGATTTACTTGAAGTAACAATCCTTGAATCTCATATAATGCCATACACATCAAACATATATTACGTAGCTATTTAAAAATCAGCTCTAATATTGAAAACTAAGAATAATCTTTTAACTGTCACAAAAATCTGATAAACATACAAGTACTGTTTTCTTGACTTCAGAGGTCCATTGCAGAATTTTTCTTTATTGTCTTGTAGCATACAGGTATTGTCAGCTCCGATGACATATACTTCCTGTTTGCTGAAGAAACGGTTTGTTCCATCTGGACATGATGGATTTGGAAAACCTTCATTTGTAAAATATGGTCTTGCTTTTTGGAAATAAGCTTCGTGCCACTTGGTGATATTCCCATCATGTTGAGCTGTAATGCATAGCAAAGGAATGTGAGATGAATTCATTAAATAAATAGCACAATGTACCAAGAGAATAATGTAAAATATCTTACAGAACTAGGTTACTTACACTGGGACATATTCGACACGTGCTAAAACACTTTAGGGCTTTCTCTCCAAAGTGAGAAAACCACTTTGGTGGTCCTTGTGCTTTTTTATGGGCCTAATGCCAAATGAAAAAACTGTTATAAAATATAGAATGTTATTTGTAAATCTTGTCCTAAACATGGAATGAGGAAAGATCCAATTTGTCTATTAATTTTATGTAAGGGTTTCATGACTATATATACTTTAAATACTGATTATATATATATATATATATATATATATATATATATATATATATATATACACACATATATATATATATATATACACACACATATATATATATATATATATATACATATATATATATATATGTATATAAGTTGTTATTATGATCATTATTAGTATTACTTTTATATTAGAGCTCCCTAGTTCATGGTCACGCATTTGGTCAAGTAATTGGAGAAGTGTGAGAACGGAACTAGGAAACACTGAGTGTGGAGATAAGACAAAGAAGATAATATCAATAAATATTAAAGATATACTTTATTTCTCTCATTGTTGGATTTAGCATAGGCCATCAACATGTGAACAGTGGGGATTCCATCAAAAACAAAGTGACTATGGTTGTTGTTGGAGTGCTGTAGACCATTCTACATTTTTTCAGACACAGCATAGCATCCGTACATGCGGTTGTGTCTGGGACTGTAGCTCAGTCCCATTCACTTCCTCTTTGTCAGCTGATGGGTAAGGTTCCTGGAGATTGGATACCAACCGATCACACATTGATGGCGTATCCTAAGGCTAGGTAATTATTCCTGGGAAATTCCTTTATTGCTTCTACTCAGACATTTAATGTGAAAATTCTACTTTTGAATAATGTTGGCTTTATAGACAGAAAAAAATTAAATCTATCCTCTCTGTAATGTAATATGTCTTTAATATAATTTTTTAAGTTGAAGTATTCCCTTGTTCATGAACCTATTTGTGTGGGAAACTAAAGTCTTCTAATAAGCTAGCCATACATGTAGAAGTTCAAATAACACCAGCTCGGGGGGTGCACGGATAGGGGCCCAATCCGATTCTGAATAAGAAAACAGTATTTGGCACACCAATTGGAGTGAAGATTTTTTTTTATTAATTATTGTTATTTATCTTATTGCCAGTGGCAGAGTGCAACGTTTTCGGTCCAAATTAGCCACTTTTTCTAAGCCTAGCGCTCATACAACAGTCCCCTGCACGGCTCAGTGCCTGAAGAAGGTAATTTAGACTGAAACCTTGCACTCTGCCACTGGCATTAAGATAAATAACAATAATTAATAAAAAAAATCTTCACTCCAATTGCTGTGCCGGATACTGTTTTCTTAAGCTAGCCATACATTAGAGATTTTAAAGGTCTCAAAAGGCTAATGTGGACCATTTTCTGCCAACCCTGGTCACAGATCAAGGCATATATTGATCAGCGATTTGTCTTTTTAACTTATGATGTTGTTGTCCAACACGCCAACCTTCACAGTCCAACTATGAACAGCCGTCTGAAATCACTAATGTATAGCCAGCTTAAGGTTTTCATGATCATACTCATAGTCCATTCACAACACTACAGCCGTGAACACTCTAAGTACAAAATAAACACACACAACATATTATAAGATCAATCAACAGCAACTACCAACAGAAAATGGTTTCCATAAAAACAAATGAAAAATAATTGGAAACAAAAATCTGTAATGAAGATATATTACAAAATTGGTAAATTTTACATTGCTGACTATATAGCCAATGTTAATTGAAAGTGGGGCTTCACTTTAACTAAGAAATGCAGGCTAACATATTCTGACAGTCTGTATAATAGGCATTTAAATATAGTACCCAATGTGTTGGGCCCTCAACAAAGGGAATTGACCCCATGAAAACATTCTAATAAATAAACTGCACTAGGTAGAACGTAATGCAAAGGACATCAAATTATTTTGGCCATATAAAATGTGTGATTAAATTGACTTATGGTAGGAAATCCTTATAGTCTCCATTGGGAGCGTGCAGCACAATGAAATGCCACTGACAACATATTTAAATTAGGTAAGGTTATATAAAAGATAAAGAAATGTAAACTTTTTGTGACAATGCCATTTTAAGAAAAAATAAAGGAGAAGCTGAATTTTGCTCAGAAATTGCATATTAGCCACAAGGGTTTGAGCCATCTCCTTTGTTTCTCCAGTTTATAGTTATTTTGGAAAAATCTCCAGAGACTTAGGTTCTCAATTACAGTTTGTCTCAAAGCCATGACCTGTACACCTCAGTAGTGGTGCAAAGGTTAAGTTTAAGTTTATAGAGATTAGCAGTTTTATGCCCGTTTCTTAATTGCTAGGGGTTTCTGGCATATACTTGCACAAGCACTGGTACACGATATGTCTACATATACTGATTAAATGAATGCTATATTGGATGCTCTATAACAACTTCCCTTAAAGTAAAAGCAACCTTTACTATGTGGCCGATCAGTAAAATGAAAGCAGCGTATGTATTTTGCTAATGTGCCTGATAACACATTCTGAAATTTCCCACAGTCCTGCAACTAGGGGTGTAGGAAAAGTGGGTACAGGTTTAGCAGCTGCCTGAGTGGGCCCAAAGTCCTCTCTGCCACAAAACAAGACACAAGTATTGTGAATGGTACATGATGAATGGGACATATAAATGTACATGTCCCTGGATATAGCCTTAGGAACCAGAATGAAAACATTCCTTGTTCTCATTGCCATAACTCCCATCATTTGCATCCCCATTTGTGGGACACTTTTTATCCAGCAGCCATTTTTCATTTTTTCATTTTAATTTTTTCCTCCCGCTTTCCCAAAAAAAGCCATAACTTTTTTTATTTTTCCCTCAATATAGCTGAATGAAGGCTTGTTGATTGTGGAACGAGTTGCAGTTTTTCACGGCATCATTTATTGTACCATATAATGTACTGGGAAACTATGTAGGGTGGAATGGGAAAAAAAACTGTGATTACACTTTGGTTCTCTGGGTTTCATTTTTACAGCATTCACCGTGTGGCAAAAGTGACAATTAAAATTTATTCTGTGGGTCAATAAGACTACGGCGATACCAAATTTTTAGTTTTTTTCGGGGTTTTACTTTTTTTACAAAGAAATTTTTTTATTGTTAAATAGTTTTGTGTCACCATATTTTGAGAGCCATAAGTTTTTTCTATTTTTCCCTCGTTTGAGTGGTGTGATGGCTTGTTTTTTTTATTGGTACCATTTTGGCGTAAATGCACATTTTTTATCATTTTTATTTTATTTTTTGTGAGAGGTGAGGTGACAAAAAAACTGCAAATGGCTTTTTATTTTTATTTTTTACGGTGCTCACTGTGGGGATTAAATATGGTCAATAATGTTATATTGTAATAGTTCTGACTTTTTTTTACTAATACAATTAATTTTTTAATTTTTTTACATTACTTTAGGGGGATAAGGGGTCTTCTTTAACTTTTAATATATATATATATATATATATATATATATATGTGTATGTACATATATATATATATATATATATATATATAAGTATATATATATATATATATATATATATATATATATATAAAATACATTTTATTGTGTATATTGTTGCGGGGGAGAGGCGTTGGGCTGACGAAGGTAGCGATGCCCCACTTTTTAACTGCTTAGATATCGCTATCGTTATTGACCACAGCATCTAAATAGTTCGACTGCCGGGATCAGAGTTATTTTCGATCACGGCCATTGGAGTGAGGTGTCGGCTGTAACACACAGCAGACACCCACTGTGTATGGAGCAGGCTCAGCCCACTCCATACTTCCTCCTCCCGGCTATGCTGTAACAGTATGTCAAATGCCAGGAAGCGGTTAAGCTCCGCCTTGATTCGCCTAAGCACATTTACAAAACGTCCCAGCAACATTAAATTTTATGCAAATTTGCCTAAGCCCTGCTCACTTTGTTACCAGTTTCAGTTGGAAGGTATGTCATTGGATTCAGAAAACTGGAAAACATTGTACAATAGAAAAAAAAATAATTATGTACAAATAGAAGAAACAATTCCAATAAAAATACATGTCCCTGGCTATATCCTTAGCATTTAGAATAAAGTAATCCATTATTCTCATTGCATCCAAAAGACTGGAAGAAAATGTAAAATATAAATAAGAATTATTTTGAGAAGTTTTTTTAATTTAATTTAATAATTAAAGGGCTTTATTTAAATATTAAAACAATAGCACCTATTTAATATAATGGCAATACAGCAGTGTCCAGTGACACAAGGTCAGTCGGGTTCAAGAACAGACAGACCAAATTGGTTAGGAAATAAAACAAGATTGCGGAACCGAATAGAAAACTAATCCAATCCCTCAAGACTTGGATTAAAACAAATAGTGTTTCAAACACCTTGGCACTAGAAAGGTCAAGGTTCCTAACATTCAATGGGCCTGCAAACTTGATAGTAATCATGATAAGAAATACTAGTTTATCAGTGGAACCTTAATAGCAATTCTAAAATTATTTAAGCAGAAAATTACCAGCATCCACATAGAAATGTGTTTATACTGAATCACATATACCACACTATTATAGAAAACCCAAAGAATACGCCAGCTGCAGCGCCTATCTGAGGCAGGAAATGTGCCCAGGCTTATTCCCTTCTTTGTCCTGATAGCTCAAAACTAAAACAGTGTGCAAAAAGTAGAGACAGTGGCATAGCTATAGGGGTCGCAGCGGTCCCAATTGCGACCGGGCCCCCGAAGCCTGGGGGGCCCACGGTCCCCCCACCACATTTTCGTGAGGTTACTCATGTAAAAACGCTGCATAAGCAGCATTAAAGCTGGACAGATGCGGTTTGCTAAAGGACCTTTAATGACGTCATGCCCACGTGACCTGATTCGCCTTTGAGGAACAGAAACCACGCCAACCAATCAGGTCCTTCTACCACAGTATAGCAGCAGAGTCGGCAGAAGAGATGGTACGTCCACCTATCATATCCTGGTGAGCGCTTCCTTAACCCCCTCTCTCGCTGCATCCCCCATTGTCTCTTCTTTACTTGTCTCTCCTGACCCCAACTCCTGTAGGGTTTGTTAAGTTTTTTAATTCACCATGGGTTTTGCCACGATTTTCGTAATCGCGGCAAAAAACGTGCGGTTTTGCCGCGATTATGAAACTTGCAGCAAACCACACCATTCATATCACAAATTCCAAGATTGCTTAAAAGTAGTATAAGACGCATAAAAACATTAGACTTAATTGACACAGTGCTGTCAAATAACATCATGTGCTGCGATTGTATGAAAACCGTTGCAAAAAACGCAATTTGACCGCACTGTGAACATGGTACATCCTAATATCACAAGTAGCAACAAAACATAGTTATGATGAGTGCTGCAGAATGAAGCCAGTAGTTCTTTAAATGATTACTTGATTAATAACTACCAAGTGGCGCCTTTATCAATTACATGATTACGGTTCGGTGCCGTAATGCTTAGGGGGGAGTTCACACAGTCTTTTGGCGCTGTTTTTGATGTGGAAATCGCCTTGGAAATTGGGCCAAAAAACGTCCAAAATCGCCTCCCATTGATTTCAATGGGGGGCAGAGGTGTTTTTTTTCCCCCGCGAGTGGAAAAAAAGCGTTGTGTCCTTTCTTCAGGCGTCATAGTCTCTGACCTCCCATTGACCTCAATGGGAGTCAGAAAAAGTGTTTTCCGCTGCGGTTTTTGCCTGCGGTTAAAAAATACGGCAAGTATTCAGCCGGCAAGAAGTCCCGTAGGAATTTTGAGGCAGATTTTTCTGCCTGCAAAAAACTCTGTGTAAACTAGGCCTTAGTATTTAACAATAAAGTAATTATTTAAATGAATCCACAAACTACTGGCTTCCTCCTGTAGCGCTCATCATACCTGTGTTTTCTTCTTCTTGTGATATTACGATTTGGGCAGTGGCATAGCTATTGAGGTCGCAGCGGTCGCAATTGAGACTGGGCCCTGAAGCCAGGTGACGAAGGATACCGGGGTAATAATGGGGGTTAGTGTTGACCTTTTCACCGGCTAACATTAAGCCCCGCCTTAGTAATGGAGGTTGTCAATCAACCAGCGGCCATTACTATGGCGGTAGTAATAAAGTTTAAAAAAATACAAAGACAGAAAAATTATTTTATTGAAACCCTTGTTAACCATTTTATTCAGAGTAAAAAACTACCGTCATCGAAGTAGTCCTCGAATCCGATGTAGTCCAACAACTGATATCTAATCCTATCATGTGTGATACTGTCTGCTGAGCTGCTGTATCTAATCCTATCATGTGTGATACTGTCTGCTGAGCTGTGTATCTAATCCTATCATGTGTGATACTGTCTGCTGAGCTGTGTATCTAATCCTATCATGTGTGATAGTGTCTGCTGAGCTGTGTATCTAATCCTATCATGTGTGATAGTGTCTGCTGAGCTGCTGTATCTAACCCTATCATGTGTGATACTGTCTGCTGAGCTGCTGTATCTAATCCTATCATGTGTGATACTATCTGCTGGACCACTGTATCTAATCCTATAATGTGTGATACTGTCTGCTGAGCCACTGTACCTAATCCTATCATGTGTGATACTGTCTGCTGAGCTGTGTATCTAATCCTATCATGTGTGATACTGTCTGCTGAGCTGCTATATCTAATCCTATCATGTGTGATACTGTCTGCTGAGCTGTGTATCTAATCCTATCATGTGTGATACTGTCTGCTGAGCTGCTGTATCTAATCCTATCATGTGTGATACTATCTGCTGGGCCACTGTATCTAATCCTATAATGTGTGATACTGTCTGCTGAGCCACTGTATCTAATCCTATCATGTGTAATACTGTCTGCTGAGCTGATGTACCTAATCCTATCATGTGTGATACTGTCTGCTGAGCTGTGTATCTAATCCTATCATGTGTGATACTGTCTGCTGAGCTGCTATATCTAATCCTATCATGTGTGATACTGTCTGCTGAGCTGTGTATCTAATCCTATCATGTGTGATACTGTCTGCTGAGCTGCTGTATCTAATCCTATCATGTGTGATACTGTCTGCTGAGCTGTGTATCTAATCCTATCATGTGTGATACTGTCTGGTGAGCTGCTGTATCTAATCCTATCATGTGTGATACTATCTGCTGGGCCACTGTATCTAATCCTATAATGTGTGATACTGTCTGCTGGGCCACTGTATCTAATCCTATAATGTGTGATACTGTCTGCTGAGCCACTGTACCTAATCCTATCATGTGTGATACTGTCTGCTGAGCTGTGTATCTAATCCTATCATGTGTGATACTGTCTGCTGAGCTGCTATATCTAATCCTATCATGTGTGATACTGTCTGCTGAGCTGTGTATCTAATCCTATCATGTGTGATACTGTCTGCTGAGCTGCTGTATCTAATCCTATCATGTGTGATACTGTCTGCTGAGCTGTGTATCTAATCCTATCATGTGTGATACTGTCTGCTGAGCTGCTGTATCTAATCCTATCATGTGTGATACTATCTGCTGGGCCACTGTATCTAATCCTATCATGTGTAATACTGTCTGCTGAGCTGATGTACCTAATCCTATCATGTGTGATACTGTCTGCTGAGCTGTGTATCTAATCCTATCATGTGTGATACTGTCTGCTGAGCTGCTATATCTAATCCTATCATGTGTGATACTGTCTGCTGAGCTGTGTATCTAATCCTATCATGTGTGATACTGTCTGCTGAGCTGCTGTATCTAATCCTATCATGTGTGATACTATCTGCTGGGCCACTGTATCTAATCCTATAATGTGTGATACTGTCTGCTGAGCCACTGTATCTAATCATATCATGTGTAATACTGTCTGCTGAGCTGATGTACCTAATCCTATCATGTGTGATACTGTCTGCTGAGCTGTGTATCTAATCCTATCATGTGTGATACTGTCTGCTGAGCTGCTATATCTAATCCTATCATGTGTGATACTGTCTGCTGAGCTGTGTATCTAATCCTATCATGTGTGATACTGTCTGCTGAGCTGCTGTATCTAATCCTATCATGTGTGATACTGTCTGCTGAGCTGTGTATCTAATCCTATCATGTGTGATACTGTCTGCTGAGCCACTGTATCTAATCTTATCGATAGCTACAGGGTCATAGTGCTACAGATATGCTGTCTCCGATATAGAATTATATATTTGTGTATATATATATATATATATATATATATATACACACACACACATAAATTTTTTATGGGGGGAATATACAGTGAAGGAAATAAGTATTTGATCCCTTGCTGATTTTGTAAGTTTGCCCACTGTCAAAGACATGAACAGTCTAGAATTTTTAGGCTAGGTTAATTTTACCAGTGAGAGATAGATTATAAAAAAAAAAAAAAAAGAAAATCACATTGTCAAAATTATATATATTTATTTGCATTGTGCACAGAGAAATAAGTATTTGATCCCTTTGGCAAACAAGACTTAATACTTGGTGGCAAAACCCTTGTTGGCAAGCACAGCAATCAGACGTTTTTTGTAGTTGATGATGAGGTTTGCACACATGTTAGATGGAATTTTGGCCCACTCCTCTTTGCAGATCATCTGTAAATCATTAAGATTTCGAGGCTGTCGCTTGGCAACTCGGATCTTCAGCTCCCTCCATAAGTTTTCGATGGGATTAAGGTCTGGAGACTGGCTAGGCCACTCCATGACCTTAATGTGATTCTTTTTGAGCCACACCTTTGTTGCCTTGTCTGTATGTTTCGGGTCATTGTCGTGCTGAAAGACCCAGCCACGAGCCATTTTTAATGTCCTGGTGGAGGGAAGGAGGTTGTCACTCAGGATTTGACGGTACATGGCTCCATCCATTCTCCCATTGATGCGGTGAAGTAGTCCTGTGCCCTTAGCAGAGAAACACCCCCAAAACATAATGTTTCCACCTCCATGCTTGACAGTGGTGATGGTGTTCTTTGGGTCATAGGCAGCATTTCTCTTCCTCCAAACACGGCGAGTTGAGTTAATGCCAAAGAGCTCAATTTTAGTCTCATCTGACCACAGCACCTTCTCCCAATCACTCTCAGAATCATCCAGATGTTCATTTGCAAACTTCAGATGGGCCTGTACATGTGCCTTCTTGAGCAGGGGGACCTTGCGGGCACTGCAGGATTTTAATCCATTACGGCATAATGTGTTACCAATGGTTTTCTTGGTGACTGTGGTCCCAGCTGCCTTGAGATCATTAACAAGTTCCCCCCGTGTAGTTTTCGGCTGAGCTCTCACCTTCCTCAGGATCAAGGATACCCGACGAGGTGAGATTTTGCATGGAGCCCCAGATCGATGTCGATTGACAGTCATTTTGTATGTCTTCCATTTTCTGACTATTGCACCAACAGTTGTCTCCTTCTCACCCAGCGTCTTACTTATTGTTTTGTAGCCCATTCCAGCCTTGTGCGGGTCTATGATCTTGTCCCTGACATCCTTAGAAAGCTCTTTGGTCTTGCCCATGTTGTAGAGGTTAGAGTCAGACTGATTAATTGAGTCTGTGGACAGGAGTCTTTTGTACAGGTGACCATGTAAGACAGCTGTCTTTAATGCAGGCACCAAGTTGATTTGGAGCGTGTAACTGGTCTGGAGGAGGCTGAACTCTTAATGGTTGGTAGGGGATCAAATACTTATTTCTCTGTGCACAATGCAAATAAATATATATAATTTTGACTATGTAATTTTCTTTTTTTTTTTTTTTATATAATCTATCTCTTACTGGTAAAATTAACCTAGCCTAAAAATTCTAGACTGTTCATGTCTTTGACAGTGGGCAAACTTACAAAATCAGCAAGGGATCAAATACTTATTTCCTTCACTGTATATATTGACGCTATTGCCCCTGAGACCTTAAAGAGGCTCTGTCACCAGATTTTGCAACCCCTATCTCCTATTGCAGCAGATCGGCGCTGCAATGTAGATAAGAGTAACGTTTTTCTTTTTTTTAAAACGAGCATTTTTGGCCAGGTTATGACCATTTTTATATTTATGTAAATGAGGCTTTCTAAAGTACAACTGCGCGTGTTTAAAGTTATGTACAAGTGGGCGTGTATTGTGTGTGTACATCTGGGCGTTTTTACTTCTTTTACTAGCTGGGCGTTGTGACTAGAAGTGTATGATGCTGACGAATCGGCATCATCCACTTCTCTTCACAACGCCCAGCTTCTGGCAGTGCACAGACACACAGCGCGTTCTCGAGAGATCACGCTGTGACGTCACTCACTTCCTGCCTCAGGTCCTGCATCGTGTCGGACGAGCGAGGACACATCGGCACCAGAGGCTACAGTTGATTCTGCAGCAGCATCAGCGTTTGCAGGTAAGTAGCTACATCGACTTACCTGCAAACGCCGATGCTGCTGCAGAATCAAATGTAGCCTCTGGTGCCGATGTGTCCTCGCTCGTCCGACACGATGCAAGACCTGGGGAAGTGACGTCACAGCGTGATCTCTCGAGAACACGCTGTGTGTCTGTGCACTGCCAGAAGCTGGGCGTTGTGAAGAGAAGTGGATGATGCCGATTCGTCAGCATCATACACTTCTAGTCACAACGCCCAGCTAGTAAAAGAAGTAAAAACGCCCAGATGTACATACACAATACACGCCCACTTGTACATAACTTTAAACACGCCCAGTTGTACTTTAGAAAGCCTCATTTGCATAAATATAAAAATGGTCATAACTTGGCCAAAAATGCTCGTTTAAAAAAAAAACAAAAAAAAAAAACGTTACTCTTATCTACATTGCAGTGCCGATCTGCTGCAATAGGAGATAGGGGTTGCAAAATCTGGTGACAGAGCCTCTTTAACTACGCCCCTGAGACCCAGCGATTGAGCTGAAAGCTGTGGGCCGTCAGCCATGAAGAGAACTGGGGGGGGGGGCCCATGAAGGACTTTTGCATCGGGGCCCATGAGCCTTTAGCTACGCCCCTGAGTAGAGAAATACATGATTGATCATTCAAAGCCTTGTTCTTTGGTTAGAAGGTTGGAAAATATGCTTTATAATCTGCATTTATCTTGCTGTTCGCATTTAATCAGACAAAATAGCGAGAGAAAAAAAAGGTGACAGATTTAAGATATAGGAGTTTGTCTTATACCCAGCAGAGTGATACATAAAGTGAGAAATATCAGAAAATGCTTCCTGCTGGCTTACAGGATGTATAATCCCAGCTAATATTCTGCAATGCAAATAGCAAAGACATGGTGCATTAACGTTTTAGGTTCACACAAGTGGGTCGACAAATACTTCATTTCAAAACAAAAACTTTTTCCAAAAATCAGGATGTGGAGATGAATAAAATTACTCTGTGTAAGGAAATAGTTAAACGTTTGAGAAGCAGGGTCAGAAATCTTAGAAAATATCCCGTTAGGAGAAGTAAAGATTTTGTATATAATATATATAAATAAATAAATATATATATATATACATATATATATATATATACATATATCTATATATATATATATATATATATAGATATATATATATAGCTATATATACATATATCTATATATATATATATATATATATAGATATATATATATAGCTATATATATATATATATATATATATATATATATATATATATATATATATATATATATATATATATATATATATATATATATATATATATATATATATATATATATATATATAATATAATATATGCCCATTGAGTTCTTTGGAAGCTGTACAACGTAGAGATCCTGTAATATGAACCTTTTTAATAAGTCTTTTTATTTTAATATTTTTATAATGTTTACAATTTGGTCAATAAATAGTCATTCAGGCTTTCCGTCACATATCTATGAAAGCATGAGGGTATCCATAGGCACATGTGTCTATGTACCGCGCTGAAATGTCTGACTCCAGAATCTGTCACTGAATGGCAGTGAAATTGATGTACAATTTGGATAAAACAATGTAGAAAGAGGAGCTGCAAAAATAGCTGATTAATAGGATAGGCATGTAATAAAATTCAATTATAAGCAAGACAACCATTAAACAATAGGATCCTATTTTTTAACATGCCCTTTCCTTTGATATCAAAGACACTGTAAAGTCTGCACTGGTACACTACAAAAAAACACACGAAGCAAACACCTGCATACAGTATGAGCATGGCAGATAAGTAGGTGCACGTGCAGACAAAATATTGATTTGAATACATTTTAGACACATTTTGGCATTTTGTATGTTTGACAAAGCAGTTTTAGTATTGGCACTCTGTATATTTCACACTGTTGCATTTCATTATTTACATCTGCCATCGTAAGCTAGCAGCTGGTGACATCTGGAGCTTATGAGCTCCAAATATCCAACATCTGCCAAATTTCCAAAAAGCAAGAAAGAAAAACACTGAAAAATTTGCAAGCACAAACTTTCTTTTTATGGCAGAAACATAATCAATGTCAAGATTTTGTCTGCATGAAATATATTTAGAAAACTAAGAGTTTGTTGAAGAATACTTCCTTACCTCCTATCTCTGAAACAAGAATCTGAATTTTTTTAATTGGCCCGTTGACATCACTGAAGTAGCATACTGGCATTTTAATGGTAATTGTGGTCGAGGTAGCCATAACACTTCCACTTGAATCATAAATAGGCACTGGTTTCATTACAGGACGAGGTGGTTCTGTAGAAAGGGGACAAAAAATAAAAAATAAAGTTTGGAAGAAAACATTCTTAGATTTAAACATACATATTTTAATAACGATACTTTGGTCAAAGTGGTTAAAAATAACATCATAAGGGAGTACAATGTTTAAGATAATTTTATATAAATTCATGCGGATTTCGCATAAAAAAAATCACAGCATGTAACCACAGCATACTCCATCAAACACTGTATATTGGACAAAATTCTCCCCTCGAAGCATGGAGTTCAATGCTTCTAGTGGAAAACTCGGTCCGTGAAACGGAACCCCACACAGAACCTAGTGGCCCACATTATGGTTTACAATATAGTTACATTTTGCGCAACACACTATGGGCCAAAATGCAAACACTCATGTACATGAGACCTTATGGTTATGTTGACCTTAGATAATAACAGCTACAGATACAGTGTGAGAACAGGAAAAAGATGGCAAACCTACATTGCCTATCTTTGGTAAGAAAATATAATAAGCTAAAATATTTCACGATAGTATAGGGTTTTTTTCTGTTTGTGGAGAAAAATGGCAAGCCAAAGACGAAATGTCATTATTTTTAATTTACGGTTGAATAATCTATATTTAGTGCGGGTTTATAAAAAGTAAGAAAAAATATATTAATGTCATTGCCAGCATTTAACTTGAAATGAATGTTGCAATGATTTGTATTAATTATATTAACTCACTGCTATATGGATGTGAGAAGTATAGTTCTGTACATAGGAATTATATTTGAAAATATAAAACTCCTCTTTTAATCCTACCTTTTACATCAGTCGTAATTCTCATCTGAATTTTTGGTCCAGCACCAGCACCATTTACTGCATATATCTACAAAACAAAAAATAATTTATTTTTATTTTTAAAACATGGTATTTGGTCCGATAAATTAAAAAAATGAAATTGTGAAAATATGTATTTTAAATGTCATGAGCTATAAGAGATAGGTATGTGACCTGAAATACTGTAATTGACAATAAATTACGGTTGTGTGCATGAGGCCTTACAGAGTAAATTATTTTCTTTCTGACATACTTACTTTTTTTTAGTTTTCCGCTAATATTTTGGATAGTAAATACACAATTGAAATATAGCTATATATGTAACAGAATACTAGATGTGCTAAAATATTCTTATACACTATTAAAACTTGAGGTCTTGAGGTCGGCAGTCATGGAGGTGGTAGTTACAGGGCACAGTTTATTTGTTGTTTATTTCCTGTTGCTTATAGAGGCATAAAGTAGCAACATATCCCGCAACACTGTACAGATATTGCCTTCACTCAGATCAGTCCCTGTTCCTCATGGGGTTTACAATCTATTTTCCCTATATCAGACAGAGACAATAACAGCAATTTCATAGTAATCCAATAACATCTTAACAACCGCCAACTGTCTTGTTTTGTTGGCAGGCAGTGCAGGTTCAGAATCTACAGCGACGTCTTTTGGTGTTGCTGTAGAAAAGGCTTATGAGCACTCCAGTAGATTACTAACAGCTCCTAAACTTAAAAAAGCCTGCTGAATACAACTGGGATTGGAGGATACTCCGAACCCAGCTGTTTAACCCTTTGATCGCCGTGGTTCGTGACCGCAGCATGATCAAAGGTGACTCCCCTCTTTGATTGTGTCACGGGAAACCCCGTGACGCGATCAAAGACAGGGGGAACCCTCTGCATTCCGCCCTGGAACCCCAGGGCAGTCTGTTGAGTAAGCCTGCTTTGTTGGCACACTATGTGTTGCCCTAACAGCAGCCTGTGTCATAGTAACACAGCATAATGTATTATCATACAGGAGTATGCTAATACATTATAAGTAAAAAATAAAGTTGTTAAAAAGTTACCCCTTCATGGAATAAAAAAAATATATAACAAAAGAAAATAAGGAAAACATGTATGAACTGTCTCCACATATGAACCTATATGTGGAGATGTAAAGTGATCACTTTCACTTACACTGATATTATATGTATATCCACCTTTAAGTCCCTCTATAATTGCAGTTACAGATTCTTCGTTTTTTTTAATAATGCTTAGATTGCAGATTTGAGATTTTGTGGGATCATCTTCTTTATATATTAGTGCTTGGAACATTTGGATTTTTCCATTAGGCTCAGCTGGAGGTATGAAGGTCATCTGAACTTTGGTCACTTCATTTGGAATCTTCTGAATTGTTATGTTTTTAGGTGGATCAGTTGGCACTAAAAGAAAATATTATAGCACATTGTCTTACAAAAATGTTTTTTCATTTTAAACATTTACAACTTGACTCTACAACACATATATACTTTATAACTTGTTAAACCTGAGGGACGGTCTTATGTACCCTTTAGTCTCAAATTCTAAGTTTAATTACAATATATATAGAGCAGTATAGATTTGCATATTAAAGGGATTGTCTGGTTTATAAAACTACCTTCAAATACTCTATTAGGGAATTCTGTGTTAATATAGGGGTGGAGGGGTCTGCCATTTAGGACCCTCATTTATAAGCAAGAGGAAAAAGTGGCTACAAAGAGCACCTCTTGCTCTGGAGGGCCCAGGATGTCCATGAATTACATAAATAGCCCATTCATTTCCATGAATGCTGTGTAATAATTTGTTTCTAATGTGGCGGCGCTGCCAGTTTTACCAACAGATTCTAACTAATCGCTGGAGTCCCAGCTTATCATCGGGGACAATTTTAACGAAAGGGAATAGTCCAAACCAGTCAAACCCTTTAAGCCTAACTTAAAAATATGTAGGCTTAGTATAAATATTTTGAGTGTCCTGCTTCTTATGGTAAGTGAAAAAAGTTATTGTTTATAATACGAAGCAACGTTTTGTGATGCCAAACTATACACAATCATATATATAAAGCAGTACATTCTGAAGAATATCATTCACATACAAGAAGGGGACAGCAAGAAAGAGAAGGTGTTATAAATTGTGTGTAGTCACCATTATCTAACAAAACGCGTTACATAAAAGCCACAGACCTGACTCAAGAGTTGTAGCAGTTACTGGATTGCTTGCTTTCCCGTCTGTTATAGCTGAATCTAGATCTCCAGTGAAGGCCGTGACTATTATGGAGTAGTTGGTGAATGGCTTCAGGCCTGTGACTTCAATATTCCTACTTTCATTACTCCACCTTATAAACTCTTTTGTATTGTCTGCACCATTGACCTATAAAAGAAACACAAAAGAAAATGAAGGTTCACTTACTTTTTTTAAATTGTTAGATGGAATTATGTTTGCAGATGTATATCTATTGGAGCAAAATTAGAATAAGGTTATGGCTACACTACACTTGTTTTACATTGTCGCATATGAATGTAGATGACAATGGATTCTTACTGTCTTTAATCGGTACTGTACACAGTTTGTTGTAACTTCATCCAAATGGGGGATAAAAATAAAGGTGAGTTCTCCCATCACTGTATAAAAATTGCAAAACGGTCATTCTGTTATAAATGAGAGGCCCTGAGCGGTCTCCTTCATTGCTGCAAGCTATGAATGGATTGCTCCCATTTGTAGGGGGAAGGCTTCACTTGAAATGTACCTGATAAACTCTGGTACATTTTCTGAAGTATTTTTATAGACGTCAAGGCTTCGATTCCACAAAACGGGGGTCCCAGTCCCCACCTTCCCTGCATGCCGCCACTTATTTAAATCTATTTTTTGTGTAGAAAACAGAGCTCTGACCACTATAGAAATATATTTCAAAGTTGATCTAGGGCACATTTATGATAAAAATTGCAGCTATCATCGGCACCCGGTAAGAACATTATATTAGAAAAATATTTTTCTAAGATATAATATTTTTCTTGTTGTCCAATATGGACAATCCAAGTCGGTAGTGTTCCAATGCAGAAACTGCCAGCATTAAGCTGTCAACTGTGAGTTTGGCAACACTGATGCCAATGACTCAGTGGGGGGGGGTGTCCGTATAATGCACATACATGCGGGCTCCTCAAGAGCTACTCTTCATAGCTGCTCTCTGTTCTGGACAATACATGAGAGTCCCGAAATGCCCCCCCCCCCTTTAAATCAGAATCCCCTAGAAGGGTATTTGAAAATGGATTGACAATAATAATATGTTGAACTGTGCTCTATTTACATGGAGAAATGATGAGTATGGGGATGAACGATCGTTAATAAGATCGTTTGTCCCGATACAGTTTGCATCTTGTCGGTAGTACCAGTAGCACATCCTCTGTTTACACAGGGAGATGTGTTTCTGACAAATCGATAATTTTTTTTGGCCGCATAAAAAATCCGATAAGACGATAAATAAGTGTTTGCGCGTTTTTTGCCGGATCATCGCTACTATCTTTACACAAGACAACGATCAGGAATGACCGTTCGGCCTATCATCTGCCTGTGTAAAATGGACTTAAGGACTGTAATATCACCTAAATACGTAAAAGCTGCAAAAAAATGTCAAACAAGTGGAATTACACTATTGCTTTGAAATATTGCTTATTACCCTGTCGGACGTTTTTACGATATAATTTGAATGTGTTCTAGAATAGTTGATGATTAGGTAGCTGTACGGTAGTTTTCCTCTGGGGGAATGTATATTGAGTGCAGCTGCTAACATTTTGCTCATCCCTGACAGATGCACTGCTTTATCCTATTTCTTACTCAGTTCTCATTTATCTCTGATGCACTAAACAGACATTCCCATTGACTGCCAGGACCTGTAGTGTCAATCCTTAGTTTACAAACACAATAAAAAATTGTCGATTTCATTTTTTCTCTAGTCACAATATGAGCTTCATCTTGAATTAGTCAATGATCCACAATAAATTGGCTGTGGTTCAGTTATTAAATTAAAACAGTTTGTGTAAAGACAAAGCTCTAATCCTGATTTATGGCTTCCTGTAAAATACTAAACAAATCCCTAAAGCTCCTGACCTGAATGCTAGGTGCTAATGCTTATGTAATGGTGTGCTGTGCATGGAATATGGGATCTTAAAGGTGCATTGCTCCCCTGAGTGTTGTCACAGTTATTGCTGCCAGAAACAATGTGACTATTATCATTTTTATTAACCTCATTTATAACCTCTTTTTCCATATAGCTTCTTTATTGTGAGTCAAGTTATTCTACATGTGTTGCATACAAATACTGTTTATTAAATTTACAATTATCTTATCTTTTTTTATTTGGTTTACATTATTTTCACTTTTGTGCGCTTACATTTTTTCTTCATTCTAGCTCACTAACATTACTCTAACTAATTTCTGATATTTATTATAATTGATATGCTTGTTTTTGGCAAAAGCCATGTGTTTATGATGCTTCAAAGGCGCTACTCCTTCCTATTGCTGACTTTGTAGTTTTTGTTTTTTTCGATTGTTGACCTTGTCTCGTTTATTGAAAAAAATCCAGCAACAATAGCTTGCTGATGAGACGGACCAAAAGGAGATTGGAAAGAACTGTGTGGGTTTCCAGGTCAACCACACGCATGAAAATCTTTAACAAAAGCGATGGTTTATCCGCTGATAGTCTATAACAGCAAACAAAATCATGTTCTAGTATTATTTAACAAAAACAAGACTATGCAACTGGTCTACTAAATTCCAGTTTCTCCTATATCAAGGTAATGAAACCAGCATACATCCATGGACCCATTCAGCGTGATGTTAACATTTTAAAAGGCTTCTCCAATTCCATCCTCCGCCAAATAAAAATCCATAATATGATTATTATATCTTAGGGACCTAATTCAAACTACACCTCCCATAAGGCAACTGTTGATGTACACCGCTGCACACAAACATCTTTGGTGGATTACTTACTCCAGCCCAATCGGATGCCACTGATGACGTGCCATACATGCAGGAGTAGATTCCAGGACCGGGTGTACGGTACGTCATTTATTGCAGAAAAAAACAGCGCTATATCGATCACGTGACCCGCAACAGAAACAGTGCTCAAAAACGCTTTGTAAAAGTTAGTGAATTGCAAACTTACTGAATTTTAAAGGTTAAGAATGAGGGTGGATGAAAGAGAGATCTCAGAAAAACCTTTCCAGGACTGGAGTCACATGATTGATCTACACCATGTCATCAATTGCAGAAAAGAACAGCGATCACGTGACCCGCAATAGAAACAGCGGTCAGTACCACTTTCTAAAATCTTATGGAATTATAAACTTACTGGTTTTTAAAGGGTAAAGGGGTTTTCCCATTAGAGACATTTAAATGTCAAGTAGATGCGGGTCCCACATCTTGGCCCCACGCATATCTCTAGAATGGGGCCCTCCAAACCCTGTTCTAAATTTTTCTGCACCCTCTTCTTTCCCGGCCACTTTCTGACTATAAGGTCGGGAGTTACGAAAACAATGTATTGTTTCCTTAACACCTATAGTAGTGAATGGCAGTTACGGAAGCAGCATAGCATGCGAACTACGCTGTTTCCATAACTACCATTCAGTTCTAAAGGACTTACGGAAACAGCGTAGCTCAGCGACCTACGCGGTTTCCTAATTCATGGTCGGAATTCACCTGCTTCTGCCGCAACACAGAGTGGCAGAACCGGGTTTAGGGGGCCGCGCTCTAGAGATAGCTGCGGGTCCCAGAGGTGGGACCTGCATCTATCTGACATTTATGACATATCGTGTGGATATGTCATGAATGTTTCTCATGTGAAAACCCCTTTAAGAACGGGGTGGATAAAAGAGAGGTCTCATCAGAAAACCCCTTCCAGGACCGGAGTCACATGATTGATCCACACCAAGTCATCAATTGCAGAAAAAAACAGCGCCCCATGGTCACACGACCCGCATTAGAAACAGCGTTCAGTACCATTTTATAAAACATTATGGAATTAAAAATGTACTGGTTTTTAAAGATTAAGAACATGGGTGGATAAAAGATAGGTCTCGAAAAGGTTAAGGCGGTACTGTCTTGTTCTGATTTGTTTTATATATCTGGGGAATAGCTAGGGAGGGCTGTGGGGCATGTGCCCCAGCTGCTGGGTGGTAAGGGGCACCAATAAGCCACTCTGTCTTGGCTAGGGTATTTAGATGTCCCGCATTAAGGAAGACTGGCTTCAACACCGGTATATGTTATTTGTGAAGTCTGTTTCAGTTATTCTTCTTTCTCTGTTTTGCATTAAAAGTACGCTTAAAGCCTATCTTTATATAAAAAATATATATAAAGCCTACCTTTATATAAAAAAAATATATATTAATTAGTAGTAGTACATGTGAATACATAAAAATATGTAATACAGAAAATACTTTGTGGAAAGAAACATCTTTTTACAGCCTGCACTTCCCTTTTCCCTGCCTGCAGGGTTTCTTTAAATGTTCAGAAACCCCTTTAGTCCCCAAAACATACATCTAGGATAATACAGAAAATAGAACACATGAAAATGAAGGGAGGAGGGGGATGCAGCTGCAGTTTATTTCTCTTTCTGTGTCTGTTGTGAGACTACATGCTGTGATAGGGAAATGTGAGCAGAAGTGAGGAGACATTTGATTGGCTCAGGGTGCTAAACACAGTACTAGCATCACACCAGTCAGAGCCCGCTCACTCAGCAACCATGTATGGTAAAGATCTGCATTTTAAGAAGGCATAAAGAGGGATGAAAAAAGAAAAGACCCAATGAACATAGGTTAGTAAATATTTCTGGCTCTACTACATGTTTAATACACATCTAAAGCTGCTTTAGAAGTGATTTTGATTAATTTTTTTTTCCTAATCTGGTTTTGTCAAGATTTTCTTCTACTGTAACCTATTATTATATTTAATTTTCACATGTACAAATATTATATCAAGGTACATCTTTTCTGTATGTTAACGGAGTGTTAAAGAAAACTAGAAACAGCTAAAAAAAAAAAATGCTTTAATGTCAATGCATTGCTATGACATCAGCTTGGCAGGAGATCAGAGAGATGATCCTCTATCGGAATAAGCTTAGTGTGGTGACATAGTTGTAACGACTCATGAAACTGTAGATTATCCAACTTTTAAACTGCTACCTTTCCCCTGTTTTAATTTCATTACTACATTGACCTGAAGATATGGATTTTGACTTCAGCTGTCTGTTTTTTATTCAACAGAGATGATATATCATCACCACAAAGCTGAACAATGAATTTCTACTTCGTGTTCTCCATATAGGACCAAAAAGACCTTAATTAAATAATCTCTAGTATTTGGTTATCATTTTTAATTTTAGAAGTTCCCAACTCTCATGTTTCACGTGTCTGCTATTTTATCTCCTTAGTCTTCAACTGTTTAGTTTTAATTAGATTTTTTTCTTATCTAATACTCTTCTCCGCCAGATAAATGAATGTTATCCTTTTGTCTGTCACTGATGTTTTAGTAGGCATACTAATGGTAAGGCAACGACTTAGAGGTAATAGAAGACAAAGCCTAACCAATTTAGTTATCTACTAAATCAACAACTTTTTGTAATAAGCAATTTATCCAGAAAAATAATACTTTTCAAGCTGTTATTGGCTGCTGTATCTTGAATGGATAGTGACCAAAGTCTCTCTTTAAAAGCATTACGAATAACTCCTAAAAGCAGCTTTACATAAAAAAGTTACTGCTTAAAAAAAACCCATAAAATTGTATAACTGCAATATACATTAACAAACCACATATGCTGTATAAATTGTTGGGTATTATACATGAAGTATGTTTTCATAGCAATCAAAATAAGAATATGTCTCATAATTGTTAAAGAGTAAAACAGTATCCGTACTGCAGTCACTATTTATCAGAGTTAGGCTTCGTTCACATCTGCGTCGGGGTTCCATTCGTGGGTTCCATCAGACCTTTCCGTCAGGGGAACTCACAAACAGAAACCAAACGCAAACCAACGCTTTCCGTTTGCATTACTATTGATTTCAATGGTAACGCTTTGGTTGCTAATGGTTTCCGTTTGTCTCAGTTCCGCAAGGTTTACGTTATTTGGCAGAATCAATAGCGTAGTCGACACACACACACACACACACACACACACTCACTATATATATATATATATATATATATATATATATATACACACACACATATATTAATATATATATCTAAATAGATATATATATATATATATATATATATATATATACCCCGTATTTTTCGGACTATAAGACGCACCTGACTATAAGACGCACCTAGGTTTTAGACAACAGAAGATAGGAAAAAAATTCCTATTTTACTACTTTTACAAAGAAAAATAAATAACTAAAAAAGAGCCATAACTTTTATACTTTTCCATCGTTTGAGCGGTGTGAGGGCTTATTTTTTGCGGGACGAGCTATAGTTTTTATTAGCACCATTTTTTGGTACATACGATTTTTTTTATCACTTTTTATTTTATTCTTTTTAGCGCTATGGTGACCAAAAAACAACGATTCTGGGGTTTTAAGAAAAAAAAATTACGCCGTTCACCGTGCGACTCAAATAATGCTATATTGTAATACTGTCGGACTTTTACAGACGCAGCGATACCAATTTTTTTTTTATTTTTTAAATAATTATTTTTACATTGTGCTTGGGGAAAAATAGGAACATTTTGACGGGTTTAGCTGATGATCTAATGTGTATGGGCCCACCTAACTCTCCCCCGATGGCAGATGTAGGGGGAAAGAAGGATTGGGCATGTTGGATTTCTACATGGCCAATATTTTGTTCCTAAATCTAGTGATAGACCTATCTGAAAGTAATGTATTCGCCTCGACCCATTAAAATAAACCTGCATGCTCGGCATAGCCTAATGTGTAGGTTAATGTGGGAGTTGCGAGAAATAACTTTTGGCTGAATGACCATTTGGCTGACAGTTATTTAATGTGTATGGCTACCTTTTGACACTAATGCAGTCAGCATTCATTTAACTTCATGTCATAATATCTTCATGTTAGCATCATGTCATGAAAGAAATCTCAGGGACTTACACTTTAACAGCACAGATATAAAGTGGATATTAATATGTAGACGTGAAGCCGTGTATATCTCATATGATATACATTAATATTCTATGGCTGAAGTTTAGGCTTCTAAAAATCTGCTAAATCAAGATACTGTAGATAAATGAGACTAAAAAAAACAAAACTTTTCCTACCGTGGAGATGTTGATTAGATATGATGTTGGTCCAGTTATGACAAACGGTTGACTCCAGCTGATATTAATACTGTTGGGTGATGTGGCAATGACGGAAACATTTTGTGGTGGTCCATCTGCAGCTGCAGAGCATATACAATATATTAAGTCAGAACAATCTATTGAAATGAAGTTTATGAAATCATTAAAAAAGTATTGAGGTGCAGTTATAGAGCAAAGCAATTCCAGAAAGAGCAAATATACCTTCAGGACATCATCACATTTAAAAACAGAGAGGACCTTCATCATATTTAAAGTACTGTTATCAAGTTTCAAAATAAATTCTTAAACACAGTACCAATACAAATGTCAAATGTGCTCTTTCAATTTTCACATTCTAGGAAAGCACATTAATTTCTTTAAAAAAATCTAACATTAAATTTTTGCTTGTAATTTTAAATATGGATTTTTATGCATTTACCATATAAAAGACTCTTTAAGGTAATGCTTGGTGCATGAGGCCTTGAGAGGAGAAGCATAACCAAAGCTCATCCCAAGAAAGCGGTTATAGTATGGTTATAAACATAATGTTTTGATCAATACAACTTGTAGTCTCACTTGTACAAGAAATACAATATAATTTAATTTGATTATTGCATAGATTTGAAGTTAAATAATGTTAATATGTTAGCAGTAGAAAACTCGTTAGAATTGACAGCACATAAAAAACACAGTAATTTGTCATTTATAAGTATAATAAAAAAAATTATATATATATATATATATATATATATATATATATATATATATAGCATCTGATTGTACTTTTTTTCTACACAATTTTAAGATAACAAGGAATTTCATAAGTTCAAAAACAGAAAACTGAAAATAGATAAGCAACTACAATTCTCATCTGATTAAATCCCAAGTCATACTATTATTTTTTGGCCATCCAATGACCCAGAATATTTAAAAGGGTTGTCTTAACAAGACAACCTCTTTTTAAAAGGAAACGGACTTGGTAATTGCCATTGGTACGGCTGACGGCAGGAAGAAGTTACAGCTGGACACACAGTGGCTGCTGCAGGGAAAATGTATTATTGCATGGCGCTCATTCAGATGAATGTACGATCATTTAATACATGGCTGGGATGACTATGCTAGAGGGGGAGAACTATTTTTTAGCGGCTCTCCACTCTTGCCAAAAAAGGAAGTGAGATGGAAGGGAGTAATACATGACTACATAGGGTCTGTCTGTTACCATTAAGAAGCACGGTCGCTTCACATTTTTATTTTTGTTTTTTAGATGCATTGGAGCATTAAATGAAATTGTGAAGTATACATACTTTTAAATTATGGATGTAATAAAAGGACTCAGTAACGATAATTCAACGTTTGACTATACAGCAGTCTGAACATGAATGCATCCTTAGGCCCCATGCACACGACCGTGCCCGCAATCACGGCCCGCGATTGCGGGTACGGCCGGCCGCTGACTGACAGCCGCATTTTCGGGCCGTGCTCCCATACAAAGTATGGGAGCACGGCCCGCAAAATGCGAAAGAACGGACATGTTCCATAATTCCCGGAACATTTCCACGGCACTGACACCCTTCCGTAGTGCTACGGAAAGGTGTCAGTGTTCAATGAAAGTGAATGGCTCCGTTTTTGCGGACCACAATTGCGGTCCGCAAAAACGGAGGTTTTTTGCTGTCGTGTGCATGGGGCCTTATTCTGCATTGTGTTACCACCTCCTAGGCTTATAATCTAAAAAAATAGCTTATTCTGAAACTTAAAATCATAGATTTATTATTTCCTCTCTTTTTGTGTGTGTATGTTAAAACAGTTAAAGAAAAAATTGGCACGAGTTTATAAATCATTGCAATTTACTGACTATGGATGAAACATCTCTCCTATCATAATCCAATCACTTCCGCTCATAAGTACTTTTGTCCTGGTTTCCACAATAATGCATTTACTGTAACTAACAAGCATCATTTCCTGATTAACATGCTTCTATCCTTGCCCAGGAATGTGAATCTTATAAAGGTCAGGGTCATCTTCGCAATTCATCTGTGTCCTGATACTAGGGTAGTTGTAAAAGTGTTCTTACTGAGTACAGAATCTGGAGAACCAATCACTTGTGTGTAAAACCCAGTAAACCATGCAGGGTACAATCTATCATAATAATATTACATCCTTTAGTCTAAGGTTACATAATTATTTTGGATTAATACAAAAAAAACAACAGGTTTAAGGTCATTTGAATACTTTCTCACCTCCTTCTTGTTCACTAGGAGGTGATGAGGGCATCCACACAGGAGGTGCGGAATAAAGGCCAAGATGAATGTGTGAGCAGAGGACAGGAGGAAAGGGAAAGACAACATACGCTGTACAGGTCATTTTATCCAAAACACTAGGGAATTGAAGGATATATATTGTTTTTGTTTATTATGTTTTTTTGCTACGGACCATATTAGTCAAGTTTCATTCGGTATTTGGTTCTTATCTGTGGTCATGATATTATCATGTGATAGTAGCCGTTATATTTCATAATTTAAAATTTTTTAAGTGGAGTGTTCTGTTTAGAAAACCACTTCTCAAATACCTATGGGTTCCTTCACACTGTATTGGCAGTATGTTCTGCATATGCACAGGACAAAACTCCCAGCAATGCCAAATTTATCCATAGGGTCCCATTCACCTGCCAAAAAGAGAGTGTCCAAAGCAAACAAGCCCTTAAAATCACTTCTGTGTGATAAGTGGTCATGCCTCTGTACCCAGAGAGGAATTTTAATGGTTAAATTCTCATAGGATTGGATGTTATACAGATATGGGAACCAAATTAGCCCATATGTGGTCATAAACCGCTGTTTGACCCGAAGGCTCAAAAGGGAAGGAGCTTCAATTTTGCTGGAATGTTTTTTGGGTGCCATGTTACATTTGCAAAGTCCCTGGGGAACCAAAACAGTGGAAACCCCAGAAAATTGACCCCATTTGGGAAACTACACCACTTATGGAATCTATATAGGGGTATAGTGAACATTTAGACCCCACGGGTCCTTTGCAAAATTTATTGGAATTAGACTGTGAAAATGAACATCATTCCACTAAAATGCAAACATTTTTAAATTTCACAAGAGATAAAGGAGAAAAAGGACCCAAAAATGTGTCATTTAATTTCTCCCGAGCACGGCAATACCCCATATGTGCCAATAAGCTGCTGGTTGGAAAACGGCAGGGTTCAGAAAGGCAGGAGCGCTATTCGGCATGTCGATTTTGCTAGATTGGTTTCTGGGCGCCATGTTGCATATATTCTGAGTTTCTGAGGAACCAGTACAGGGGAAACCCCTTAAAAGTGACTCCATTTTGGAAATTACACCCCTTGAGGAATTCATTTAGCGGTGTAGTGAGCATTTTCACCCTACAGGTTTTTCATACATTTTATTAGGCAGTGAAAATTAAAAAAATTATTTTCTCCAAAAATATGTCGTTTTAGCTCCTAATTTTTCATTTTCACAAGGGATAATAGGAGAAAAACACCACACAATTTGTTACTCAATTTCTTGTGAGTGCGGCAATACCCCATATGTGGCCCTAAAGCGCCATTTGGTTTTTGGAGCGCAGGGTTTGCTGGATTGATGTTCAGGCACCATCTCACATTTTCAAAGCCCCTAAATCACCAGTGTCAACATCCCAAAAGTGCATACACATTTTATATCATTTAGTTGGAATGTGCTGTTCAAATTTTTGTTGTGTTTATGTGATCCATATATGTGGGGTTAGTGACTGCCTCCATTTTTGTTCTTGCACTCCTCCCATTCTGCCCTGGGTGATTCAATGCTGGATCCTACCATCCCCAGGTATATATGTAGGCTTAGTCCCAGTTCTGGGTGTATGTGCAGCGTAGGTTCCCACCTTACAGAGGTCGCCTTGTCGTGGCAGGTGGGCAAACACTTTTTGATCAAAATGTGCACTAAGAACCTCCCTATTATAAGTAGATTTAGCTTTTATGCATATTTATTTATATTTAGTGGTTTAGGTGGCATTAGTGTCGTAGTGTGCTGTCGCCATTCTTTTTCTGCAACATCCCAAAAGTGACCCGATTTTGTAAACTACATCTCTAAAGGTAATTATCATTTTCCTGGACATATCTCAGAGCTCAGGAGTGAAAGAGCGCAATGCGCATTTGAGGCCTATTTCGGTGATTTTCACAGCATTGGCCCATAATTGCAGGGCTCTGAGCTCAAATAGTAAAACAAACCCACAAGAAGTGATCCCATTTAGGAAACTACGCCTTAAGGCATTTGTTGAGGCGTGCAGTGAGTATTTTGACCCAAAAGGTGTTTTTTACCAGAAAATAATGTGCAGTGGATTTTCCACTGATATGCCATTTTAATGCACAATATGTTGTGCCCAGTTTGTGCCACTGAAGACAAATATCTCATAAACTGTTTATAATAAGGGGGCAAATGTGAGCTGTGCGGAGTACATCAGGGCATAATAAGAGGGTATAATAATGCGGTAAATAAATAATAATCCGCAGATATTTGGCCAGTGTCGCACTGATAAATGGTGCCCAATCTTATCCGCTTTTGGAACACATTCTGCACCTTTTGTGTCACCATATTTTTTCCACTGAGCTGCGTAAGGGATTTAATTTGCGCGACAATCTGTAGTTTTCATTGGTACCAATTTGGGGTATATGCGACTTTTTGATCAGTTTTTTTCTATTTTTTAAGAGGCATGGTGACTAAAAAACAGCAATTCTACTATTGTTTTTTATTCTATATTTTTTACAGTGTTCACCGTGCGCTATAAATGACAGTCACTTTATTCTGCGGGTCGATACGGCGATAACATGTATATTTTTTTTATGTTTTATGGCGTTTGCACAATAAAATACTTCTTTTCTTAAAAAAGCATAATTTACTTTTTGTGTTGCTATACTCTAAGAGCCATAATTTTTTTTATTTTTCCATCAAGAAAGCTGTGTGAGAGCTTGTTTTTTTTCGGAACAAACTGTAGTTTTGATTAGTACCATTTTCGGGTACAAGTGAATGGGAGAAGAGCTGCAATATCACACACAACCTGTAGACAGGTGTTGCACTGTTTTTAAAGGAAAGCAGCCAGGTTTTTCTAATCTTGGAAAACCCCTTTACCAAATATATGACAATGGATGGGATTTGGAACTCTGTACCAGGAAAAAATTAGATCTGACTGCTATAATGCTAATTTAACAAATCAATCAGCACCGAATGTTGGACCTAAAAATAACACAAGACATTAATTTTAACCCCTTCCCGCCGCAGCCCATTTTCAGATTTAAATTTTAGTTTTTTCCTCCCCATCTTCCAAAAGCCATAACTTCTTTATTTTTCCCTCGATATAGTCCTATGAGGGCTTAATTTTTGCGGGACGAGTTGTAGTTTTTTGTAGCACCATTTATTGTGCCATATAATGTACTAGGAAATGGGGGGAAAAATTATTTGTGGGGTAGAAAATGAAAAAAACAGCGATTCCTCCATTGTTTTTTGAGCGCCGATTTTACGGAATTCACTGTGCAATTAAAACAACATGTTAACTTTATTCTGTGGGTCAATACGATTATGGCGATACCAAATATATATTGTTTTTTCGATATTTTACTACTTTTACAAGTAAAAACCAGGTGTAAAAAAGAAAATTTATTTTGTGTCGCCAAATTCCGAGAGCCATAACCTTTTTATTTTTCCGTCGATTAAGTGGTATGAGGGCTTATGTTTTGCGGGATAAGCTGTAGTTTTTAATAATACCATTTTGATGTTCATGCAACGTTTTGATCACTTTTTATTTCATTTTTTGTGGGAGATGAGGTGAACAAAAAATAGAGATTCTGGCGTTTCCATTTTTTTTTTTACAGCGTTCACCGTGCGGGTTAAATAATGATATAGTGTAATAGTTCAGACTTTTACGGACGTGGCGACACCAATTATGTTTATTTATTTTTTTACTATGCTCTAGGGGGAAAATGGGAAAAGGGGGGTTTTTAAAAACTTTTAATTTAAATTTTTTTTTTTACATATGTAACTCATTTTTACTTTTTTATTAGTCCCCCTAGAGGACTTCAACCAGCGATCGTTAGATCGCTTGCACGATATACTGCAATACTAATGTATTGCAGTATATTGTGATTCTGACAGGCCCATGTTAAGCCCTGCCGGAGGCAGGGCATAATAAGTATACAAAGATGGCGGACCTGGGGGCCTTCATTAGGCCCCCAGGCAGCCATAGCAGCTATCGCCACTCCGCAATTGTGTTGCGGGGGGGGGTGCGATGAGCTGTTAGAGGGGGTCGTCCCCCTCTTTCTAACGATTTAAATGCTGCGGTCGCTTTTGACCGTGGCATTTAACGAGTTAAACGAGCGGGATCATGCTTGATACCGGCATCGTATGGAGCAGGTTCACTCCGTTCCATATTTTCCATACCCGACTTAGGCGTATGGATACTTCAAATGTCGGGAAGGGGTTAAAACATACAGTTAGGTCCAGAATTATTTGGACAGTGACACAAGTTAAGGCATTTTAGCTGTTTACCAAAACATATTGAATATACCGTTATATAATTAGTATGAGCTTATAATGCAGAATCTCAGCTGTAATTTGAACTATAAAAGTATACTTTTATAGTTTATTTATGTGTTATTTATTTATTTTTAATAATAAAGGACTTGATAAGGGAAAGTAAAAGTTACTTTTATTACTTTAAAACTTTTGTTTTTTATTTTTATACAACAATTTTTTTTGTCCCACTAGGGGACTTGAAGGCAGGAAGTCCTGATCACTATTCTAATACACTGCACTACATGCTTCTAAGGGGTTAACCGGCGTGTACCACCGCAATCGGTCCCTGGGGAAGTAGCTGCGACAACTGCTGTGACAGCAGTTGTCACAGCTTATAGATGTGATGGGTGTGGGGGCGGAATGGCGGTTATTCCCAGGATGTACGATTACCTTGCTGAGCACTAAGTTCGCGCTTAGCATGACCTAATAGTCCAGGAGCGGGAAGGGTTTAAGGTCAATGTACATGACACCACAATATGAAAGACAATTGGCAACCACTGCTGAACAAAAAGAACAAAAAGGCTCGACTCACATTTCCTAAAAAAACATCTGGACTACCCCAAAGACTTCTGTGATAATATTCTGTGGACTGATGAGTCAAAGGTGGAACTTTTTGGAATACATGGGTTTTGTTACATCTGGCGTAAAGCTAACACTGAATTCCACCATGAAAACATCAGACCAACAGTCAAACATGGAGGTGGTAGTGTGATGGTCTGCGGCTGCTTTGCTTCTGCACGACCTGGACGACTTGTCATAATTTAGGGAACCATGAATTATTTTCCATTAGAAAATTCTTAGGGGTACGTCTGCCCGTTAGTTCGTGACCTAAAGCTCAAGACCAGTTGGGTTATGCAGCAGGACAATGATTTGATTCACACAAGGAAGTCCACCTCCAAAATGGGTCAAAATACACAAAATGAAGGTTTTGCAGTGGCCGAGTCAAAGTCCTGACATGAATCCCATTGAGATGTTGTGACAAGACCTTAAATGGGCAGTTCATGCTCTTAAACTCTCCAATATAGTCGAATTAAAACAATTCTGCAAAGAAGAGGGGGCCAAAAATCCTATACAGCGGTGTAAAAGTCTCATCACAAGTTATCGCAAACGTTTCATTGCAGTTGTTACTGCCAAGGGTGGCACAACCAGTTATTACGTTTAGGGGGCAATTACTTTTTAACAGGGGGTGATATAGGTTTTGAATAAATGTTTATTCTCATTAAATGGAATTATCATTTAAAAGCTTCACTTTGTGTTTACTCATGTTGACTTTAACTTATATTAAAATTAGTTGGATGATCTGAAACATTTAAATGTGCCAAATTAGCAAAATAGAAAAAAATTGGGTGGGGGCAAATACTTTTTACAGCACTTTATATGCCTTTGTATGAAATCAGATGTACAGTCTATGAGTGTCCTATTATAGCTCCTGCCTAATAGAGCAGGACCCTGGGCAGTGGATCTTCTCTATGACATCCATAGGCCCTTAAAAGGTATTGTCCTAATGGCATCACTTGTATAAGAAACAACTCCTTCTAAAATGCTGAGAAGTCATATTGCTAAGTTGTTTCAAGTCTATTTTAGTTATATCTGCTCCTAGGTTAGCTTGGTGACAAATATGCCCATCATTACTGTCCCCACGGGGATTTTTGACTTACATAGCTTTCATAGTAATACAGTGACACATCTTCTGCCAAAGTATCACTGCATCTCGAAGTAGAAACTTGGGAAGGATTGGTGACACCCCTACGGGAGCTGTAATTTGGGCCATTTTCTGTAGTCACTGTCACTATCGGAACAACCCAACACAAATCTTCACTGAAATGCTATATATACTGTGTGTATATATATATATATATATATATATATATATATATATATATACACGTGTATATATATATATATATATATATATATATATATATATAGTTAGTAACTTGTTGATTCATTTTTATATCATAATACAATTGTTATATTATTAACAGTAGACCTTCTTTTATAGAATAAAGTTTAGATTATTATTTTTTGGTTAGAGATTAGTTTTATAAGAACAAAATTGTTAGCAGATATTTATAAGGAATTTTTCACTTACGACCAGATAATGTCTGCACATTAATCCATAGTGATGAAGCACCGTAACCAGCTTTTGTGCTGGCACTAATTTTAAATCTATACCATCTGAACATTTTCAGGCCATATATTGTCTTCTCAACAGTATTCTCTTGGTACGAGTAGAAGTCCTGGCTGGTCTCAATACATTCACCATGGTTATCATTACACTCAGTAGAAAGAAGTTGAACACTGATTTTGTAGCTCTTTAAATAGCCATTTGTATACTCTGGTCTATTCCATTGCAATGTGACACTTGTGGAGTCAACGTCTAAAATTGTAACATAGCGCGGAACACTGGGAACTAAAAAGGAAAATGTAAATTATAAAATATTTGCAATATACATACACATGGCACAATATACACAACATTAGTGTATCACTGGATTGCCTGTACGGCACTATATTTTTATGCCACGAGGCAAACTTTTGCGTCGATGGAAAATGTATGAAAATTTATGTTTTAAGGTTTTTGTCTGCAAGAATGGTACAAATGTATTGAATTTATGCACATAAGTGACCCATATGCTCATGATTGTGAGCAAGTATTATACATTGTCTACAAATAAAGGACATAGAACATTGTAATAAAGAGCAGCAGTAACATACAAAGGTAACAAATCTACTTTCCAGTAAGTATAACAGTCAAACTTTTGATCTTGTGACGGAATGAGCCATTTCACCCTTTAAGGGGTTGTATGAGATAGAAAACATGGCTGCTTCTTCCAGAAACAGCACTACTATCATCCACAGGCTTTGTCTGATATAATGCAATACCACACACAACCCATGGAGACGTGTGGTGCTGTTTCTGGCAGAGAGCAGCCATGGTTTTCTAATCACATACAAAAACCTTTTTACAGTATATGCCAGGTCAAACCGATCATTAGCTGGCAGTATATTGGAATATAAAATGTTGCGTGTGTTTTATTTTTGAGATTCAGGTCTGTAACATTTTAACCACATCAACAAACAGTAAACTAAAGGGAAAAAAACAAATTACATTCCTGCATGTCAAAATGGTAAGACTTTATTCACATAAATATCTGGGTGTTGTCGGGGTCAGTAGAAATGGACCGACTCCAACTCCAGCTTCAAAATAAAAAGATGAATGATTAATTTTTTATTTTTGTTTTTTCCTCCCCGCTTCTCAAGAGCCATAACTTTTTTATATTTTGTCAATATAGCCAAATAAGGTTTTTTTTTGTGGGGCGAGCTGAATCTTTTAATGGCACCATTGAATATACTATATAATGTACTGAGAAACTTTAAAAAAAATATTTTGAGAGGGGGAAAAGAAAAGGAAAACAGCAATTCTGCCATTGTTTGTTTGGGTTTTGTTTTTATGCCATTCACCATGCGGTAAAATGACAAGTTATCTATATTCTGCACATCAATTCAAATATAGTCAGACAAAATGTATATTGTTTTTTTAATGTTTTACTACTTTTACAAAATAAAAACAATTTGTTTAAAAAGATATATATTTTGTTTCGCCATACTCCTGAGATACATAACTTTTTTTAATTTTCCATTGAGCTGTGTGAGGGTGTTTTTTTTCTGCAGGGCGAGTTGTAGTTTATGTTGATATATTTTTAGGGTGCATACAATTTTTTGATCACTTTTTGTTCCTTTTTTTAGAGGTAAGGCAATGTGACCAAACACAGCAATACTGGTGGCTTTCATTTTTTTTTTTTACGGTAAATAACCTTATATTTTAATAGTTTGGACTTTTACGGACATGGCAATACCAATTATGTTTTTTTTATTGTTTACATTATTTTATTTTTTTTTAAAAAAGGGAAAAGATTTTTTTTATACTTTCAATAATTTTTTTTATTGTTCAAAACTTAATTTATTTTGAAATTTTTATTTAGTCCCATGAGGGGAATTAAAATGTGATGGTTGGATCGCTGTTACAATACACTGAAATACTTATGTATTGTAGTGTATGGTACTTTTAACTGTTTCATATTAAGCCCTGCTTTGGCAGGTATACTATTTTAGAACGTATACTTTTTGGCAGTTTTGAATAGCATGGTAGACTACACTTTTTCAATACTGTTAAGCAACAGCATACAAATATGTTAACCTGTAAAAACTTATGCCAAATTAACATTATTTTGGCATACATTTGGCCCATGTAAACCTATGACCACATCTCAAAATACATTTGGAAGTGAAGAGGGCAATAGGATCTGATGAGAGGTGGGCAGCACATTCCTTATACACCAGACTCATTCCCAAAAACATCATACTCCTTTTTCAGGGTTATTAGACAAACAGCACAATATTTTTTTGTGACAGTTGTCCTGGTAACCTTTCAGTCCTGGACTTATAATATGCAACCAGTAACAACAGTTGTATAATATACTGACAGATCAACTTTAATAATATCTATATAAAAAGGTGATACTGCATTAATGAGTACTCCCCTTCTGAAACCTAATAAATTCTTTAATTTTGTTTTATAAATGAATCATTTTTGGGGTTTCTATTTGAGGTAAAGTTCTAGCAACTGTGATTAAGGCCCCATGCCCACGACCATAAATTCGGCTGTAATTACGGGCCCATTCAGTTCTATTGACCGCGGACACCTTTCCGTATCACTACGGATGGGTGTCCGTGCCATAGAACTGTGCAGGGAATTATGGAGCATGTCCGTTTTTCCGGGTTTTACGGACCATGTTCCCATACTTTGTATGGGAGCACGGCCCGAAAATGCGGGCGGCAGTCAGCGGTGATTACAGGCACGGCCGTGTGCATGGGGCTTTAGGCTGTGTTTACATCTGAGTTCTGGGTCCTGTTGTTCTGCTACGTCATAGAAACAGAACAATGAGAATATCGGAAGCGCCGGATCCGTCGCATAATGGAAACCAACGGTGATCAGCAGATATGTTTGGGCCCTCCTCTTCCTGGTTCCCTAATTTTAGTGCCTTGATAAATCGCTTCCTGAAACAGAAGAAATGTTCACCTCGGACCTGCACAACTGCATATTTTTTATTTCCTGACTTATTGGAGCCTTAACAAATTTTATTTTTTCATAGCCGTAGTGGTATGAGGGCTATTTTTTTGAGGGACGAGCTGTAGTTATTATCGGTACCATTTTGGGGTACATGCAACTTTTTGATCACTTTTTTTTCCTATTTTTTGGGAGGCAAGGTAACAAAAAAAAACGCAATTCTGGCAATGATTTTTTAAATATTTTTATACAGCGTTCACCACGCGTTATAAATTACATATTAACTTTATTCTGCGGGTCAGTCCGATTCCGGCGACACCTAATTTATAGAACTTTTTTTATGTTTTACAACTTTTTGCACAATAAAATTACTTTTATAAAAATAATGTATTTTTTCTGTCGCAAAGTTGTGAGAACCATAACTTTTTAACTTTTTTGTCTACGGAGCTGTATGAGGGCTTGTTTTTTGTGAGACGAGCTATAGTTTTTATAGGCACCATTTTTGGATACATGCGACCTTTTGATCACTTTTTATTCCAGTATTTGTAGGGCAAAATGACCAAAAAACAGAAACTCTGGTATAGTTTTTTACATTTTTTTTTTACGCTGTTCACCGCGTGCAATAAATAATATAGTATTTTGACATCTCAGGTCATTACGGTCGTGGCGATACCAAATATGTATGGTTTATTATTTTTTTCAATAATAAAGGACTTTATAAGAGAAAAAGGGCGATTGTGTTTTATTTTATTACTTGAAACTTTTATTGTTTTCACTTTTTTTTTCACTTTTTCTCAAGTCCCACTACGGGACTTGAAGGTCCAACTGTCTGATTTTCTTTTTTCTAATACATTGCACTACCTATGTAGTGCAATGTATCAGATCTGTCAGTTATTCACTGACAGCAAGCCGATTAGGCTTCGCCTCCCGGCGGGGCCTAATTGGCTTCCGTAGTGGTAGCGCAGGAGGCCATTGTTTCTCCTGTTGCCATAGCAGCAGTCGGCAGCCCTGATTGCATGTCAGGGCTGGCGATCTGCTAGCAACCGCTAAGATGCAGCGATCGCTTTTGATCGCACCATCTAAGAGGTTAATGGCAGGGATCGGAGCTAGCTCTGGTTCCTGCCATTACAGGTGGATGTCAGCTGTAACATACAGCTGACTTCCACCGCTGATTACGCCGGCTCAGCTCCTGAGCTGGCGCCATGTTGCCGGCGGCTACGGAAGCCGTTCAGGCTCCACCGCCGGGCGAATCCTAAACGGCTTCCATGCTAGGCAGATCGGGAGGCCAGTATTAGGCCTCCAGTTGCCATTGCAGCCACCGGAACCCCGGCAATTTCACTGCTGGGGTTCCGATGAGCTGCAAACACCTTAACGGCAGCGATCGCGTTTGAGCGCTGCATTTAAGGGGTTAATGGCGGGGATCTAAGCTAATTTCGGTCCCTGCCATTACAGTCGGATGTCAGCTGTAATACACCGCTGACATCCGGCGATGATGGCACCGACTCAGCTTCTGTATGGATACGGCAAAATGTGGGATGCACTAGCTTTCCATGACGTATCCATACGGCAAATGTCGGGAAGGGGTTAAGCAAGAAATATGATTTTCTTATCAAAATGATAAAAGTTGCAAAAAAGAGTACACTTTCCAAATGAGTCTATTAAACCATCTCATTCAAACGTGTGTAATTGTTTGACAATTAGAAGTGGTAGTTAACCCACTGAATCACTTCAGACTTAATGCTTACAACAATGGCACAACATGGGAGAGAATTATTTGGAGACTTGTAAAAGAAAATTATTTCATTGGACAAAAGAGGATAAAAGTACATGAAGATTTGCAAATGACTGTTATTAAGTCGGAACATATTGGAAAAAGTAATACAGAAATCTATGAAATCTATATCTAAGTTATGACTCGATTCCTGAGCTGTTCAGTCTATTGCCAAAAGTTTTCACCTCATGATGAGTGGGTTTTGCTGAAAAAAAGTGCAGGGGAAATCACCAGGCAAGTGCCTCAGAGCTGACAATCGCTGTGGCAAACCATTCTCGAGTAACAGTTTAATCGCAAACAGTAAGGCTTCCTGCATGTGGAATGCATGGTTTTAGTCCACGCAGGAAGCCACTGCTAAAGCCAAAGCACAAAAAAGACCATATAGCCTTTGTCAAGGCTGATATCGTTACAGGTCAAGACTTTTTTTAATCCAATACTTAGCATACCATATCAAAAAGCTATATGTGTCGGCAGTCCTGGTTCCTTTCTAGGTCCCAGGGCTGACTGTAAGGGTGTTAATCAGAAACCAGGTGACTCAATCAAAGGGTTAAGTGCCCATGATTGGAGTCGTGCAACCGCTCCTTGGCGACACGGCACACCCATGCAAGACTTATTCTACAGTGATGCCTTTCTATGGCGCTGTAGAATAAGACCCCTTAATGACCACTATATAAAGGCATATCGGTGGCCATTAAATATGTGACTGAATAGGTTATCTGATAGGGCAAGTAAAATTCTCTCCTCTGACTTCTGTATGGATGAAGGTTAGGACAACATTGTCCAATTTCAGCATCCCCATCCACATTCCAGGTTGTTACTGCCATGGTACTATTGTGGGTTGATTAATTGGGTAACAATAATTTGAATCAGCAATAGCAATGTGAAAAGGAATCTTTAATATAACTTTTTAGTTTCTTACATTTCTCTTACTAGCAGAATTCTTGCCACTAATAATTACTAATGTGCATTTCCAACCAAACACTCTAATTCTCCATGAAGCAAGTAAAAGCTGACGCATAGTTATGTGAATACATCATGAGTATTAGATCTCCAGCTTGTGGTTTTGGCAGTTAATTGGACAATGTTTTCCATTTGTCTAAACTTTATCTTACACTACTACATAACAGCTGTATTGTTGCTTTTAAAGTAGAGTGACACTGACAAGTAGTCACCTTTTTAGCTCATTAGTTACAAATGATTTATGCAGGTTACTAATGATACTAGGAATGGAACTGCCGAGAATAGTTAGGGCGGGTTCACACATGGCGGATTTTCACTTAAATTCCGCTGCGGACACTCCGCAGCGTTAATCCGCAGCGGAGCCGTTTCTCCATTGACTTTCACTTTAATTTAGCAGTGTTCGTTTACACGATGCGTACAATTCCGCTGCGGAGCATAGGCTGCGGAGCGGAATTTGGTGTCCGCAGCATGCAAGGGATGTTGCGGAGCAGTGGCGGACTGGTTGCGGACTCATGGCGGAATTTCTCCATTGACTTCAATGGAGATTCTAAGTTCCGCAATGAAGTCCGCAGCTGTCATGCACATGTTATGTGTGGTGCGGAGCGTATTGGTTTTTTAACATGACATTTCTTCATTCTGGCTGGACCTATGTATTTCTAGGTCTACAGCCAGACTGAGGAAGTCAATGGGGCTCCCGTAATGACGGGAGCGTTGCTAGGAGACGTCAGTAAATAGTCACTGTCCAGGGTGCTGAAAGAGTTAAGCGATCGGCAGTAACTGTTTCTGCACCCGGGACAGTGACTACCGATCTCAATATACATGTATCTGTAAAAAAACATATAAGTTCATACTTACCGAGAACTCCCTGTTTCTGTCTCCAGTCCGGCCTCCCAGGATGACGTTTCAGTGTAAGTGACGGCTGCAGCCAATCACAGGCCAAGCACAGGCTGCAGCGGTCACATGGACTGGCGCGTCATCCAGGGAGGTCGGGCTGGATGCCGAAGGAGGGACGCGTCATCAAGACAACGGGCGGTAAGTATGAATTTCTTTTACTTTCACTAGGGAAAGTGCTGTCCCTTCTCTCTATCCTGCACTGATAGGGAGAAGGGAAGCACTTTTCCCGCAGTCCGCAGCAGCTAGTCCGCATCAATTTTCTGCACATTTTGTGCAGATCCGCAGCCGTAATCCGCAACCCGGATTAGGTGCGGCATTGATGCGGACAGTTGCGGAGGAATTCCGCCATGTGTGGTCATGCCCTTATGGTAAAAAATAAGTTCATTTATGCCATGCACCAAATACAAAAACATATAATTCATTTAACACGACAGTTTTAAAGCTAATTGTTTGTATTTTCTAAACATTATGAAGTTGATACTGAGATTTTTCATTGCAGAATGATGTGTCAGAGATAGAGGCGTAACTTAAAGTTCCTAGGCCCAGATTCACTATACATAAGTGGGCCCCCAACTTTTCAAACAATTTACAGTGTTGATATCCTCTTATGTAGCAGAGAATTGTTGCGCCATTTCACTCACTAGTTGACTCTGCAACTTATATACTTAGATCCCTGAAAACACAGACAGTAATCTCACTGCACAGGAAAAATATTTAGGCTGGGTTCTCACGGGTCGGATATGCTGCGTAAAAGTATGCAGCGTACGCAACCTAGAATCCGCAGTGAATTCCGCACAAAAAAACAAACCAAATTGTGATGCAAGTTTTTGGGCAGACTCTCCAGTGCAGAAACCAGCATTTGAAAAAAGCCTATACTTACCCCGGGCGGTTGTCATGGCGACGCATTCCCTCTGTTGTCCATGCATTCATGCCTCCTGGGATGACGCGGCAGCTCATGTGACTGCAGCAGCCTGTTAATGGCTGCAGCAGTCACATGGGATTAAATGTTATCCCAGGAAGCAGGCCTGGACGAACAACAGAAGTAAGCATAGCTATGACAATGGCCAGGCTGTAAGTCTTAACTTTTTTTATTTAATTTACACAAAAAAAAAATTGTTTTTTTTATTATTTTCGATTTTTGCAGCGAAATCACAGTGTTTTCACAGCAAAAGTCGTCACACTTTGCTATTTGTTGTGGGTTTAATACCCACAACAGAAGAGCAAGGGGTTTAAATTCCACACCACATGTCAATTTATGAACGTTTTTGCTGCATATTTTTTTGCAGCGTGTGCATGAGATTTATTCAAATTTTATTCATTTTGCTGCTACTGTATGTAAATGCTGCGGAATTTCCGCACAGAATTTAGTTGCAGAAATGCTGCAGCATTTACACTATGTAGGAACCCAGCCTCATAGTTATGTCACAAAACATGGATTATGCAAACAATAAAAGTACAGGTAAAATATATATATATACAGTGGAGGAAATAAGTATTTGATCCCTTGCTGATTTTGTAAGTTTGCCCACTGTCAAAGTCATGAACAGTCTAGAATTTTTAGGCTAGGTTAATATTACCAGTGAGAGATAGTTTATATAAAAAAGAAAACAGAAAATCACATTGTCAAAATGATATATATCTATTTGCATTGTGCACAGAGAAATAAGTATTTGATCCCCTACCAACCATTAAGAGTTCAGCCTCCTCCAGACCAGTTACACACTCCAAATCAACTTGGTGCCTTCATTAAAGACAGCTGTCTTAAATGGTGACCTGTATAAAAGACTCCTGTCCACAGACTCAATTAATCAGTCTGACTCTAACCTCTACAACATGGGCAAGACCAAAGAGCTTTCTAAGGGCGGGTTCACACATGGCGGATTTTCACTTAAATTCCGCTGCGGACACTCCGCAGCGTTAATCCGCAGCGGAGCCGTTTCTCCATTGACTTTCACTTTAATTTCGCAGTGTTCGTTTACACGATGCGTACAATTCCGCTGCGGAGCATAGGCTGCGGAGCGGAATGTGGTGTCCGCAGCATGCTCTGTCTGTTGCGGAGCAGTGGCGGACTGGTTGCGGACTCATGGCGGAATTTCTCCATTGACTTCAATGGAGATTCTAAGTTCCGCAATGAAGTCCGCAGCTGTCATGCACATGTTATGTGTGGTGCGGAGCGTATTGGTTTTTTAACATGACATTTCTTCATTCTGGCTGGACCTATGTATTTCTAGGTCTACAGCCAGACTGAGGAAGTCAATGGGGCTCCCGTAATGACGGGAGCGTTGCTAGGAGACGTCAGTAAATAGTCACTGTCCAGGGTGCTGAAAGAGTTAAGCGATCGGCAGTAACTGTTTCTGCACCCGGGACAGTGACTACCGATCCCAATATACATGTATCTGTAAAAAAACATATAAGTTCATACTTACCGAGAACTCCCTGTTTCTGTCTCCAGTCCGGCCTCCCAGGATGACGTTTCAGTGGAAGTGACGGCTGCAGCCAATCACAGGCCAAGCACAGGCTGCAGCGGTCACATGGACTGCCGCGTCATCCAGGGAGGTCGGGCTGGATGCCGAAGGAGGGACGCGTCATCAAGACAACGGGCGGTAAGTATGAATTTCTTTTACTTTCACTAGGGAAAGTGCTGTCCCTTCTCTCTATCCTGCACTGATAGGGAGAAGGGAAGCACTTTTCCTGCAGTCCGCAGCGGCCAGTCCGCATCAATTTTCTGCACATTTTGTGCAGATCCGCAGCCGTAATCCGCAACCCGGATTAGGTGCGGCATTGATGCGGACAGTTGCGGAGGAATTCCGCCATGTGTGGTCATGCCCTTAGGATGTCAGGGACAAGATCATAGACCTGCACAAGGCTTTAATGGGCTACAAAACCATAAGTAAGACGCTGGGTGAGAAGGAGACAACTGTTGGTGCAATAGTAAGAAAATGGAAGACATACAAAATGACTGTCAATCGACATCGATCTGGGGCTCCATGCAAAATCTCACCCCGTGGGGTATCCTTGATCCTGAGGAAGGTGAGAGCTCAGCCGAAAACTACACGGGGAGAACTTATTAATGATCTCAAGACAGCTGGGACCACAGTCACCAAGAAAACCATTGGTAACACATTACACCGTAATGGATTAAAATCCTGCAGTGCCCGCAAGGTCCCCCTGCTCAAGAAGGCACATGTACAGGCCCGTCTGAAGTTTGAAAATGAACATCTGGATGATTCTGAGAGTGATTGGGAGAAGGTGCTGTGGTCAGATGAGACTAAAATTGAGCTCTTTGGCATTAACTCAACTCGCCTGGTGCCGATGTGTCCTCGCTCGTCCGACACGATGCAGGACCTGGGGCAGGAAGTGACGTCACAGCGTGATCTCTCGAGAACACACTGTGTGTCTGTGCACTGCCAGAAGCTGGGTGTTAACGAAGAGAAGTGGATGATGCTGATTCGTCAGCATCATACACTTCTATTCACAATGCCCAGCTAGTAAAACAAGTAAAAACGCCCAGATGGACACACACAATACACGCCCAGTTGGACATAACTTTAAACACGCCCAGTTGTACTTAAGAAAGGCTCATTTGCATAAATATAAAAATGCTCATAACTTGGCCAAAAAATGCTCGTTTTTGGAAAAAAAAACAAAACTTTACTGTTATCTACATTGCAGCGCCGATCTGATGCAATAGGAGATAGGGGTTTGAAAATCTGGTGACAGAGCCTCTTTAAATCAACAACAAGACACAGTTGGGAGCCACAGCAAGACATAGTAAGAGCTGAGATTTTCATCAAAACGACTGATATTCCCTTATGTGGAAGAGTGGCAGTTGAGCCCCCTCAGGTCCTAGGCCCTGGGTGTTCGACTGTAATCTCTGCATCAACTAAAGTTACACCCCTGGTTTACTCTAGGCTAGATTCACATGAGCGTGGGGAAACTAAGTTGTGAGAAACGTGACGTTTTTCACGTCCAAGGTGCCTCGTACGCGTACTGTTTTCACGGATGCCCATAGACTTCAGCCTATGGAGGGATCAGTGAAAATGGAACAAAATAGGACAGGTTCTATTTCACTACGGCCATGTGAACGGCCCCATTGAAAAACGCGTCTGTGTGACGGCCGTTGTTTCAACGGCCGTCACACGGAAGTATTCAACGTTAGCGTGAATCTAGCATTACTCTGCTTTGTTGTGTAGTGTAAGTGGCATTTTCTACAGGGTCTAATCTACAGGGGTTATTTTGGTAGCACATTTGTGTATAGAATTGGTACATACAGATGTAGCCGTGTTTATTTTGACTAACGCATTAAATGCACAGTGGCAAGATCCTTTATCTTCAGTTTTTCAATGACTTTTCAATAGCTTTTGTTGTGTGGCATCACGCTGCAGCAAGGTATCAAGATAAAGATGGCTACATCCATACGCACATGGCAGATTTGTTATGGAAATGTCTGCGTTATATTGTACTGTTTCTCTGAATGGGTTTGTTTTTGCAATATGTGCCATACCATTCAGATGTATAGAAGTGAACAGTTAGGCCCCATGCACACGAACGTGCTTTTGCAGCCGCAATTCCCCACAAATACACGAGAGAATTGCGGCCCCATTCATTCCTATGGGTTCATGCACACGACCGTGGTTTCCATGGTCCGTGCATGGCCCAGGAGCCCGGACTGCAGAAAGAACGGGCATGTCTTATTACGGCCGTGTTCTGCGGGCCAGGCTCATAGGAAACAATGGACGCGGCCATGTGCACGGCCCGCGATTTGCGGGCGGCTTGCGGTTGACACTCCACTGCCGGCCGACCAGAAAATCACGGCCGTGCACATGGCTATGGTCGTGTGCATGAGGCCTTACAGCTATTTCTGTTACAAATCTGTCATGTGTTAACATGACCTACCGCCTCATGCACATGACTGTATTATGATTCGGTACAACTTCCAAGTTGTATGGAACCATAGTAGGGCACCAATAGACTTCTATCTGGGCCCTCCTCTACCTCTGTATTTGTCCGATTTTATATGGAGGCATGAAGCTTCCACACAGAGGCAGATGGAGCTGCCATACAACTTCCTGCACATGGCTGTGCCATGTGCATGAAGTCTAAGGCCCCATGCACACGACCATATATTTCATCTGTAATTACGGACCTATTCATTTATATTGGCCACGGACACCTTTCAGTATTATTACTGATGGGTGTCCGTGCTGAAAAAATTATAGAACCTGTCCTATTCTTGTCAGTAATTACGGCACGGACTCTCCCATAGAAGCCTACAGGAGCTTCCGTAAATACGGACGGCTACAGAAGTGCATCCGTAAACCGTCCGTATTTACAGAAGCGTTGCTATGCAACATGTTGGTGACATAATTTGCAGTCTCCCTCTTTTTTTTTTAGGGATCTGTATATACGGATGAAATACGGATCCCTATTTATGGATAGATGAAAATACGGTCGTGTGCATGGGGCCTAAGAGCGGCCACTGAACTCTATACACCAGTAGCAATTACACCCAACTGAAACACTATATACTATGCCAAAAGGCAATCTATTGAATCTATGTAAAATGTATGAAAATGTATGTTTTAGTAGGAGTTTTCTGTCTGCTAAAACGGTACAAATGTATTGAATTTATGCACAGAAATGAGACACATATGTTCATGATTGTGAGCAAGTATTATACATTGTCTACAAATAAAGGACATAGAACTTTGTAATAAAGAGCAACAGTAACATACAAAGGTAACAAATAAACTTTCCAGCAAGTACAAGCGTTAAATATCACGCACGCACATACTTAGGCTGGATTCACATGAGCATTTTACGTCCCTCGCTGCGGGACAACTGTCCCGTACTGAAAACATGATTACAGTACGGGACAGTTGTCCCGCAGCGAGGCAGTGACACCTAGCGTCATAGATAACTATGATGCTAAGAGCCCAACTCCCTGCAGTTTGTTCGTTTCGGGACTTGCGGCCAAAATAAGTTCCGTCCATTACGGACTGAACATGCTCGTGTGAATCCAGCCTTATAGTAAAATACACCAAGCATACTTATTTCAAAAGCTATTTCCTATTTTACAATGACAGAGTAATTTCATTCTAAATACTTATTTACACAAGAGTGGCATATCTCGGATGTGAAAAACTGTCGTTTTTCACGTCCGAGGTGCATCCGTGCTCTGCGCTACGGGACGCGATGTCTCACATCCCCCATAGATGAGAGTCTATGGAGGGATGCGTGACGCATGAAAAAAATAGGACATGTCCTATTTTCTCACGGACCCTTCACACGGTCCGTTGAAACAATGGCCTTGAAAACGGCCACATTGAATTATATAGGTCTGTGTGTTTCAACGGCCGACACACGGATGTTTAACACGTTCGTGTAAATAAGGCCTTAAAGAGAGAGTGTATGAGACTAGAAAACCATAGCTGCCTTCTTCCAGAAACAGCGCTACTATGATCTACAGGCTTTGTCTGATATTACAGCTCAGCCACATCAACAAACAGAAGACTTGAACTGCAATTCTAGTGCATCTCAGGAACAGTATAGTGATGTCTGTAGGATTTTGGATTTCAAGTGATAGCTGTGAAGTCCACCAAGATTTTCAGCAGGTCCCATGTAAGTCAAGTAGAGCACAAGAAAACTAATACCAGTACTTAGTTATTAGCAGAAAATTAGCTGATATATAGATACCAAAATGCCAGACTTCAAAGCTCACGATAAGTTTTTCAGAGGCCACTTTCACCTGACAAGTAGTGACCTTCCATGATACCCTCTCCTCGTTTGATAAACTGTATGCTGAAACAGGCAGTTTTAAGACGATTACACTATTGAGTTACAGATACAAACAGGATTACTGTTGCTTTAGCATGGAGAATTGGATTTCCATTCTTTGAGAATGACCAAAAAACCCTCATCAGACCTTCCCGGCACAGCTGGTATTCATTTGGACACGTTGCTCCATGTATCCTATACTTATTGCACAGCTTGTTTTCATTTACTATAGAGGAATCCACAAAGATGAAGTGATCACTGTCAGCTTCAGGAGCACATATCCCCAAAATATTTCATATATGTTTTATATTTATCTCCTCTATACTAAACCCAATGTCAAGTTAATCATTGATACAGTATAAACATCTTTCTTTACAAATGCCAAATATGCAGCGCACATGTAACACATTCCAAATGAGGGTCTGGAGCTTGTAGGGTATTTTCTAAAGCAATAGAAAAATAATCGGGAACCAGTTCTATTAAAAAATATTGAAAAAGACTAATAACATTTTCTTTCATGTGTCACAAATCCTAAACCCGCCGCCATAGAAATCTATGGTTCCATTGAATACCTCTGGGTGATCCAATGATGCAACAACTTTTTTAACCCCATGTATGTATTCAGAAAAATGGTGAAAAACAATGATGAATCTATCCCACTCCGAAGTCTGCACATTATGGGAAAGTATCTCTATTATACAGCATCCAAAGGAGATTCATACAGAATCCAACAGGAAAAACCTCTGTATGTCACCATATGAAATTCGAGGCATACAGACGTACAGTAGGGCTCCATAGAAGTGTATGGTGCTGTTCTACGGCTTTGTGCAGAGTCCTTATACTTTTGTGTGCATGAGTCCTATGTCTGTATACTTTTTTTTCCCATACAGATGTTAAGCCTTATGTAAGCTAAACATGTGGTGTGAACAGGGCCTTAGAACGGCTTTTATGCTTGTTGCCCATGTAGTGGAATTATGCCCAAAAACTTAGATGTTGCTAATTGTATAAACTCCCTGTATGACTGGGCTGTCAGTATCAACTTAAAACCTAAAAAAGTTGTGTGAACTCCATCCGTGTGGTATCAGGTTAAATGGAAGAGTATAACCAAATATTAGAAGCTGCTTTAATTGAAACTCCATTTCAGTCTGGCAGCTGGTTGCAAATTGCAGATCGCTTTGACCATTGCTTCCCAGTTCACTCAATAATCTCAAGCATAAGGCAGCTATAATGTAAAGGTCACGCAACAATACCTCTAATGTTATTATGTTACTTCTCCTCTGTCAGACCAGTAGAGCAGCACATGTTTGACAATTACATTAAACTCATCAATGATAGGACAGTGCTAGCTTCAGTTATCAGATAACCATAACATGTGGCAAGGATATTGAATACTGCTACCATCATAAACACTGGATTACAGGATTATAAATTGTCCCTTTCTCTGGTGTAATAGTAGAGAAGAGCATTCCACTGTCACCAAATATCAATTTTATACCCCCACCGTCTTTCATATTTGAATAAGCTCTCAATGTAATATAAGTGAACACTTGCAAATTTACATAAATTGGCCACTACATTGCTACTACACTGCATGCACAGAAATTCCCAATAGCACCCATCCCCCATCTGCCCCCACTATCAATTTTGTCGCATGATAAAAATATTTAAATATAAGGCTCTGATCACATCACGGCTGTGTTGTGCGTTTGGGGTATACCCATTATAACCAGCAGAAAATGAAAAGAAATCCACTTAAAGAGGCTCTGTCACCAGATTCTGAAATCCCTATCGCCTATTGCATGTGATCGGCGCTGCAATGTAGATAACAGTAAAGTTTTTTGTTTTTTTAAACGTTCATTTTTGGCCAAGTTATGAGCTATTTTATATATATATATGCAAATGAGGTTTGAAATGGACAACTGGGCGTTTTTTTTTCGTTATGTCCAACTGGGCGTGTATTGTGTTTTTAACTGGGCGTGTTTACGTGTATGATGCTGACCAATCAGTGACCAGTCAGTGTCATACACTCATCTCCATTGATTTACACAGCAGCGATGTGCAGCCACATAAACAGAGATTAACATTAATCAAGTGTCCTGATAATGAATACACATGATCATCCAGCCTGGACGTCATGTATATTCAGAATCCTGACACTTCTGAATCTTTCCTTTGAGATTTCTAGCACGGGAAACGAAATCTCGTGAGATTTCGGAGATAAACGAGATCTTGTTTCCCTTGCTGCAAATCTCACAGAAAAGATTCAGAAGTGTCCTGATAATGAATACACATGACGTCCAGGCTGGATGATCATGTGTATTCATTATCAGGACACTTGATTAACGTTAATCTCTGTTTATGTGGCTGCACATCGCTGCTGTGTAAATGAATGGAGAGGAGTGTATGATGCTGACTGGTCACTGATTGGTCAGCGTCATACACGTAAACACGCCCAGTTAAAAACCATACACGCCCAGTTGGACATAACGAAAATAAAACGCCCAGTTGTCCATTTCAAACCTCATTTGCATATATATATAAAATAGCTCATAACTTGGCCAAAAATGAAAGTTTTTTTTAAAAGAAAAACGTTACTGTTCTCTACATTGCAGCGCCGATCACATGCAATAGGAGATAGGGATTTCAGAATCTGGTGACAGAGCCTCTTTAAGGATTTTGCAAACTGCAGGCATTACTTGGAAACAGCAGCAGAATAGGCCTGCACCAAATTTATAATCAATATGATTTTGGATATTGTATAACATTCTGTATGGCATGAGAAATCAGATGTAAAAAAAAAAAACAACTACATCATTAGTTTATGAATAGACATTATTACCATTGAGCCATAACCTTAAAATCACCTGCCTAATATTGTGTAGATCCCCCTTGTGCTGCTAAAGCAGCTCTGACCCGTCGAGGCGTGGACTCCAAAAGATCTTTGAAGGTGTCCTGTTCTATCTGGCATGAAGACGTTAGCAGCAGATCCCTTATGTCCTGTAAGTTGTGAGGTGGGACCTCCACAGATCGGACATGCTTTTCCACCACATCCCACAGATGCTCGATCAGATTGAGATCTGGGGAATTTGGAGGCGAAGTCAACACCTTGAACTCTTTGTCTTGTACCTCAAACCATTCCTGAACAATTTTTAGAGTGTGGCGGAGAGCAATATTCTGCTGAAAGAGGTCACTGCCATTAGGGAATACCGTTGCTTTGAAGGGGTGCACTTGGTCTGCAACAATGTTTAGGTAGATGGTAACGCAAGAAAATCCAAGGTTTCCCAGGAGAACATTGCCCAGAGCATCACACTGCCTCAGCGGGCTGGCCTTCTTCCTACAGTGCCATCTCTTCCCCAGGAAAGCAGTGCACATGCACCCAGCCATCCACGTGATGTAATATGAGAACTTTATTCATCAGACTAGGCCACTTTCTTCTATTGCTCCATGGTCTAGTTCTGATGCTTACGTGCCCATTGTAGGCGCTTTTAGTGGTGGACAGGGGTCAGCATGGGCACTCTGACTGGTCTGTGGCTACACGGCTACAAACGCAGCAAACTGTGAAGCACTGTGTGTTGTGACATTTTTCTATCATAGCCAGCATGAACTTTTTCAGCAATTTTGCAACTTCTATGGGATCACAACACACGGACTAGCCTGCACTCCCTACTCGGATCATTGAGCCTTGAGTGCCCATGATCCAGTCTCCAGTTCACTAGTTGTCCTTCCTTGGATCACATTTGGTAGGTACTAACCACTGCATACCAGCACCAACACCCCACAAGACCTGTTTTTTGGAGATGCTCTGACCCAGTTGTCTAGTCACCACAATGTGGCACTTGTGAATGTCACTTAAATCCTTACGCTTGAACATTTTTCCGGCTTCCAATACATCAACTTCAAGTACTGACTGTTCGTTTGCTGCCTAATATATGACACTCCTTGACAGGCACTATTATAATGAGATAATCAATGTTATCCACTTCATCTGTTAGTGATTTCAATGTTATGGCTGAACAGTGCATTTCCCTTCTTTAAATTTTTTTTTAAAGAGCTACCACTAAAAAAGGCAGAGGACCCCCACATGATATTTTGCCTGAGGGTCTCCACCGATTTTGATCCAGCCACGGTATGAAGCCCTTTCAAAGTTAAACTCAGGGGCATGATTCCATGTGCTAAATTCCCTTTTCCCAAAGTGTGAATTAGGTTCTTACAAGAAGTTATCGCTGCCCCAAGATTAGAAACTGTTAGGAAGGTACCTGCTAGCAGACAGTGTAATTATATATTTATATTGGGCTTGAGGTAATTTGCTGTATTTGGGAAAAGAAATGTCAAATTAAAAATATTATCTACTTTAGACAACCCCCATTCATATTCCATATTAAGACAAATGGATATAATAGAGGGGAGCCCCCCACTCAGGCGAAGTGCGTCTCCCCCTGTGGAGGGCAAGATGCATCTGTGCATTATAGTAGCAGGTTCTCCTGATGATAACTGATTTAGATAGATCCGGACAGTGGGTCCTCCTGATCAGCTCATTGATGGGTGACTTGTTGGCTATTTCTGTACCTTCCATAGAATTGCATGTATCGGTATCGCGCATTCTTAACCACTGCTCCATACAAATACTGCTCGCGGCAGATGTGCTAATGAGGAGGGTTGAGGAACTGGGATACCCTTGATGGAGTCCCACTGATCTTCCATTTTAACAACTAGAATACCCCTTTAAATATTATGTACATTTACACTTTATAAATGTATATGATTCATTCCAACCTTAACCAGCATAGTTCTACTAATGAATAAGGAATAAACAGGAGACTTTTTCTGTTACTCGTATAAGAATGAATTGTCTGCCAATGTAAAACTAAAATCAGCATTATAAAGTTGTTCTAGTCTTATAAAAAATTGCAGAATGTAAACAGTCTAGGGGAGATTTATTAAGACTGGAGTTTCATACACCAGTCTTAAACCGATGTGCTTTGGAGTATTAGTCCTTAAAACGAACACATATTCTGCCCTTAAAAAATGAGTCAGAACAGCATGTTCATCGCCGCTTGTTTGCTGTATTTACATGGAGCAATGATTGCACGTATGGGGACGAACGATCGTTAATATGATTGTTCATCCGCAAATATTTTACCTCTTGTTGGCAGCACATTTCCTGTTTACACGGGGATCGGCTGATCATCGGCTGATTGCTGCTCTGCTTACGCAGGGCAATGATCGGGAACGAGTGTTCATACGAACACTCGTTCGCCCGATCATTGGCCTCTGTAACATTACCGTAAGATGCGCCAAATTTATTAAAAGACGCCACCCTCTTAATAAATTTGTCACATCTTGGGCTGTTCTAATGACAAAATTAGAAGTTACTGTAGTTTATGTTTTCTAAAATTGAATTAAATGTATATATTTGAATCAGAGTAATAAAAAAAATTCATGATAAAGAAAATAATAAAGGAAACATAAAAAAATGACAAGTAACCTTAGTGTGGAATGTTAAGGCCAGACATTGTGTAGGGAGACAGTGAAGCTAATTTGATTTCACCTTACGTCAAAAATAAATGTACTGTCAATGACTCAGTGCTGGATCTGTAACCATGACTAATGCCAGAGGACCATTAATAAGAGGCTGACAACAGCTACAGAACTATTTCCAACTTCAAATGAGAATTGCTGATTTACACACTCATCAGAAAATTATTCAAAGTTTGTGTTCTCTAAAAAGTATGTTACTATTTTATTATTTTTAAGTCCACTCATCTCTCCCTCAGCTTTTAGCATACGTTCACATATACCGGCAGTCATACAGGATGCACGAGCAAAAAACAAACCAAAAAACCCTGCAGTTTTACCATCATATTGTCGCATATTTTCGAGAACTATTACTATTGGATACCACAGTCACAGTATTATATTGCGGATTTAAATGCAGTTTTGTAAGGCATGCTGAAGTTTAAAAAAAAAATAACACAAGCCAATAAATTGGCGTTTGCAGCTTGTAACATGTAAAGTTAAATTCACACTTACACATGACGAATGTGTGCTGATACATGCAATTGATTCCCATTGTAGAAAAACCGCATATCACTCAGTATACATTTTTTTATGCATACAGTTGCATTGTCATAGTCAACTATGCTTTGAATATGGTTGAAATAAAGGTATACAACAGATACTGGTCAAACTAAAGTACAGTCTTTTGGCATATTGAATAATAGAAGTCTATGAGCACAATAGACAATTACATCTGGAGCCTTTCCCAACATACTCTCTATGGACAAAAGTATTGGGACACACATCTAAGGCCAAGTTCAGACGATGCGCAGGGAAAATTCTGCACCGCAGCCTAATTTTCGCACAGTTATTTTCCGCAATGTCTGAACTAAGTTTCCTAAAAATGTATAGAACCAAATGTAAAAAACAAAATCAATGGTGACAGTTCCGGTGCTAATGGTTTCCGTTTGTCTCTGTTGTGCAAGGGTTCCATCGTTTTGACGGAATCATTAGCGTAGTCAAATGAAATCAATGGTGATGGAAACGGAAAACTTTGGTTTCAATTTGTGTCTGTCAGGGCTCTGTTCCTGACGGAAAACTCAGACGGAACGGAGACCTAGCACAGATGTGAATGAAGCCTTACCCTATATCATGTATGCTTTATTAAAGAAAGGAAAACTACACAAAGATATAGCTATAGCATGCTGTGGTGTTAAAAAATACATAAATAGGAGAGGGCAGGGTAAGAAATACAATGCCATAATTCCATATATTATCTTAGTTAATATTCTAATAGAAACATTCTTACTAATTAACTGAATTTATTTATTCATGTTTTTTCATATATTTTCTAAAATCTTTAGTTCTGTACAGCCTCACTCTTGTCCATGGGTTGTGTCTAGTATTGCAGCCAAGCCTCATTCTTATTAAGGCCACATGCACACTTCAGTTGCCCGTCGTACAGCCGCTAATGACAGATCCGTTAAATCAACGGAAGTGTGTATGGCACGATAGAAATGAATGTGTCAGTGTGCTATCCGTTAAAAAAACGGAGAGCACTCTGTAGAAAACACCTGAAGTGGGGCATGAGGCCTGGGATGATATGTACCAGACACAGATCAAGGTCAAGAGTGGTACAGTTTTTGGAAAAAATAATTTATTCTTTGTTCCAGTGAAACCCCTTTAGGCTGAGTTCACACGGGGCAGATGCGCTGCGTTAAAGGCAACTGTGGTGCAGTTTTTCGCCCAGAATGTCTTCTGCGGAAACTGCAGCACTTAGCCGGCCTGGAGACCCCAGGAGACCACTGCAGCCTGTGATTCGCTGCAGCGGCGGTCACATGGGATGAAGCGTCACCCCAGGAGGCCAGCTCTCTGACATCATCCAGTCTGGCCTCTTGGAATTACTTTTCATCCCATGTGACCGCCGCGATAGCCTGTGATTGGCACAGCGGTCACATGGGATGAAACGTAATCCAAGGAGGCCGCCCTGTGGGAAGAAACACAGACTTCTGGGAAAGTATACATTTTTTTTATATTCTGAGTTGCGTTTTTTGCGTCGGAATCGCTGCGAACCCGCTGCAAAAAACGCAACAACTGCTATTTATTGCGGATTTTACCTCCCTATAGAATTTAATGGGGAAAACCCGCAACAAATAAGCAGCATTTACGCAAATGCAATTAAGATGCTGCAGCGCAGGTCAATTTCTGAGCATTTTTTAGGCTCAGTATTTACGCAGCATGTGGATGAGATTTGTTTTATCTCGTCGACTTTGCTGCGGATTTTCCGTCCACAATTCCGGACAGAAAATATGCAGCAATTCCGCTACGTGTGGATAAGCCCTTATGGTTAGTATTTTATATGAAAGTCATGAGCAGTCAGAAATTTTAAAAGGGTCCCCAACCCAAAATAAAAATACACTATAACTTAATCATTAAACAACACATCACTGAAAGAATGGCTCACGGTAAACATACCTTCTTCAAACTTAGTAGTTGCATTACATACTTGCTCTACTCCTTCTCCAGCAGAATTTGCGGCCTTGACAGTGAACAAATAAGTTGTGTTGGAGAGCAGATCTCTGAAGGTGTACACAGTATCAGCAGGCAAGACTGAGGAAGCGACACTTTGAAATGTTAGGATGTAATGAGTTATTATTCCATTTGGTCGTAATGGTGGATCCCACTGGACTAGTATAGACTGCCAACTTGTTGCTACACAGTGAATATTCTGGATGGAATCTGGAGCTTAAAATAGATATGCAACATATTAACTTTATTAAAAAATAACCACATAAAAAAAATCACCAAGAACAGATCCACAATTATAAATAAGATGCACAATCACAAAAACTTTGAAAATGCAATATAGAGATGCACAGTAAGGGTAGGGTACCGCTTATATATTTTTCTCTTATTACTGTAGCTGACAAGTGTTCTTTCGACCACTCTTTTCTTCCGTTTTTCATATGGTGGCCATGAATCTGCATTTAAACGTATAAGTTCATCTATTTTGTAGGCCGTATAGAGGTGTAACTTAAAGCTCCTGGACCCAATAGAAAATCTGTAAAGAGGTCCCACCACATGCCATATGCCATTTACTATGTAATACTGGTGTTTTCGTATGTGGCAGAGGGACCTTTGGGCCCCCTCAGGCACCAAGGACCAGGTGTAATTGCTTCCTCTGCACCCACAATAGCTACAGTATGCCTCTGAGACCACAATATTCAAAGCCATACTTCATAAATGTAAACCCAATGCCTCTTCCTGTCATACAACTTTATTTTTGTAATGTTTACGGCTTAAAACAATGTTTAATGACAACTAAACAAACTTTTTGAATAATAAATATTCAAAATTCCCCAAAAAGCTGTTTTGTTTATCATGTGCTTGACCTTAGTGCTAGATCCATACATGATTTAGAACTTCTTTGCCCCTTTTGGACTAATGTACACATAGTGGAAACTTCACAGCGATTTTAACTTAATTTGTATACCATGGATAGATTACTGGTCCTTCTCAATTAATTATAATATCATCAAAATGTTAATTTATTTCAGTCATTTAATTAAAAAAGTGAAACTCATATATTATATAGAGCCATTACACACAGATTGATCTATTTCGAGCATTTTTTTTCTTTTAATGAGGATGATTACGGCTCACAGTTAATGAAAACCCAAAATGTAGTCTCTCAGAAAATTAGAATATTATATAAGCCCAATTTCAAAAATGATGTTTAATACCGAAATGTTGGCCTACTGAAAAGTATGTACAGTACATGCACTCAATACTTGGTCGGGGCTCCTTTTGCATGAATTACTGCATCAATGCGGCGTGGCATGGAGGCGATCAGCCTGTGGCACTGCTGAGGTGTTATGGAAGCCCAGGTTGCTTTGATAGCGGCCTTCAGCTCATCTGCATTGTTGGGTCTGGTGTCTCTCATCTTCCTCTTGACAATACCCCAGAGGGAAGCATGAAGTGCTCTAAAATTACCTGGTAGACGGCTGCGTTGACTCTGGACTTGATATAACATAGTGGACCAACACTGTTGCTCAGTGGTCCAAAGTCCTGTTTTCAGATGAAAGTAGATTTTGCATTTCATTTGGAAATCAAGGTCCCAGAGTTTGTAGGAAGAGTGGAGAGGCGTCAATCCAAGTTGATTGCGGTCCAGTGTGAAGTTTCCACAGTCAGTGATGGTTTGGGGATCCGCGTCATCTGCTGGTGTTGGTCCACTGTGTTATATCAAGTCCAGAGTCATCACAGTCGTCTACCAGGAAATTTTCGAGCACTTCATGCTTCCCTCTGCTGACAGGCTTTATGGAGATGCGGATTTCATTTTCCAGCAGGACTCGGCACCTGCCCACACTGCCAAAAGTACCAATACCTGGTTTAATAACCACAGTATCACTGCGCTTGATTGGCCAGCAAACTCGCCTGACCTAAACCCCATAGAGAATCTATGGGGTATCGTCAAGAGGAAGATGAGACACCAGACGCAACAATGAAGGCAAGCTGCTATCAAAGCAACCTGGGCTTCCATAACACCTCAGCAGTGGCACAGGCTGATCGCCTCCATGCCACGCCACATTGATGCAGTAATTCATGCAAAAGGAGCCCCGACCAAGTATTGAGTGCATGTACTGTACATACTTTTCAGTAGGCCAACATTTCGTTATTAAAAATCATTTTTGAAATTGGGCTTATATAATATTCTAATTTTCTGAGATACAAAATTTTACGTTTTCACTAACTGTTAATTATAATCATCAACATTAGAAGAAAAAAATACTGGAAATAGATCACTCTGTCTGTAATGAATCTATAGAATATGAGTTTCACTTTTTGAATTGAATTAATGAAATAAATTTACTTTTTGATGATATTCGAATTCATTGAGAAGGACTAGTATATGAATAAGATAGAGTTCAGCTAGATTGCTATAAGAATAAAGTGAGGAGGAATTGTTTTTTTGTTTTTTTTATTATTATTATTTTCATTGGAGGGGAGGTAGAGTTGGATTGATGTGAAAATATGATACATGTTTACCTAATCATGTAATTGCATAGTGCATAAAAAATTCAAGTGTATTTTTTTTTTTACTATAGCACCTTTGCAATATATATCTTCCATATTCTTGTAACAATACCCAAGGAAGCTTAGCTTATGACAGTTAAGTCACGCTTTATTTTTTTTAAATATTTTTTTTCTCTATAGCTGTTCTAAACACATTGAAAGGCCACATTAATATGCTGCAGATTTTTGTGGTGGATTCCGCACCGAAAATCCACAACAAGGTACAGCACAATGCTAGAGAAAGGAAGCCCAACGTAATGTAGGCGCAGACGTAATGAAGAGAGCGCATGACAAGGTGGTTTGGGTAATGCTATAAGTTGGAGGCTAATTTTAAGGGGTTTGAGGGGTTAAGGAAAAGGGGATTGGCCATAGGGGCATATCTTTAAGTGGAGGGAGGATTATGATGTATAAAAGCCCTGGTGGGATAGAGACAGCCCTCTTTCCCGCTGGACAACAGAAGAAAGTTTTTCCCGCCCGCCCTTATCTTCTGTTAGGTTGCAGACGGTGGGTTTGAGATCTCACAGTAGCATTTGCGGTAGGAGGAGGGGTCTTTGAAGGCACGTAATAGGAAGAAGGAGAACAACATATGGCATTGTTGGAAAAGAACTCGGGGCATTTAACCCTGGGTAGTATCGTAGGGTCTGGGGAGTGGTTTCCCAGCTTGTATGGACACCTTTTCATCATTTTTTTTATTGCATCTATTACGTGATAAAGAAAAAGAAAAGATTTCTGTAATTGGTTTTAATGATAAATTCTCAACTGTTTTGCCTTTTCTAGTTTGCATGTATTCCAATACTTTACAAGATGCCGGTGCCGTTAAGAGCTCATTCCGTCAGACAAGCTCCTTGTCAGTTCAATCTCCAGCCCCTCCTGTCTTCTCCTGAACACTCATCTTAGCTGAATTCAGATCAAATCAAACAACCTTAAGTCGAACAGAACTCAGCTTAGATAAGCGTTCAGAAGAAGTCCGGAGAGACTGGAGACCGAGCCGAGACCGACCAAGCTCATTTGATGGCATTGACAGTGAACAGCATCAAGCAGATTTCAATGTATTGGGATACATGCAAGCTGCAGAAGCAATTTTTTATTAAAACCAATTATAGAATATTTTTTTATCACTTAAATGCAATAAAAAAAAACTGATGCAAAGGTGTCCACAGCCTTTATTGCCGACAAACGATAAGTGAGTTTAGTTCCCAATTACCTAGCTACACAGTGTTTCTTGCTTTTTTGGTGCTCATTCACTTCTCTTCAAGGCATATTGCTACTATTGCATAAAGTAAAGTGGATGCGGTTTTAACAAATGTTGGTACTCCAAACAACTACAATGTACAAAATGTAAATAGTTGCAACAAACACACGATGCAGTAGTCTTTTTTATTAGCATGTCAGCAATAAGAATAAACATTTTATTAATTAAAATATTTAACAGGGTTTTCCAGCCAATAAAAATTGATGGCTTATCCTCAGGAAAGGCCATCAATAGCTGATGGGTCAGGGTCCGACTCCCGGGACCCCCACCGATCAGCTGTTTTGATGGGGCCGCAGCGGTTGGAATGTTCGACACACATTTAGTGGCAATTCACAGGTATTGCAGCCTTTTCTCCCTTTGAAGTGAATGGGCCAGCAATTTTTATTGGCTGGAAAACCCCTATGCAAAATAAAATGTATGCTTTAACTAGGAATAGGGGATTTTTTGTGCTAATAACATTTGTACATGTTCTCTATCGTTATTAAATGACCACATGTTTTTTTTCAGCCTCCATTGACTTCTATATGGAGATTGCTAACAATGACTTCATATTACGGGAAAAAACATGGACTTATTCTGATCTTAATATTGTATGTATTTTAAGAGACAGAGGCAGAAAATAGTTGTGAATCAAGAAAGGAGCCACTAAATACATTATTTTATATACCACACAGTTATTTTACTTACCTGATTCTTCAGTGGTGAAATTAATGGTGTTGCTGAATTCATTCCCATTCCCGACTTTTGTGAATGCAGACATACTAGTTAAATATGTCTTGAAAGGTTCCAAATTAGTAAGCATTCCTTCGGTAAGATCACCAGATATATTCTATAATGCATAAAATAAAATTCAAATGTAGGCTATATTATATAACAGAAACCACAATAAAGTTGGTGATATCATTATTACTTGTAACAGCCTCAGCAAAGTAATTATATTAGCTTTTTCAAAAATGTGCGTGCAGTAGATAGATGGATGGATAGATAGATAGATATGAGATAGATAGATATGAGATAGATAGATATGAGATAGATAGATATGAGATAGATAGATAGATAGATAGATAGATAGATAGATAGATAGATAGATAGATAGATAGATAGATAGATAGATAGATAGATAGATATAGAGAATATAATCAGCGCTGAAAACCTTAGAGTTGGGTGCACATCCTTTGGATGAGAATCTATCTCCAAACTTTAAAAAGAAAAAAAAAAATCTGCAACTATCCAACTTAAAATGGTTGGCCGGTTTCAGCAAATTATTTTTTGTATAATTAATAGTTATACAATGTTCCAATCTACTTTTTGTATTGATTCCTTACAGTTTACAAGATATCTGCTTGTTGTTATTCAGTTGGAACATTCATTGTTTACTTCTAGTAAATACAATTCTGTCTTGGTCATGTGATGGACACACAGGTGCACGGCTCGTAACAGTTATAGTATGTGTAACAGAGCTGTGTCGTCTAATAATCCCAACACCTGTGTGTCCATCACATGATCATGGACATACATTTATCCTCTGTAGGTAAACAATAAACTCCTGTTTGGCTTTGTCTTTGTTTGGCGCACTTTGGCAAATTTTTGCCCACTCTAGTGCATTTTAAGCCAAACCATGCCCCTTTTTCTAGACACTTGAGACTTCAAACATCTGTTCTTAAAATTGGTCTAAAACGAAATGCTTCAAAGTGTGCCAAAACGTGGCACATTTTGTGACACCTCATAGACATAGCCACAGCAGTAAATCTTCCCCAGTGTGCTTTACAATGAGTACTCTAAAAGTACCACAAAAGTTAGAAAGAATTTTAAATCAATTGATCATTTAGATTCCCTATTTCAGAATCTCTTATGCTTACCGGATCCAAGGTTATCAACTGTGAATAGAGTTGCTCTTTTACAATTTCTATCTTACATTTCTTTAATGTTAAAGAGGCCCTGTCACCACATTATAAGTGGCTTATATTGTACATAATGTGATCGGCGCTGTAATGTAGATTACAGCAGTGTTTTTTATTTAGAAAAACTATCATTTTTGACGGAGTTATTACCTATATTAGCTTTATGCTGATGAGTGTCTCAATGGACAACTGGGCGTGTTTTGCTTTTTAGCCAAGTGGGCGTTGTACAGAGGAGTGTATCACGCTGACCAATCAGCGTCATACACTTCTCTCCATTCATTTACTCTGCAGATAGCGATATAGCTATATCGCTATGTGCAGACACACACACACACACACACACACACACACTATAACATTAATGCAGTGTCCTGATAATGAATATACATTACCTCCAGCCAGGGCGTGATGTGTATTCAGAATCCTGACCACTTATGTAGCATCTCTGTGATTTACAGCATAGCAGGCGTAGTCTCGCGAGATTAGGCTGTAAGCTGTCATTCACAGCGAGATGTCGCTGTGCTGTAAAGCACAGAGACGCTACAGAAGTGGTCAGGAGAATGAATACACATCACGTCCTGGCTGGTAGTGATGTATATTCATTATCAGGACACTGCAGTAATGTTAGTGTTTGTGTATGAGGCTGCACATAGCGATATAGCTATATCGCTAGTGCTGTGTAAATGAATGGAGAGAAGTGTATGACGCTGATTGGTCACTGATTGGTCAGCGTCATACACTCCTCTGTACAACGCCCACTTGGTCATATAGTAAAACACGTCCAGTTGTCCATTGAGAAAGGCATTAGAATAAAGCTAATATAGGTCAGAACTCCATCAAAAATGATCGTTTTTCTATATAAAAAAACACTGCTGTAATCTACATTACAGCGCTGATTACATTATGTAAAAGATAGGCCACTTATAATGCGGTGACAGAGCCTCCTTAAAGAAATATTTTAATTTACCTGGTAAAATATAGATTGAGTGCTGTTTTCCACAATTCTAAAGTTGTACGAACGCACAATGCCATTAGGTTTCGGACTTGGGCTCCACTGTAACCAAGCAGAGTTATCACTTGCATTGATAAAAGTCAAGTTCTGAGGAGGTGCTGATGGCTCTGCAATAAAAAAGATCAGACTGCATTATCTCCACTGTAACCTTGAGTCCGATGTTCACACAAAGCCCAACAGCATTTTACAGAACTGGACTAAATGTTTTTGATTTAAATAATCTAACAGAGTAGTGAAACAGTTGGGCACAATTTTAAAGATTGGCCTTTACCAAGGAGTAGTCTAGAAAGTGAGTGTGTTCCATATTGTCCAAAACACTCTATGTCTGTTGGGTAATATTGTGCATGCTACAAAACAATGCCAGGAAGGGGCAGAAAAGTTTCAGAAATCAGTGACTGGAAAGCCAAACTTTGAATTATGGTGGAAACTGGCATAGTTGTATTAATACATCTCCTTGAGTCTATAAAAGATGCTTACCGACTGAGACTTCTGCCACTTTCAGATGGAAGTAAAGCAGCAACAATTTGGCATCTGTTTTACAGCTGCAATATTCGGACCTCCCACGGTTGTACTGAACCAAACTTAGATCACCATAGGCTGCCATGGTGATCCAAGCTGAAGGAGGTCGTAGTATTGCAGCTGTAAAGAGATGCGAAATTGCGATTGTATTACAGCTGTCGGAAACCTGCCTTAGGAGATACACAGTCTCAAAATGCATGTTACATACTGGGCATAATAACAGTAAAGATCAAGGTACATTTTGCTTCACATACCAATGTACATATTGTATATACAGTAGCAACAAATACTACTGTTTTCGCAAAGTTCCCTTTAACCAAATGAGAATGGTCGACTATTCTGCGGAAAACATGTATGTTCAATTGGATTATCATTTTAAGGATAGAGCATTAAAATAATTTTTCTTACACAATGACTTTCAGTCAGGAAGTACAGGATAAAATTAGGAAATGCCACCGCTGTAAGTAGAGATTTTGTAGCATAACGAAACCTGTCAGAGCACTGAAAGTTTAGCACAAGAGAGGAATATATCATGTACAGTTGTGACCTTGTTAGAGGAATGCCATAATTCACGAAGACACATGAGACAAGAGCTGAAGACAGTGAAACTAGAAACATGTAAAGGATTATGAAGGATTACTTTTTCTGATGATTTTAATTTTACACAAACATATAGTAAAACTAGTACCTGCTTCATCCGTGTGAAATGCAAGCTGGCTTGAAGAACCAGTTCCTTTTATTGTGCTTGCAGCAACAAATACAAAAAACTGAGTAAATGGTAGAAGATCCTCCAAGACGATGGAGACTTCAGTGGTAAATAAAGGATAATTTCCTTGTGGTCCATAAATCTGTAAATGGTAGCCAGTTATAATACCATTTGGATGTTCAGGGGGATCCCATGATAACAGCACTGAAGTAGATGTTAGGTTCTTGTACTCTCTAATCATAGGTTCGGAGTCTGGGACTATAAGTGAAGCAAGACAAAATAATCTTATTTTGTTTTCTAAAAGTAGATATACAACATTTGGAGAAAGAATAACTATACCTTAAAGGGGGTTTCTGGGACTTTACATTGATAGCCTATTCTTAGGATAAGCCGTCAAAGTATAATTGGTAGGGATGTGAACCCTGGGACGCCCACCAATGAGCAGAACAAAGGGGTAGTGGCGCTCTCGGCAGTGCCGCAGACCCTTTACTGCAGTACCCAGCACAGGGACATCCAGTATGGATAGGTCATAATTGTCGATTCTGGTAAACCCCTTTAAGGACAGGCCATCAATGTAAAAATCCTGGGAAACACCTTTAACATATATCACATTATATTGAGAATGCTTAATACATTAGCAATTCATTGAAATCTCAATATTTTTTTAATGATTATAACCTTAAAAAAACCTTGCTCAAAACACCATTAAGGAAAAAAAAAAAGTAATTGTCTGTCCATTGTGTGATATTTTTTTCCACCGGAATGTACTTTTAGAAATAAAACATGACAGGTAGAGAAAACGAATGTCATTGTAAGGTGTGGCCCTCGGCAAGTTGTTGGTACAAGAGCCCGGTACAGGCGTGTGGCGGCAAAGATGATATGATGTAGGAAATTGGTTTGAAACACAACTTTACTATGTCAGAGTTCTCAGCACTACTGGCCACAGCAGGAAAAATAACACTGCTTCTTCTCAATATGAGAGTCACAGTCTTAGGCCCTGTTCACACGGCGCGTATTTGACTTTTTTTTTGGCTCGTTTTACATGCCGAAAAACACTGAAAAAATTCTTGATTTAAGCTTTCCATCGACATCAATGGGAAAGCTTGTCGTTAGTGCATACGACGTGTTTTTTTAAGGTCGTGTTTTTAAAAAACGCTTCACGTAAAAAAAAAGAGGCGTCAGTTCAAATATTTGTCGCGTAAAACGCGCCTAGTTTCCATAGTCCATGGGAGTCCTAATTAAGTGCCAGAAAAATGTGCCAAAAGCACGCACAAAACGCATCAAAAACCCCTGTAGTTTAAAAAGCTTTATAAAAACACTAGCGTTTTTGACGCATTTATACGCCATATTTTTTTTGGCAGCATGTGAATAAGGCCTTAGACACCATTCAAGCAGGCAGATGATGGCTGGCTTGCTTGATGCAGAAAGCGCCATGGGCACCCCTACTTGATAAAGGGGTTGGTTTGGCAATGCAAGGCCTAGTAGGTCCCCAATTGGCTTACTGCTTGCTACTACTCATGTGTGAAAGCTCCAGCCCGTAACCACCACTGTTCACATAAATCTTGCATTCATTTGCAGGGAGGCTCCTACCAGTCACCCGCAATTTGCTTTAGGACCACACTCCTAGGTCCAACGATCTGCTATCATTACTGTGCAGCTTGACATAGCTCTCCAACACTGCAGCAGCTCTCCACAGCACTCTCTCTCTCTAGTCACGCAGCAGCCCAGGTCTCCCCAATTTTCCAACCGACACTGAACCGCGATTGGTGGAAAAACAGCCATTTTATGGAGCGGCAAATACAATAAAAATTTAGTCTGGCCCATACATCCTGGTGCAAGCCATCCATCATCCCTATACCTGCAAACAAGGGCAGATATCGCCCGTGTTTACCACTTTTAAAACGAGCGCCGATCGAGGGAGCAATGATCGTTTAGTATACTTAGATTGCTCCCCATGCATCCACGTGCATTTGCAGCGTGGCGGCAGCACATCTCCCTGTTCAGACACGGAGTTGCGTTGCTGACAACAATGTTATTTTGTTCTACATAAAAGATTTGATCAGCCGATGAACGAGCATTTGCGTGTTCATCGGCTGATTGTTCCCCCATTAACACAGGGCAATGATCAAGAACGAGCGTTCGTATGAACGCTCGTTTTCCCTATCATAGGCCTGTGTAAGAGGGCTTTTACAGTGAAACATAATATCAGTGCAACACAAGATGACATTACAGCATACAATGCATTGCCATAGCTCCCGGAAGAAGCTACGTGCGAAACACGTGTTGGGGTTGATTGCCCATAGTTGTAGTCTGTATGCCTCCTTAATTGTACATTTGTGCTGTCTGTTTTTTTATACTACTTTGTCTTGGATGGTTTCTATCCATATTCATGGTATTACTTATGTATCAGTCTTTGCATACACTGTTTGCACTTTACTGTAGAGGCTTTGGGACCCGATCTATGTGGGGATCCTTTTTCTATCGGTAATGTAACTGCCAATGTACTTATTTTTAACGATTTTGTCTTTCAATAAAATATTGTCTATTTTTCGCTAATAATGGTTCATGTGTGATTTCTTATATAGGTGTTCATATTCGTATATCACACGGATCATTTGAGTTGCTATATGCATGTATTAGCCCATCTTAGTAGGCGTTATAGCATACAACGCATTGCCAGACTGACCACTCCTCTACCAGAAATGCCACTTAGGAGCGAAAAACAGCAGATAACAGCAGCATCAGAACATTGTTAAAGGCACAATGCACCTGCATAATATTTACAATGCCACTAAGGGCCAAAAGTACAATAAGTGCCCTTGTGGGGGTGGGAATTTCCCTCCACATATTACATATTGACACCTTGACAGTTGTCATTTTGCTTTTACACTTCTCAGTTCCAGTCCGGTTTTCACTTAGGAGTTAATTTGTAACAGACTGGTTGCTAGGGATACACTACTGTACATATCTATAGCAACCAACATGTCTCAGATCACTCAGGTAAGGCGAGGCACTAAAGTGAAGGCAGGTAAGGGTAATGGGGGTTTGGAAGAACTCTAACCACCAGTTTTCTCTATACTTTTTGTAGTGGGCTACATTTTGAACACTTGTTACTTGTCTTCATTATCACTAACTAGAATGGGTCAGTGCTCTTTGAATGATAGAAAACTGTATTATATAATAATGTGTCTTCTGCCAATGATATCCATGTGCAGTGGATTAAAAGTTCAAAACAAAACTACATTTGATATAAAATTTAGGTGAGTCATACTTAACAAAGAAGAAAATGTCTCAGGAGCCTAGAACAAGGGCTTAGTGAAACATTTTGTGAACTGGAAGCAGAATTATTAGTATATGGAGAAAAAAACAATAGTATTTCGGGCCATAAACCATTGATAAGTATTTGGGGCCATAAACCATAGATAAGTATTTGGGGCCATAAACCATAGATAAGTATTAACTTACCATCTTCCTCCGTATTGACATCTATAACAGTACTAGCCTGGGCACCATCTCCGAATATAGTACTTGCAGTAATCCAGAATTTATAGTGGCTGAATTTTGCCAGACCATGGATTGTCGCTGATAAATCATTGCCATCAGAAGAAATAGAAATATCTCCTGAAGTGATATTCTAAGAAAAAACATATATTTCAATAAATTGAAATCCATTAAAGGGAAATTCACACAGCTCACAAACTAATTTAATAAAATACTACGACCAGGCTGTGTTCATTTGGTTTTCCTAATCATTGGTTATCTATTGTTTATTTTTTTGGCAGATAGCATACTGAACCATTCATTTCTATGGGGCCGTGCACACATCTTTTTTTTTTTTCTTTTTGCGAACCCATGTGTTCGTTCCGCAATATTATAGAACATGTCCTATTCTTGTCCACGCTCAATCCCACCCATTCTAGTGTAGCGGATTTTACCTAAATGACACAAGTACAAAACTTTTTCAGTTTGCCTGTTTATCCTCCGGGAAAGGTAAATATCACTGGCAATCAACTAATGGGGGAATTTAGCAACTTCTCTACAACAGTTTTCTAACGTTGGGAAGTCACAAATGCATCAAAAGTTAACGTTTGCGGAAAAATAAAAGGTGCGTGGCTTACTGGAAATGCAGGGCCACCCACCACCCACCATATTTACTAAAATTTATGCCAGAAACTGTCATAAACTTTATGGGAAATCTACACCAATAAAGTAGCCTGTGGGCTTAATACTAAAACATTTCATACGCCATTCTTAGTAAATCTGCCCCTATGGATAAATAGATGTTTCTGAAAAGAAGAGTTATTTTACATGTTTCTTTGAATTGTTACAAGGCTGAAAATGTGAGTTCAGATGCTGCAGAATTGCTGCAGATTTTGATGCGGATTCCACATTTAAAATCTGTAGCAATTTACAGTACAATACATGTAGATTCACGTGTAGCAAAAAAAACAACGCGGAATTAAGGCCTTATTTCAGACTTCACATCATGTTAATCTTGTTGCAGATTTGTTGCGGATTTTCACAGTGGATTTTACCCTTTGCAGTGAATAGTATGAAAACCACAGCTAATCCACATCAAAATTTGCTGCAGGAGCGGCATAGAAATGTTGCGGAAACACTGCGGAATACCAGCAACAAATCCGCAATCTGTGGTCACCCTTGTAAAATCAGCAATGGAAAATAGTTTTTTATTCTATAACAGATTATCAGTTTCCTCCGATTCTATGTATACTGGGTACATTTGATAAGACCACCAACCCATTCTCCTTACCAGTGTCCACCATTTACACTTCCTGACCGTGATTCAATTGGACACAAACGGAAGACACGTGGGAAAGTCCAGCATCACCCCCCCCCTCCCTTTCAGTGTCTTGTAAAATGCACGGCCTGCCCTGCCTGCCCTGCCTGCCGATGGCTTAGGCCACCATTAGATAAAAGGCATACTTTTAGTGTTCTTTATCATTTTGTGTGTTTATCTATATAGTACACATATTTGTTGACTGCACTAAACACTTTACCTAGCATTCTGTAAATAGGACTACCCCCCCCCCAGCCCCCAAGACCATTTTCAATGACTTTTGGTTGGTCATATAAAAAAAAAGTTTCATTTTATACAGGTATCATCTGTATTAGGAAAAAAGTATTTGTATAACATCCCCTAATAATAAAACATGTTTACATTTGTTTCCTTGCACATGAGATAGAGTAGCGAGCATCCTGTGAAGAGGAGCCTGAACATAAATTAGCATGTTCCTTTTATCCTCTCCAGCATTTGTTGCTTACTTCTGTTGTCGAATGACCTTCATCCTGAATCAATTGCTATTTACACACATTTAATGAACTGACTTTGTTACTGTGTTTGCAACATGTTGTCACTTTTTTAAGAGCAAACTGGGAAGGATGTGTGCTGCTGAATATACTGTAGTAAGGAACATATGGTCTCTATAACAGAGTATCTTCAGTTCACCTTCACAGCATTTGTCCATCACCAAATGCAGCTAGAGGATGCAATCCTCTCTGTGACATTTTTTGACGTTATCGCGTTAGAAGAACATGACCAAGAATGCTTCTTATCACTCTTCCAAGTTTTAAAATGAGCTACATGGAAACTGTTCTGTACAGTTAAGCTGCTAATTCTTAAATATGTCGTGTCTCTATAACAGTGGTCACCGGCCTGTGGCTCTCCAGCTGTTCTCAAAATATAACCCCCAGCATCCACTAACAGCCTCACTTTAGAAGTTGTGCCATTACAACAGCTGGCGAGCCACAGGTTGGAGACCATTGCTCCATATTATTTCATCTCAATCCATTTCATTTTAAATAAATACATAAAAATATATCTATAGGTGATTTTGTAATAAAAAAAACACACTACATGCAATTGCAATTGAATCAGATCATTTTATAAAAATCTATTAAAAAAAGTTGTATGCAGCCCAAAATGGCAACAAAAATTACAGCTCGCCCCGCAAAAAAAAACAAGCCCTCGTACAGCTTCATTAAAGAGACTCTGTCACCACATTATAAGTGTCCTGTCTCCTATATAAGGAGATGGGCGCTGTAATGTAGGTGACAGTAATGCTTTTTATTTAAAAAAAACGATCTATTTTCACAACGTTAGGAGCGATTTTGGTTTATGCTAATGAGTTTCTTAATGCCCAAGTGGGCGTACTTTTACTTTCGACCAAGTGGGCGTTGTACAGAGGAGTGTATGACGCTGACCAATCGGCATCATGCACTCCTCTCCATTCATTTAGACAGCAGAATCGCGTTCTTACTAGAACATGATCTGCAGCCACATACACAGCGATTCTGCTTGATTAACGTTAATCCAGTGTCCTGATAATGAATACACATGAAATCCAGCCTGGACGTCATGTGTACTCAGAATCCTGACACTTCTGAATCTTTTCTGTGAGATTTCCAGCACGGGAAACAAAATCTTGTTTATCTACGTAATCTCGCGAGATTTCGTATCCGTTGCTGGAATCTCACAGAAAAGATTCAGAAGTGTCAGGATTCTGAATACACATGACGTCCAGGCTGGATTTCATGTGTATTCATTATCAGGACACTGGATTAACGTTAATCAAGCAGAATCGCTGTGTATGTGGCTGCAGATCATGTTCTAGTAAGAACGCGATTCTGCTGTGTAAATGAATGGAGAGGAGTGCATGATGCCGATTGGTCAGCGTCATGCACTCCTCTGTACAACGCCCACTTGGTCGAAAGTAAAAATACGCCCACTTGGGCATTAAGCAACTCATTAGCATAAACCAAAATCGCTCCTAAAGTTGTGAAAATAGATCGTTTTTTAAATTAAAAAGCATTACTGTCACCTACATTACAGCGCCGATCTCCTTATATAGGAGATAGGACACTTATAATGTGGTGACAGAGTCTCTTTAAGGGCATGACCACACATGGCGGAATTCCTCCGCAACTGTCCGCATCAATGCCGCACAGAATCTGCGTTGCAGATTCTGCAGCGGATCTGCACAAAATGTGCAGAAAATTGATGCGGACTGGCCGCTGCGGACTGCAGGAAAAGTGCTTCTCTTCTCCCTATTCAGTGCAGGATAGAGAGAAGGGACAGCACTTTCCCTAGTGAAAGTCAAAGAAATTCATACTTACCGCCCGTTGTCTTGGTGACGCGTCCCTCTTTCGGCATCCGGCCCGACCTCCCTGGATGACGCTCCAGTCCATGTGACCGCTGCAGCCTGTGCTTGGCCTGTGATTGGCTGCAGCCGTCACTTACACTGAAACGTCATCCTGGGAGGCCGGACTGGAGACAGACGCAGGGAGTTCTCGGTAAGTATGAACTTATATTTTTTTTTACAGATACATGTATATTGAGATCGGTAGTCACTGTCCCGGGTGCAGAAACAGTTACTGCCGATCGCTTAACTCTTTCAGCACCCTGGACAGTGACTATTTACAGACGTCTCCTAGCAACGCTCCCGTCATTACGGGAGCCCCATTGACTTCCTCAGTCTGGCTGTAGACCTAGAAATACATAGGTCCAGCCAGAATGAAGAAATGTCATGGTAGTAAAAACAATACGCTCCGCAGCACACATAAGATCTGCGGACTTCATTGCGGAATTTTGACTCTCCATTGAAGTCAATGGAGAAATTCCGCCATGAGTCCGCAAACAGTCCGCCACTGCTCCGCAACAGACAGAGCATGCTGCGGACACCAAATTCCGCTCCGCAGCCTATGCTCCGCAGCGGAATTGTACGCATCGTGTAAACGAACACTGCTAAATTAAAGTGAAAGTCAATGGATTAACGCTGCGGAGTGTCCGCAGCGGAATTTAAGTGAAATTCCGCTATGTGTGAACCCGCCCTAACAGAGAAATAAAAAAAAGTTACCGGTATGTAATTTGATATGGCCATAAATATACTGACCCGAGGAATAAAGTAAACTTTTAATTTTTAACGTGCTGTGAACGGCGTAAAATCAAAGCTAAAAAAAAAAAAGTTTTTAGTATATCATATGATACTATTAAAAAATGCAACTCATCCCCTAAAAAACAATCCTTCATACGGCTTTGCCGTCAGAAAAATAAAGCCGTTATAGCTCTGGGAAGGCAGGGAGGGAAAGACAAAAAAGAAGAATTGAAAAATGGCTGTAGTGGGAAGGAATTAATTGATTTGGAGAACATATGGAAAGTAAATTATTTCATATATCAAATACTATAATAGGATATAAATGTTATAATATTTCCTTACCCTGATATAGGTGTTAGAAGAATTCTTGAAGTATAAAGTATAATATAGTATAATGCCGTTTGGCTTAATTGGCGGGTTCCAGAAAATCTTAACAGAAGTAGAGGTGAGATTTTTATATGACACGTTCTTTGGTGGGTCACTAGGCACTGCAAATTGAATAAATAACTGAAATTCACACAATTGAGATATAATAAAACAGATAAAACTAACAATCTTCATTCTTTAATATATAAACCTGATTTTATAACCTATAGTTTCTGAGAGAATAGATAGACCACATCATTGAAATCTGAACAATGCCTTGGAAATAAAAGCAGACTAAGGCCTCATGCATACGACCGTGCTCGTAATTACGACTCGTAATTACGAGCACGGCCGGCCACGGGCAGCCGGCCGCTTTTGCGAGCCGTGCTCCCATTATAAAGCATAGCTGCACGGCCCGTAAAATGAAAAAATAGAACATGTTCTATTTTTTTACGGCACGGGCACCTTCCCGTGAGAAAACGGGAAGGTACCCGTGACTAACAGAAGTCTATGGGCCCGTTATTGCAGGTCATAATTACGACCCACAATAACGGGTGTTTTTACGGTCGTGTGCATGAGGCCTAACAGCAGAAATCCAGCACAAAGTATATGTAGAAAAATATCTACTGTAATTGGTTGGTATAATGAGACTTTATTCACAGAGCTGTCTCGTTTAAGAAAATGAGAATGAATGCATTTGATAGTATACAATACATTGTTCAACTGTATTCTACTTTTCGAAAGTCATAACTTTTTTAATTTAAACAGCTCTGATGAGGAAGTTGACTTTTTTAGACAACACTTTGGGGTGCATATAATTTATGGTTACATTTAGATTCATTTTCTAATGCCAATTCGATCATTATTTTGGGATTATTTTTTAGGCCGTGCACCAATCACGTGAAAAATGCATAACCTATATTGCATGGGTTGTTAAGGCTATGCAGATACCAAATATGTTAGTTACTTCTTTATGACAATTTTTTCATAATATTTTTTTGTTTTGTTTTTTTCTACTCGAGTTGAAAGAAAACCAGAAAAAGTGTCCCAATTACTTGCACTATCAATCTCATGATTCTTGGTCTATATCTAGTCCAGCAGCAATAGGAACTATTTGAAAGTGTGGGCTTACCAGTCTACAGATTTTTACTGCTTTCAGAAAAAACTGCTGATTGAAAGCAAACTTTAGTAAAAAGTGGAATTTCACCTTATTTGTTAGGGTTTCCATCACTCTAGTTCATCTGCTTTTTCTTTTGGTGAGGTGAGGGCCGCTATCAGAAATATCTGGGCCCCATATGGGAAAATGGTTTTATTATGTTCATTAACCTCTTTCTTGTACCCTACTGCGTGATTGTTATACTTCTTTTGAAGGACAGATTTAATGATTTAGAAATAAGGGGAACACTATGATCTTTATGAAGCCCCTCAGGCCCATTCCATATATTTAGTGGGTCTATGTATTTACACAGGTCGGTAGTGAGTGGGTGGCAGTCCACAGGTGAGTTTGAACCCCTTATTTGCCTGGGCCCCTGACAGCAGTACTACCTGAACAGCCCTGATGGTGACCCTGCACTAGGTAACACCAGAATATGTTACCTAGGTGAAGGTGACAATTTTGGATTTCCTTACTCCTTCCTTTGTGGCCTACTTTGTCACTCTTCAGAAGTGCCAGTGGCCCATATTGATGAGACACCACAAACACAAACCCACATTATTTATTCAGGGAAGATATTTGCTATTTCTAATTGTAAAACTTTAGTTTAAAGGCTATATAAACCTTTGCGGGCATTATTTTTAAATAAATAGATTAGTCAGTGTAACTTTGTAACTAGTTTTTATTAAAACATTTTTTACTTTTGGAGATACAGCGGTTCTGTATTCTCTATACAGAACAGCTGTAATGTTCGCTTTACACTGAATCCGTCAGTCTCGTGGATCTGACGGGTTCAGTGTCAGTGGGTCTTGCGTGTCTCTGACACACAGGATCCATATGTAATCGATCACATCTAAGTTATGAACTTAGATGTGATTGATTACTGGTGGATGACACGCAGGACCCGTCGACACTAAACCCGTCATATCCAGAACAGCTCTATCTCCAAAAGTTAAACAAATTTTTAATAAAAACTATTTACAAAGTTACATTAATCAGACTGACTAATCTATTTATTTAAAAAAAATGCACTCAAAGGTGTACATAGCCTTTAAGTTATATCGATAAGAGAGGTCTGGCTGGAGACTTTTCTGGAAATTGTTACATGGTATAATGCATATTATATATTTACTATTGTACCTCCTTCTAGAGTTTTAAATCTTAAAATTTCACTCCTGACATTTCCATCTCCAAATCTAGTACTGGATGTGACGTATGCACTGTATTCATGATTGCTTTCAAAATCCTTAAAGTCCACTGAAGTATCTTCAATATTAATAGTTTTGTTTGAAGTCTCATCCCTAGGATATAAAAAAGGAAAATGGACGTGCAATTTTTATAAAAGTATTAATAAAAACAGTGAGGAAGATGTACTTAGCAAAATGCGCCAGAAAAGGGGGTGCAATAATTTTTTATTTGTTTAAGACACTTTTTGCAACTTCCTCTGCAATTTTGAGAAGTGTCTAGAAAAAGAAGAGTGGATGAGAGAAGCCGTAGAATGCGCTACATTTTTTAATACTGTGCATCATTTTTTCGCACAAAATTGGGTGTATAGTATGCCACCGATGAGGTGACTTAAAAAAGAGAAAATTAATATTTACTGTATAGCGAGTACGCCAAATGTAGTATTTTACATGCACCATTTGAATAAATTTAGTGACGCCTCAAAAATGATGTCTTTTACAACAATATTTATTAACCTTCTTCAGTAAAAGTTTATTTTTTATAGTAATTAGACATACAACTGTTCAGACATAAAATAGTTGGCAGAAGGAAAGCAGACCAAATTACTGTTTTGTCATGTGACTTGGTATTTTCATGTATAAGTTCTATGATTTGGGTAAATGTACAGGCAGGTGAGTGGGCACTGTGCGTTTCCATTTGAGAGCAGATAGTGCTGTTTATGGATACACTAAAGCTACACAGAACATTTCACATAAATATATGGCGGCATAAAGAGGCTATGCAGAGGCATAACTTGAAGCTCCTGGGCCCCAAAGCAAAATACTTTAGGGGGTCCCCCACCTGCCATGTGTAATTTATACTACTAGTCTTCTCTTATGGGGTCTTCTAAGGGCCAGGGCCCAGTGTGACTGCAACCTTTGCATCTCCTTTAGTTTCGGGAAGTGTCAGGACGGTATATGCGATGCAGCACACAACGCTGGGCGCTGAACATTGTATGCTTCTTTGCATACAACATTCTTATGCTGCCTGGCATTAGGACTTTGTATGCGCCATGGCACAGACTGGGCCTGATGTGGCAGCCTGCGGGGATCCATGGACAAGAGAAGGTGGAGGAGCTGTGAGAAAAGGCTTTTTTTTTTATACGTGTCTAACCGGTTTACGCTTCTGATTGCACTTCATTATAATCCATTTTTTCTACATCCAATCATGTTACAGCTTTGGAGTAACCCCTTAGTGACCACCAATACGCCTTTTCACGTTCGTCACTAAGGGGCCTTAGGCTAGGCTGACGCCTTTTCACGTGAGCCTAGTCTAAGTCCTGCACGGGTCTCCCGTGCTGGCTGGAGCCGGGGCTCTGCTGTCTGATGACAGCTGAGCTCCTGCTCCAATGCCCGCGATCGAAGTTTACTTAGATCGCGGCAGTTTAACCCGTTAAATGCGCCGTCAATAGCGACCGCGGCATTTAACTTGTTTACAGAGGGAGTGAGCTCCCTCTGTCACCCATCGGCGGCCCGCAAATGCAATCGCGGGTCTCCGATGGGTTGTCATGGCAGCCGGGGGCTTGATAAAAGCCCCCAGGTCTGCCCTGGACATATGCCTGTTAGGACGCGGCGGAGGCACGTCCTAACAGATTGGCTGTCAGATTTACACTGACAGGCAATAATGCTCTGGTATACGAAGTATACCAAAGCATTATAGCAGCAATCTGAAGATCGCACAGTAAAGTCCCCTAGTGCGACTAATGAAATAAATAATAAATGTGAAATAAAGATTATTAATAAAAATTACAGTAAAAAAATAAATAAAACCATTTTTTTCCATAAAAAGTGGTTTTATTTAGTAAAAGTGTAAAAAATAAATAAAAGTACACATATATGGTATCGCCGCGACCGTAATGACTCCATTAATAAAGTTAATATGTAATTTAAACTGTAAGGTGAACACCGTAAAAAAAAAACGCAAAAAACAATGGCGAAATTGCAATTTTTTTTCATTGCCCCCCAAAAAAGTAATAATAAAAATGAATCAATAAGTCCCATGCACCCCAAAACAGTACCAATCAAAACTATGTCTCGTCCCGCAGAAAGCAAGCCCAAAAAATCACTACATTGATGGAAAAATAAAAAAGTTACGGCTCTTGGAAAGCGACGATGCAAAAACAAATAATTTTAGTTCAAAAGTGTTTTTATTGTGCAAAAGTCGTAAAACAGAAAAAACCTCTACATATGTGGTATCACCGTAATCGTACCGACCCATAGAATAAGGGTAACATGTTATTTACGTCGCATAGTGAACGGCGTCAATTTAAAAACGCATAGAACAATGGCGGAATTTCAGGTTTTTTTTTATAATCCCCCCCAAAAAAGTTAATAAAAGTTAATAAAAAAATTATATGTACCCTAAAATGGTGCTATTAAAAAGTACAACTAATCCCGCAAAAAACAAGTCCTCATACAGCTATGTAGACGAAAAAATAAAAAAGTTATAGCTCTTTGAATGCGACTATAGAAAAACGAATAAAATAGCTTGGTCATTAGGGCCTAAAATGGGCTAGTCACTAAGGGGTTAAGAACTGTATATATGCAAAAAAAACAACACCATGATGATGGGTAGGGAGGGGAAGGGGCAGTCAGACGCTCTAAACCTAAAATGTGTAATGATACTGAACAATAGGCTGCACATAGATAAATAACAAATGTTAATACAATGCAAAATATCTCAGCATGTGTTTTGGCTTACCAGATATATAGTGTGTAGAAAAGTATAATTCCATTTGGCTCCAGAGGTGGTAGCCATGATAACTTCACAAGTGTACTGGATAATTGACTTACGGCAAGAAAGCGAGGAGGGGTAGATGGCGCTGTAAGGACAAAATAAAAAGTATTTACTTGAATGAAAGCCGACACACCAGCCAATGAATAAAGAGACTTAGAAAAATCCATGAACAGGTATTTGAACTCTATCAGCTCCAATAAGACTGTGTTACTTTCTTGGCTACAAAAATGAAGGACAATTTTTCATGGTAGTATTAACACATCTGTTTCTGGGATTCAACGGAAAGTAAGATTTCATGAGAACACAGATCAGCAGGCATACCACAGCACTTTGCTTTATATATTCTACAAATTCTGTGCTGTTATATTTTTTGTTCCAATAAAAGTAAAATCTGTTTTATAGGTGTGAATGCATGTAAAAATAAAGTAATTTGCAACACAACTCCACTGGGGGAAGAAAGCTGGAAATAATTATTTCAAGCTTCAAGAGGTGGGAAAATTCCTGCTGGGCATAACATTGAGAGATCATAAAAATATGGGATTGCATGCCGGGCTGAAATCATTCCACGCTACCCAACATATAACACACTCTGACGCCACATTATTAAAACAGAAAATAATACATATGTCAACTATATCTCTTCCATCCTGTAGTCCCAGAAGCATTTATAACTTGTAGAACCCAGGAGACCATGCATGTATTAGTAGCTTGGACATCACGTTTAAAACCATACCCGGGGTGAACTTTTCTAGAGAGTTTAGGACAACATTGCATAAATCTTAAATTTAGCTGCAAGCATTCACAGGGGCTTTATGAATGTAATAGTAAAAGATGAATAGTGTAATCACTATTTGTATCCCCCTGGACTTCATTCTAGAGCAGACCTTTAACTCTACATTTTGGATATTGCTAAATAGTATGTTTTGCATGTCTTCCAATTTGATTTTGTGGCCAATGACATAAGTTATTTTTTTTACTAACATAGGCATTAGATTGTCAGAAGATTCCACCAAGATTAGCTGGATCTCATAAAAATATCCACTTAATGGGGTTGATTTGCCTTACTTTAAAGGGGTATTCCGAGAATCAACAATTATCACCTATAGATAGGTGATAAGATAGGTGATGATTGCTGATCACTGACCTGCTCGACCCCAAGCGAACGCAAGAACAGGTGTCCCAAACCCCCTGTTCCTCAACACTGCTTGACCACAGTAAGTAGGACATTAAATGAACCGGCGCTTGAACATGATCGCCGCCGATCCGTTCAAAGTCTACGGAAATGATGGAAACTGCTGAGTACAGCGCTCGACCCGTTTCCGTCAGTCCCATAGACATTGAATGGAGTGGCGGGCGCATGCTCGACAGCCGCTCTATTCAAGCTCTTCCTCACTGCTAGTGGTGAAGTGAGAAGGGACAGGGGGTTCTTCGGGAGGGGGAGCAGGAAGGGGCCCGCAGTGATCAGTCAATTATCACCTATTCTGTGGAAAGGGGATAATTGTTGATTCTTTGACAACCATTTTAATAAATCATAAAGGGTTTTCCGGTCCTAGGTAAATAAAGCATACTCATCATTGTACAATGAAAAGTTCTGTAACTTTTTAATATACTTTGTTTTATTACCATTTTAAAACTTTGCTATTTGCTGTCAGTAAATATAAACATTTATGTTTGCATCTACTCAGAAAACCCCTATACTTCTAACCGCTTGGAGGTGAAAACAGTTGTATCTTGGCTAGACAACCCTCTATCAGCAGCACATTCAGCGCAAATCCCTGTTTTTCCTGATGTTTGCTACAATGGAACATTGTAGGTATAATGTATTAGGGTATGTGCACACGTAGTGACCAAAAACGTCTGAAAATACGGAGCTGTTTTCAAGGGAAAACAGCCCCTGATTTTCAGACGTTTTTTGAGCAACTCATGTTTTTCGCTGCGTTTTTCGTGGCGTTTTCTACGTCCGTTTTTGGAGCTGTTTTCATTGGAGTCTATGAGAAAACGTCTCCAAAAACGTCCAAAGAAGTGTCCTGCACTTCTTTTGACGAGGCTGTATTTTTACGCGTCGTAGTTTGACAGCTGTCAAACGACGATGCGTAAATGACAGGTCGTCTGCACAGTACGTCGGCAAACCCATTCAAATGAATGGGCAGATGTTTGCAGACGTATTGTAGCCCTATTTTCAGACGTAAAACGTGGCATAATACGCCTCGTTTACGTCTGAAAATAGGTCGTGTGAACCCAGCCTCAGCCTGGAGTCTAGAATATTTCACTCCTAGATGAATCTATAAACAGCTATGATAAGTATTAGATCAAGAGGTTTACAAGAATGTTTTTGTTTAATGGCAGCAAACAAAGTTTCAGAGCCTTACATTGAATACTCATTATGTATTTGGTAGTTTTTTTACATGTAATGTTTGCAGTCACAGTGTATGGGCACGTGTACATTTTCAATTTTATTAAGATGCGCTGACCAATCTTTTTTGTGTTGCATGTTGTATATGGGGGTGGTGAGTGACTGCCTTCAATTTTTGGTTTTGCACTCCTCCCATTTGTGACTTTAATTAGATTAAAGCTGGTTCCTGCCTACCCGGAGTATATTCTGCAGGCTTAGACCCAGAACAGAGGTGTGTTTTTAGGTTAGGGACCCACTTGAAAGAGATTGCCTTGTCGTGGCAGGTGGCTCACACAATTTGATCAAAATGTGTGCTAAGAACCTCCCTTTTGTAAATAAACGTAGCAGTAATGCATATTTATTTATATATGGTGTATTAGGTAGTCTGAGCATTCGCATAATGCTGTTGCAATGTTTTTTTCTTTACGAATAGTCAATAAAGGTGTTGTATGAGATTAGAAAAATGTCTGTTTTTCGTGTAGAAGAAGCGCCACTCTTGTGTCTGGTATTGCAGCATAGCCCCACAGTGACTGGACATCCCCTTTAAGCAGAAGAGGTTTCCAAGGTAACTATACAGCTGAATATGTATACAACTGAACATGTGCTTAAAAGAGCAGAAACAAAAGGAATACCAATTATAAAACTCTATGAACGTACGCCCACCAGATAGTGAAGGTGGAATACTATGTTGGATGTAGAACAACCATCGTAAATGAGAAATGCTGAGGTCTTTACAATGTAATATTTCCAGAATTTTTGTTATTAACTTACCATCCTCTTCTGTAGTAATGCTGACAGCGTCGCTGTGTACACCTTCCCCTTTCACAGTACTAGCAGAGACTTTGAGAATATAACTGGTATGTTTTCGTAAACCTGTACACATGGAAAAAATTAGGTTACTGATACCAAATTTTTCAAGAATCCGCTTTGCTCTCTCCAGACTGACCATCATTTGGTTCCAATGCATATCGCACACTAAAACTGTATCCAGTTGTATCCATAAACCAGTGATCTAGGCACTGTATTTGTATTATTAGCATGCGTAAAGCCGCTGGGCCCCAATGCAAAATCTGTAACAGGGCCTCTCACCTACCATTTGCTATTTATAATACTGTTGTCTACCTATGGGGCAGAGGGTCTTTTAGGACCCCTAAGGCACCAGGGCCCGGGTGCGACTGCTACCAGTGCACCTCCAATAGCTACGCCCCTGCCTGTACACCACACCATGCTCTATCATTCTCATGTGTATATGGGTTCATTTACCTACAAATTTATTTATGCAAATCCAGGGGCAGACAGAGTGATCGGGCCTACCGACCATTCAATGTAATAGGCCAGTTACCAACCCCTATAGCCATGATACACTTGAATTGGGTTTATAAACTGCAAAATTTAGGAAGTTCTGTAACAGACAAAGAGGCTGTCGGCCCCCTATAGCCATCAGCCTTTATGCACTGCCCCAGGGCCCAAATGGACAGCCCACTTCTGCAGAAAATATACTGATGAAATTACCTGTAATAGTCAGTGACAGATAAGGTGTGTCTGTAGCTCTCTCCACAGTGCCATTCAGCCATGTTATGTATACGGTATAGTATAATACTATTCCATTAGGTATAGTTGGTGGAGAATATAATACAACAATTTCTGTTGAAGATACATTTCTGTATGCTATTTTTTCAGGGGCACTGTCTGGTGCTGCAGGAAGAGTAAAAAAAAAACATTATGTAATAAATAGGTTCTTTTGAAAGAAAAATAGTCCATGTCAATCATCATATATGAGAGATTAGATGTTAGAACAATTACTGACATGTGTCCAAGCATGTAGCACAGGACAAAGAAAGAAATATTCTGATTTCCTCTATGTAGTAGGCACTTGGTTTATGCTTTATGGAATTTTTCATAAAAACTTAAATATATTGTATCAGGCACAGATGATACAAAGCCACTGAGTGAACGGTCCATACTACATGCTGATAATGCCAGGTATTGCAGATGTGAACAAAGAAGATTCAAGAAATGGATAGTTATGAGTGAATAAAGGAAACAGAAGGTAAAGATAGTAAAATGTATGCAGTGCTTTGCCAATTTTAGGATTCAGTGACCTTACCTCCCACCAAAGCAAAGGGGTGGGATGAGGAGTAGGTGGAGTAAGCGGCCACCTAGGGTGCCTTTAAGGGGATGGGGCACAATTTATGGTTTTAAAGAATAAAAGCAGTGGTCTATCTTTAAATTCTTTACCAGTCAGTGTTTCCCTGTATAAATAAGATCTCTAAGGATTTGTTGAGAGTACTGTTACATCGGACGATAAATGAATGATTGTCCTATCGACAGTTATCATTGTGATCTTTAGGGGAAGAGGGTAGTCAGGAATTTTCTGAAGCTTCTCCTACCTCTACTAAAGCATTTTTCATTTTCTTTTTTAGCATTTATTCAATGAGCATTCAAATGTTGTAATTTGTAATAGATTGACCACCTTTAAGCTTATATTTTTAAGTTTTACGTAAAGATAAACAGTTGTTTATACTCATTACATTGGTGTCCTTTACTTCCACTTTATAATGTGTAGGCAAAATAATATTAATCTAACTCCCCATCCTTCCAGTTATGACCTGCGCTAGAGTGTATAGAGAGTATTTCATCGTCCTCTCATAAATATCTTGTTTTCCTGTGAGAAACAGGTCTTGAAAGTTCAATAGTATCCGCTCGACAAACTATTTCCACATGTAATGCTGCAGCCATAAATCAGATGATAATGGTAACATCTTCATCTTATATAAATATACTGCATACAGACAACAAATATAGGAACTACGAGCTCATGGTATCCATCAACCCCTAAGTACAAAACCAATATTAAATCTTACCTAAAATGCATACTTAAATAATTTTTATATGTAAGTTTAAGTGCTTTTATTTCAGTGAGAAAATGTAATATATATGTATGTAGTTCTCTCATGTGATAACAGACATTTAAGAGAGATTCCCTATATCACTTTATCCCCTAGTATAAACTTATTATCGGAAATGACACCCCTGGAAAGTAAGAACAATTCCAATAATAAGCCTGCAGGGAGATAGAAAAATCATATGAAAGCATACAGAGTATTTTTCTTAACGTGAATGCTATTTAGGATGGAAAAGGGAGTAGAATCCAGATCTCGACTATTTGGGGAAACGAAGAATTGGACAGGTTATAATGCTTATTTCCTTTAACAGCAGATGTTGGAGGACTGTTTAGCAGTCCACATACACATTAGGCTCTGTTCAAATCACTCCGAAGCTTTCTGTCAAAGTTATAATTCGTAAGTATTTTCGACAGAATGTCCAGCATATGCCACTGTATAGGAAAATACTTTATTGTAAGTCCATATTATTTAGTTGACGCATGCATAAGCCAATTAATTAATGTGTTAGTTCAGCATATACCGGTATATTTTTTGATTAATTTAATGTATTTAGGAGACATGCATGGCAAGGAGATTAAAAAAAATATATGTACAATTTACCATCTTCCCCAGTTCTTACAAAAAGCAATCTACTCGTTTTTGCTCCAGGCCCCACAGCGGTGCTTGCACTAACGGTGATACTGTATTCACTATATTTTTTTAGGTCATTTATTATTATAGACTGGGTACTGCAGTTATAATGCTGAGCGCTCGCTGCAACGCCATGACAAGTGATTGAGTAATACTTAATAATGCCATTGGGAGAAGAAGGTGGAGAGTAAAACAACTGTATGGAAGTAGAGTTTAGAATTCTGTAGGACAGGTTATGTGGTGGATCATCAGGAACTGCGGAAAAAAGATAAGAACAAAAAGGGCATCAACCCATATCAGTACCATTTGTCTATTTGCATAGGGTAAAAGATACATATTTTATAGAAAATAAATTATTAAAATAATATATAGCTAAAAAAGGTCTAAAATAGAAGCGCTAATGTCACTGATTAATAAATATACAAATACGTTTTTATGTCTACTCCCTAAACTTCCAAATTTTAATTGTTACAGATTATAGCATGAGTTGTTAAGGAGTTTTTCAGAAAAAAACATTGATAGCTGTAGCCTGTCCGTAGGATAGGCCATCAAAGTGCGTTTGGTGTGAGTTTGACCTCCGCAGCCCCACCACTCAGCATACCTTTGAATAGGGCTGAGTACAGTACCAGACACAGCCACATGTACAGACATGCCAATGTGCATGGATAAACATTGAAGGGGTCACAGGCAGCCATAAATGTGTTTTCTCAGAAAACCACTTAAAGATACAATCTCACAAAAAATCAATTCTGATACTTTATTGATAATGATTTTATCCAATATAGGATAATTAACTAATACAGGGCTATCCTCCTGGTAAATCAAAGCTAACATAATGCACTCCTTAGGGTAAGAGACTTCATGACAACTTTTAACATGCAATACAATATCGCATGAAATTGCACCACAAAATTACACACAATTTTACTGTGCAATTTCATATGTATTCTTCTGTGATTTAAGGTTGAAATCTTTTGTGAAAAGGGAAAAAAAAACAATATTGCACAACATTGCAATCATATGATTGGTCACATGGCATAACAAGTTGGAGCCAGGCCCCATACCCCCCTCCAATTGGACCAACCCCTCGATTGGACATAAAAAAAATAAAAAATAATTAACTCACCTTATTTCTTGTCCACAGGGGGCCTGTCCCGGATACCCTCAGATGGCCCCATCAAGCCACAATGCAAACAAGGACCTAACGCCGGGCAGCACCAGGAGTTTATATGTGATGCAGCGCACATCCTCTGTGCTTTGCGGGGAATGATGTGAGAGCCTAAGGGGGTCCAGGACGGGCACCGTGAAGGATCTTTTCTGCACTGGGTCCAGTTGCGGTCGGACGACCTGAGACCAGGATCGTTACACCACTGCTTGGCCATGTATCAATGCATTAACAGAAGATGTTTGGCATAATTGCATTGCAAAAAATTATGTTCAGCATGAATGTATAAATGAGGGCCTCCTGACACATATAAGTGGGCCTCCTGACACTTTTACCAGTACAAACGACTTTTTACAATTGTGTTGGCGAAGAGTGGGCACGGCCTTCTGGGTGCACAGGTGCGACTGATTTACTAAATGTTCTCTGCCAGTTTTCTTCTTTGAAAAGTGGTGGTGAACAATGCCAAGTAAGACCTGTTATTGTTCAGTAGTCGCATTCTCCAACATGCGTAGGCAGTGTTAGGGAATACAGACCCTACAACCCTGCTTTCCAGACAAGTCTACCACTTAGCTGGCATGCCAGACTTTATATATTACCCTCAATAATGTCCCAAATGATTTAAATATAGTCCTATGGGGGGGGGGGGGGTTGTAATATCCCTAATTTGAGATATTTGCAAGAAATCTAACATAAAATACATTGTGTGAAATTGCATCAGTGTGATTATCGTACAAGTTTTATCACTATGGAACAATTTAATATTAAAAATAGCTGATCAAAGCCTAATGCGGTGAATAAGTCCACTGAATTTTTTTCTGACTGCTTGGAGTACTTCAGAAGAGTATATATTGCATATATTTTTTATACATTTATAGATGTACACTTTGACAGGAGGCATCATTCTGGGAAACAATTCATTCAGAGGTTATTGCTTCGGAAAGAAAAAAAATACTATATGATATATTTTTCATGACAATGCGTAGGAGCTGGTACTAGTTTATTGGAGCCTATGAAAGATGCTTCATTATAAGGGGGGAAAAAAAGATGATAGATTGTAGTAATAAAATTGTGATTTGTTGTCTACAAGATAATATGATAAGTTGGTAAATATAGAGTGACAATACCAGATAATATGAAGAGGCTTCCCACTTACTCATAGGGTAGTTACTTACATATTGTCTTATAGGGTTATTTGAACTTACCATCTTCCAAAGTGGTCATATATAGGATTTCACTGGTTTGATTTCCATCTCCATGTATTGTGTGACCTGATACAACCACCTGATATTGGGAATATTTTTTAAGATCTGACAAAACGATTAATGAGTCATTGCTTTCTGTTGTCAGAGAGTGGGAAGAATTCCAGTAGTTGATCTTATAAAATAATATTATTCCATTAGCAAAAATTGGTGACTGCCACGTGAGCAATACTCTTGTGGAAGATAAATTTCGGTACAGCAAATCGTGCGGTGGGCTGCTTGGAGCTGAAAATGATAAATGACTTTATTAGTACAAAAATACATCATTTATTAAGCAATAGCACCAGCAATGTATAGTACTATCTTACACAAACTATATATCTCCACACATAGTAAACTTGATAGTGAAGCATATTTGTACCTACCAGTTTCAGATGTCTTTACTGAGAGTATTGGAGTTGATTGGTTTCCATGTCCAAACTGGGTGTAAGCTCGAGCAGAAATCCTATATAGAGTGTATGGGTTTAAATCAGTTATGGTGAAGGTCGTTGAAGTTGTGTTTTGAGCAAGTATCAGTGTTGAATTTGTGTAGATTATTTCATAGTGCGTAATGATGCCATTCGGTTCTGCAGGTGATGACCACTCCAAATGAATAGCAGTTGCATTAACGCCAGCTGAAACCAGATTCTGAGGTGGTGATCCTGGTGCTAAAAATAAAGGTACATTTACATGTAACAATTTTCTTACACCAACCAAATTGTAGCAACCATATGAAATGTATACAATTACAACTATCAGATATATTTAAAATGATTTTGTAAGGATATTTACTGTTATGTAAAAGGGAAATGTGTCTTTTACCGTTTAGGGTCTATTTCACTGTATGGGGGACTGTTAATACCACTTTATAGGAGGGCACTGGCTGACATTGGTTTATGGGAGATGAAGATGACTCTGCTAGGGTACATATTTGCATTGTATTTCCGCAGTATAAAAATATGCTGCAGAAAACTACAATGTCTGCCTACGGGAAAAGTATTTGCAATGCAAGAACTAGAGAAATTTGGCTATTTTTCCCATAGACATACAATGTAGTTTTCCGCCGCGTATTTTATGCTGAAGAAATACAATGCAAGCAATGCAAGTGTGAGCGCATCCTTACAGAGGTCAGTGGCTGACTCTTTATTGAAGGTTGTCACCGGCTCTGACTTTTACATATTTTCATTGATGAAGTTATATGAGGCATCATTTTATGCAACAGGAAATGTAGTTTTTTAGGCTCTATTGTAGGGTTTGTATGCATTAGTGTGAAATTCATATACTTTTTTTCAGGCACAGATAAAAAAAATAATAGATTCTCTGTTATACTTTGTTTTATACTATTTACTGTTCACACTAAGGCCTCATGCATATGACCGTAGTGGTGTGCACGGCTGTAATTTGCGGCTCGGATGGCCGAGGCGTGTCACCTACGGGCCGCTCGCAAATCGCGGACAGTGCACATGGCCTTGTGCATTAATTTCTATGAGCCTGGATCGGAAAATACGGCCGTAATAAGACATGTCCTATCTTTTTGCGTTCCAGGCTCCTGGGCAATGCACGGTGTCGTGTGCATGGGCCCATTTAAATGAATGGGGCCGCAATTCACCCGCAGATTTACAGGTGAATTGCGGCCGCAAAAATACGTTTGTGTGCATGGGGCCTAAGAAGTAATTCTTCAAGTTATTAGTGTCATGTGGATACCAAATATGCATCGTTTTTATCTATTATGTAACATATGCGTAAGAAACTGTATTTAATACTAGATAATTGTGTTTATTAATTTTGTTTGCATTTTTATTAAATTATTTTAATCCATTTAAGTGATTATTTTTGTACTTCTTTATTTTGAATTTATAAAGTATGTGGATATTTCTTATGCTAATACAGTATGTTATGTGTCACTATGGCACAGGCTATTTGCGTCGGTAACACTAAGGGTCCACATTTAGTGTATTTTTGCACCCCAGATTCGCAGCAAAATCCACATGTATTACATGTGGATTTTGCTGTGGATTTGCAGCGGATTTCCCCCTATGCATTGTAAAGAATTAAATCCATGGTGAAAATCCACCACATTACCGCAAAAAGAATGAGAATGCGAATTTAAGAATCAGAAGCAGAAAGCAGAAAATCGCAGCAGTTCCGCCACGTTTCAATGGGGCCCTAGTGTGTCCTAACAAGAGGCTATGTGTAATGACAATCCTGGGTTTTTTCTAGGTCCCCAGTGCTGACTGTATAGAAATTTCCTAGTAACTGATCACGTCACCGGAATCCCTGATGTACCTGATCAAAGAGGGTATACCCCTTTGATCATGCCGTGCTCACTGCTGGGGTAGGAGAATTTGTCGTTATAGCATGAGATAAGGTGGCGCTTCAAAATAAGACACAAAAAGGTCACAAAATGGTGAAGGCCTTTTTGTGGCAAATCCATTCCATATGTCTAAATGGGGTTGCTTTAACAGCGTGTGTATTAGAATTCTAATTTTACTAACCTCATTTAGATGTACTGTATGGGATGAATTTCTGCAACAGAAATCTGCCACATGTGAACAGAGTCGAATTGGTAATTCTAGTGTTAATGGGTCATTGTGGGCATCTAAACCTGCCCAAAATTTGGAGTATTGCTAAACTCTTGAATAAATAGATTATAATTGAGCCAAATTTTCTGGTTAGAGGGCTTTAGAATGTAGTGGCATATTACGAAAAATAATTTTTAGGCAGAACTTATTGATTGCCGGCATCTACTATATTTATATATTACTTGACGTTTGTTGATTGTAGACTAAGGCATGCATTTTATATCCCGTCTTTCTGGATTCCTACAAAAACGTATAATTTTTATCAGAATACCTGAAAGAAAACTTGAACAATGGGCATTTTTATTGACGTCAACATTTTGTTAGTGACTTAACTACTAAGTGCATATCTATATGCACAACTGGAATCTCACCCAAAAATACACTTTATTACCATGTATCTATAAGTATAGTAAAAATGAAATTATAATGTTTATTTCATACCCGAATATGAAAAGCAGTAAAAAAAAAAAAAACAGACTTTCACCTTTGTCTCTCAACTGTAATTCTTCTACTTACCATCCTCAAGGGTTCGTACAAAAATATTATTTTCTTCTGAGACAGCACTCTCGCCCGCTGAATTTGAAGCTGTAACACGCACCTTGTAGTCCATATACTTTTTTAACCCTAAAATCAAGCAATGTATCAGTTAGTCCACTATAAACGTTTTTGAATACAACACATATGTTTACATGACTTTTTTTTTTACTGCACAGTAGCTTTAGTGTGTATTATTCCATTCAGTTATTTTTACACCTATTTGTCCCAGGTTTCTTTCACTATATATTAAGCTAGGTAGATATGACCATTAAGACGAGACACACAATACTAGGACATGCAGCTGCAAGTGATGCTGGAACATAGTGACATCTCATTGTCCGTAGCCCTAGCCTTCTGTTAAACTCATCTTCTAACGGGTACAATCCAGGGTAGTGTTTACTGGATATTGCAGTCAGGCTCAATGGCCCGTGTGCATATTACATCTCCCTAGTTGACAGGCAAATGTGGCACAAAGTTAAAGGAATATTCCAGGCCTATACAAAAACAAAGATAAAAAAGAAAAAGAGGATAAGGACACTCAGCAGTAGTGACCCTATACAACAAGATGTAAGTATAATACTATATAGTTCTACCAATTTGGTATACAATATGTATTATAAGTTCTTGATTATAAGTTATTTGTTACTTATGATATCTTGATGTGGTGTTTACTATATTGTTGAATTAGAGATATAAAGTTTAATATGCATGATAGTCAAAGTGGCCTATCTTCATGCCAATGACGGTAATTCCCACAGCTTCTTTCCTATTCTTGGTCATGCTCCACCCCTTGTGTCCCTGGACCTGTTCATATAATTTTTTACTTCCCCCTCCCAGCACTGCCTTCTCCCTGGTCCCTTGTCCCTTACGTTACATTAGCCAATCATAACTCAGCAGGATCGAGGTGCATGTTACAGGACATGTAGGTTCTATATTCTGCTTTTTCCAGCCAGAGCTTCAGTCACATATTAAATGCGATACTAAGTCTTCTTCCTTTTGAGAGCTTGTTATCCAAAAGCGAGACTAGTGACAGTCTGTGAGTGAATTTTCTGCTCATGCTTCGGCCGTGTTCACACTGAGTTTTTTTGCAGGCGGAAAATCTGCCTCAAAATTTGGAAGTTTGAGGCAGATTTTCTTCTGCCTGCACGCCGATTTTCGCTGCATTTTTTTTGCCTGCGGCCATTGAGCGCTGTGGACATAAAACGCAGTGAAATACGCTTTCTCTGCCTCCCATTGATGTCAATAGAAGGTCAGAGGCGTAATCGCGTGAAGATACGGCATGTCCCGCGGGAGAAAACCGCCTCCGCCTCCCATTGAAATCAGTGGTAGGCATTTTCGGTTTTTGACGAGTTTTGCGGCGCGGTTCCCACGTAAAAAAAAATTGTCAAAAAAACTCAGTGCGAACATACACTTACAGCTTTTACAGGGTAGTACACAGGCAGACAAGCAAGCTGACCATACCACAAACTGAGTAAAAAATACTATAGCTACCATTATGAACAGGACTTTAAAAGCTATGAACAACAATGAGATGCCATATTGCTATGAGCTAACATGTCATGTGCCATGTGTCCTGTGTTACCCTTGTCTTGATACATGGTTACACTTTAAGGGGGGATTCACACGAGCGTGATTTTCGTGCGTGCAGGCCGCGTATTTTTCGCGCGCCACGCACGGCCCTATAGAAGTCAATGGGGCAGTTCAAACAGTGCGTGATTTGTGCGCAGCGTTTGTTCGCTGCGTACAAAACGCGACAGGTTCAATATCTCCGCGTATTTCGCGCATCACGCACCCATTGAAGTCAATGGGTGTGTGAAAACCACGCAGGTCGCACGGAAGCACTTCCGTGCGAACCGACTGAAACAGCGCACCAGCTGTCAAAAGGATGAATGTAACCAGAAAAGCACCACGTGCTTTTCTGTTTCCAAACATCCAAATGGAGTGTCTTTGAGATGAGCGAACCCGGACAATCGAACCGAACTTCACCGGGTTCGGCCGAACTCGGCAAAAAAATTTCCGGTACGCGACATCAGGAGATAGTCACTGTCCAGGGTGCTGAAAGAGTTAAACTGTTTCAGCACCATGGACAGTGACTACCGATCCCAATAAACATGAACCTGTAAAAAAAAACTAAGTTCTGACTTACCGATAACTCCCGGCTTCTTCCTCCAGTCTGACCTCCCGGGGTGACAATTCAGTCCAAGTGACAGCTCCAGCCAATCACAGGCCAAGCACAGGCTGCAGCGGTCACATGGACTGCCGCGTCATCCAGGGAGGTGGGGCCCGATGTCAAGAGAGGCGCGTCACCAAGGACGCGTCACCAAGGCAACGGCCGGGAAGTTCTCGGTAAGTACGAACTTTTTCTTTTTTTTTAACAGGTTGCTGTATATTGTGTTCGGCATTCACTGTCGAGGGTGCTGAAAGAGTTACTGCCGATCAGTTAGCTCTTTCAGCACCTTGGACAGTGACGGGCGTCGACTAGCCTCATCTCTATTATGGCGGCTGCGCGAAAATCACGCAGCCGCGCATCATACACGGATGACACACGCAGCTGTCAAATGGTTTTTGCGCGCGCAAAACGCTGCGTTGTTTGCGCGCGCAAAAACGCAACGTTCGTCTGAATCTGCCCTAACCAACATTTCACACTTGAATCTAGATAAAAACAAAAGAGTTTTCTTTTTTTATTATTATTTCTGCTCATTTTCCAGTAGCTGTTCTCACAATTCAATTGCTTGCAGTTGGGAACAAACTTTTCTAATCTTCTTCCACTTTTAGACAAACGACTTAACACCCTAGTTCTAACAGCGTAAAGCTGGCTATACACATAAGAACTAGTTCAGCTGACAGGTATCTCCCCTAACTTTCTAAAAACATGCACATTCAGAATGGCCACACAAAGTGACACGAAGGCTCGGGCATGTTGAAATTCAACGTCTCCTGTCGGAGGATAGTAAGGCTGTCCATCTGCACAGTAGATTGAAGACAGATGCTACACCAACATTTATTTTATATGAATTGCCAGATTATCTGAACTCCCATAATGCTTTGCTCTCTGGTAACAGGAAAAAGGCAGAATTTTTAATGTAGCTTCATGAAGAAGAAAACAAGTAAGCAAAGTATTTACAAATGTATTCTACATTTCATGTAGATTTTACCTGTGGAATGTTTTACATTGTTTTCCTTTCTTTTACATTGTTTCACTTTCATGACTCAGGAAAGTGAAATGTATAACTGTTTGCATACCTCCCAAACGTCCAGGATTAAGCGGGACAGTCCCGGATTCCAGGCGGTGTCCTGCTGTCCCGTTTGACTAGTGGTATGTCCCAGTTTCAACTGTATCTGTGACCTCAGGACGCAGATACAGTTGAATCCAATGTTGAAGCATGGAGCTGTCAGCTTCCTGCTTCAGCATTCATTGTGTAACGCCGGCTGTGAGCAGCTCGGCACAGATAGGCATGGTGCAGTGACGTCATCGCGCTTGTCTGTGCCAGGCCACTTAAAGCACAGAGCGGATAAGCAGAAGCATCTCCTCCAATCGGCGTGGGAACGGGGCTGGATGAGCATTTATTTGAATATTTTTTCATTATGTACTATGGGGACATTATACTGTATGGGGCACCTGTGGGGGCATTATAATGAATGGGGGCAGCTATGGTGAAATTATGCCCTATTGGGGCAGCTATGGGGCATTATACTGTATGGTGGCAGCTAAGGGGGCATTATACTGTATGGGGTACTTGTGGGTGCATTATACTGTATGGGGGCATAATACTGTATGGGCAGCTGTGAGGGCATTATACTGTATGGGGCCATTATACAATATCGGAACAGCTGTGGGGGGCATTATACTGTATGGAGCAGCTATGGGGCATTATACTGTATGGGGGCACCTGTGGGGGAATTATACTGTATGGGGCAAGTGTAGGGGAATTATACTGTATGTGGGCAGCAATGGGGGCATTATACTGTATAGTGACAGCTAAGGGGACATTATACTGTATGGGGGCACCTGTGGGGGCATAATAATGTTTTGGGCAGCTGTGGGGGCATTATACTATATGGAACAGCTATGGGGCATTATACCCTGTGGGGGCATTATACTGTATGGGAGTAGATATGGGGCATTATACTGTATGGGAGTAGATATGGGGCATTATACTGTATGGGAGTAGATATGGGGCATTATACTGTGTGTGTGGGGGGGGTTCGGGGCATTCAACTGTGAGGAGGCACTATGGCAGCATGATACTATGTGGACTGAACTGGGTGTGTATGGATGGGGATTTTTCGGGGTTAGAGGCATGGCTATGCGCGCCACATCCGTTGTCCCTCTTTGCAATACTGGAAAGTTGGAAGGTATGCTGTCTGTAATGCTTGTAGCTTTGAGAATTGACCATATATAAATTAATGTTGCTCTAGCTTTTATTTTATGCAAACAATGTGTTATCATCAGTGGCGGATTATCATATGGGCGTTTCGGGCGGCCGCCCGGGGCCCGAGGCTTCCAGGGGGCCCATGGCAGCCCGAAACGCACATTATCTCGTAAATCTATTCAGCGCGCTAGCGCTGCTAACGGCCGAAGATGGGGAGGAGCAGGGAATTCGCCGGGATCCAGGGGTAGGACACGCCTCCCTGACAGTGCGGGCCGCCGCCATTGAGTAACAGAACAGCGACGGACGGCTGTTCTGTTACTCCAAAGCAGCAAGAGAAGAGCCGGCGGGCGGTCACCGGCGCTGAGGTCAGTACAGGATTATCCTCCTGCCCAACTGGTTCCCGACCGCTGGCTGTATTTTTACGGCCAGCGGTCAGGGACGGGTGCTTAAAACCCGAGCCATAGACTTTCTACGGCTCGGGTTTTAACTTGCTGCCCGCGCGATCGGGCAGCTGAATGTCGGGTCTCCGGCTGTCAGTGACTGCCGGGGACCCTGAGGAGAAGACAGAAGCAGCTTTCGCTGCTTCTGTCTTCTCCGATGTCTTCTTACACAGCGTTCAATGAACGCTGTGTATAGGAATAGAGACAGCAGCAGCGGCGCTGTCTCTATTCTTCCCGGTGATCATGTGACTGGTCACATGATCGCCGGGTGCCGTTAGTGGCAGGCTGCTGCTGGGTCTTACTAGACCCAGCACAGCCCTATTAGTGACAATCGTCACTATGAGAGGGCTGATTTCCCCTGTAACTGAGGCTGCTGTGCAGCTCCAGTTACAGTGGAAAAACATGGTGTAAAAGAAAGAAAAAATATATATAAAGTTCCCCAAAGGTCTTTTTTGACCTTTGAGGAACAGAACATAATAATAAAAAAATAGTAAAGTAAAGTGCAAAAAAAATGAAATAATAAATACACATAAAATACCCACCCCCAAAAAAAACGTTCCCCCCCGCCAATCATTGTTGTAACGCTAGCGCTGACCCAATTACCCTAATATAGACATGTAATATATTAAAATTTACGGTAAACAATGAGGATCACAAATAACAGGTCTATTTCAGGGTAAAACTATGTTATTAGCAAAAAAAATAGCTGAAACTTAAAAAAGCTTATTTTTTTACTATTATTTTCAAACTTTATGAATAAAAATTCTAAAATAGCAAAAAAGGTGTGCATGTGTATCAGTGTGATTGATTGATTTTATTAAAAAATATTTTTACTTTTTGAGATACGGCTGCTTTGTATCCTGTATCCGTCAGGTCAGCAGGACTGACGGGATCAGTGACACGCAGGATCCACCTCAAATCTATCACATCTAAGATTATAATTTAGCGCAGGGCCCGTTTCACTGATCCCGTCAGTCCTGCTGACCTGACGGATACAGGATACAAAGCAGCTGTATCTCAAAAAGTGAAAATATTTTTTAATAAAACGTAATTACAAAGTTGCACCAAACACACATTTTTATTAAAAAAAAATAAAACAGACGTTATTTTTGCGACGTTTTTTCCGTAGACAATGCAGGTTTCGTTTTTTATCGTTTTTATGCACACATTTTTTGCCATTTTAGAATTTTTATTCATAAAGTTTGAAAATAATAGTAAAAAAAGAAGCTTTTTTACGTTTCAGCTATTTTTTTTTGGTAATAACATTGTTTTACCCTAAAATAGACCTTTTATCTGTGATCGTCATTGTCTACCGTAAATTTTAATATATTACATGTCTATATTAGGGTAATTGGGTCAGCGCTAGCGTTACAACAATGATTGGCGGGGGGGGGAACGTTTTTTTTGGGGTGGGTATTTTATGTGTATTTATTATTGTTTCTTTTTTTTGCACTTTACTATTTTTTATTACTATGTTCTGATCCTCAAAGGTCAAAAAAGACCTTTGGGGAACTTTATATCTACTTTCTCTTTGTTTTACACCATGTTTTTCCACTGTAACTGGAGCTGCACAGCAGCCCCAGTTACAGGGGAAATCAGCCCTCTCACAGTGACGATTGTCACTAATAGGGCTGTGCTGGGTCTAGTAAGACCCAGCAACAGTCTGCCACTAACGGCACCCGGCGATCATGTGACCTGTCACATGATCACCGGGAGGAATAGAGACAGCGCCGCTGCTGCTGTCTCTATTCCTGTACACAAGCGTTCATTGAACGCAGTGTAAGAAGACATCGGAGAAGACAGAAGCAGCGAAAGTCACTGACAGCCACTGGCAGTCACTGACAGCCGGAGACCCACATACTATATATATATATATATATAATTATAATATAAAGTTTTTAAATGTGTACATAACCTTGTGGCACTATATACAAGGGGGAGCGCTGTGTGGCACTATATACAAGGGGGAGCTCTGTGTGGCACTATATACAAGGGGGAGCGCTGTGTGACACTATATACAAGGGGGAGCGCTGTGAGGCACTATATACAAGGGGGAGCGCTGTGAGGCACTATATACAAGGGTGAGCGCTGTGAGGCACTATATACAAGGGGGAGCGCTGTGAGGCACTATATACAAGGGGGAGCGCTGTGAGGCACTATATACAAGGGGGAGCGCTGTGAGGCACTATATACAAGGGGGAGCGCTGTGAGGCACTATATACAAGGGGGAGCGCTGTGAGGCAAGGGGGGGCTGTGTAGTGCTATCCACCGTGGTATGTGTGTGGCGCTCTTTATAGGGGGGGCTTTTTGGTGCTATTTACAAGAGGGGGAGGGCTGTGTGGCGCTCTCTACAGGGGGCTGTATGGCACTATCTATAGGGGGCTGTGTGTAACGCTCTCTACGAGGGGGATGTGTGATATATAGAGGGGGCTGTGTATGGCGATATCTATGGGGGTGTGTAATATCTACAGGGGCTGTGTGTGGCACTATGTACAGGGGGCTGTGTGTATGGTGTTTTACAGTGTGTGGTATTATATTCAGGCGCGCAGTGTTTGGTGCTATTATATTTAGGGGTACACTATGTGGCACCATGATAACTTTATTTTCGTTTATAGGTGTGGAAATGTTGGAAAAGTGAGGAGACGTCTAAGTGGCAAATTCTGCAGAAATGAGTCATGGCCGGGAGAAGTCGTCATGAGCGCTGGACCGGATGGAGAAGAAAAGAGGAAAAAAACTACTAGAATCTGAGACGTCGTCACCTGTGAGTCACTAGATTTATAGAGAATCTGTCACCTCTCCTGACATGTTTATTATAGGAAATCCTTGTATTTCACAAAAAGTCTTTCTGCGGTCCAGGACTGATAGACAATTCCCCTTGTCAGGAGGTTGTGTCCCTGCACAGTGTGATCCTGTCAGTATGTAGGGACACCGCGCTGTGACAAGGGGAATCGTAACACTGTTAATGCTTGCCCAAAAAGGTAGTGTTAAAAATAGTTACGGTGAGGAAGGGGGGCCCAAGTTTGGGTAACAGCCCAGGGCCCATGGTCTACTTAATCCGCCACTGGTTATCATGGCTTTCCCTCCCCTAGATCTTCAGGAAATATTTTTACATTGCACTATTGGGAAAATTTAAAGGTAAACTACAGTAAAGACTGGAGTTTTGCATAGTAATTATCCTTAAGGGTGTTAAAAAATCCTAGCCATGCTGTTGACTGACCTTTCGCTGAGATCTAATATTAGTAATTTATTGAGTGCTGGTGAAGCATATTCATACAAACCTACACTACCAATTCTGTCCGAGAGGAAAAAGAAGAGGGCAGCCAAGAACACGGGCTGAAGCCTGGATTATTGTGGTTGTATTTCTATCCTGCTGTTCTGGAGGAGAATGTTTCCCCTGCTAGAGTTTTTCTTTAAAGGGTTATTTCAACCATAAATAATAGCTAGAATGTCCTTTTAAATTCTTAGTCCACATCAGCTTGCAAACTTTACTTTCTTTCCTGCAGTATAATAACTCACAGCATACAAATTACCAGTGGAAATGATAATAACAGGTAAAAAGCCCAACTGACCATCATAATATAGTGGCTGAACATTTTCACATTCATAGTCTATTGTACTGGTTTGAAGTTCAGTTTACCTCTATGCAAACATTTATCAAGCTGTGATAAAAGCTCAGAGCATAATTCCATCTGCGGATTAAAAGAAATGAAGAATCCCTCTCTGATTTACTCCCACTGCTGTCAATGGGTTATATAGCGGAAAAAAAAAGCAAACAACTTTGTCCTTCATACTCTTAATAATCACTTTCAATCTATAATATATGAAATGTTAAATACTTTTGTGTCAAAAAAGACAAAAGTATAATTATTATACTTTTGTCTTTTTTGACACAAAAGTATTTAACATTTCATATTGTCTCTGGCTAACACGGTACTACACAATTTTTTACTGTACTTCGTGAAAATGGAGAATCTATAATATAAGATGCTTTAGAAGAAAACATTAACCAACATTGATCAATATGTACAAAGGCCCCAGGAATCCAACAGCATATAAATATTTAAGATAAGTTTTTGCTATAGAGATAATCCTTCTTAAAGGAACCGCTATGACATTCATTTTAATGGAAATATTGTATTCACTCTTTAGTTGAATAAACTTTTGTAGATTTTATTACAAACATATGTGCCTTATTTAGCACATATGTGAGCATGCTTATGTAGCAGAGCTGAGTTTGTCATTTGTCATTAAACTATTTTACACCCCATAGGTAAGAATAAGTTCACCTTGAGTTCTATGTAAAAAAACAAAATAACATAATGGTGTTATGGTACATTGTTCACATACAAGTAACAAACTTCTGCTGCATCTGTAATCTATTATTGGTTTTATATTGTTAATATAAAGAATAAATCAGTCTGTTGATTTTTTTTACTTTATCGTCATGTTTCCACCAATAAAACAAAGAGGGTCACACCTGTTATAAGCATGCTTGTGTTGCTTGTTATCACATGAAAGGCATCTTTTGTGTATAAATCCATCGCATAGACTGTATATTGGGTTATCATCCCGTTGGGTTCCAGAGGAGGGTCCCAATAGACCATGACTGATGTCGAACTGATGTTCTGATAACTTATATTATTCACTGAGCTGGGAACTAAAGATAAAGACGTGGAAACGTTAATTCATGCTTAGCTGTTACGTTTTTTATTAGCCTTCAGTGACCAAACAGTACCTTGTTCACTAGTCCTTATGACAATATCTGTTGGTGGTCCTTCCCCAACTGTAGTAAAAGCGGACACACTGATTGTATAGTCAGTAAAAGGTAAAAGCTTCTCCACCGTGTAGGACAGCTGTTCAGCCTCAATATCAATCCCATCCTGCACAGTCTCAACAACTGCAAAGAATGGAGAAAATAGAAGGGGGGGGGGACGACAAGACATTAAACTCTATTACATGCGGAGCAGAATATTCATTAGCAGTCAGTCATTTACCAAAACATGACACACCGCTGTTCACATTGCTTCGGAACTATTTCTCGGTCTACCTCATTTTTAAAGGTTTTCTGTATTAACCCCTTAAAGATGTAGCCTAGCCTGGGCCTTAAAGCGGATCTGTCAGATGAATATGCTGCTCTAGGTAAAAAAATATTGTGTCGTTTGGCTAATAGCAGCAATCTAATGCCTTATTCACACGAGCGTATTTCACGACCGTGTTACGCATGTTAAAACAACGGCCGTCACACGGACCTATATAATTCAATGTGGCTGTTCACACGGCCGTTGTTTCAACGGACTTTGTGAAGGGTCCGTGAGAAAATAGGACATGTCCTATTTTTTTCACGCTTCACGCATCCCTCCATAGACTCTAGTCTATGGGGGATGCGTTATATCGCACCTCGGACATGAAAAACGGCAGTCCGAGATACGCAACGCCCGTGTGAATCCGGCCTAAGAATAAACCAGACTTAATCCTTAGTTTTTTCAACTCTGCATTCTAAAACTTTTTAATTCTTCTATTGACATAGTTGTCAGAGGGCTTGCTTTTTGCAGGATGAGTTGTATTTTTTTAATATTTACCATTTTGAGGTGCATTTAAATTAGTGAATAACTTTTTTAGAGGGATGAAAAAAACAGCAATTGCACCATTGTTTTTTGGGATTTGATTTTACAGCGTTCAATGTGCAGCATAAATGACATTAACTTTATTCTTCAGGTCGTTATGATTCCGGCGGTATTGTTTTTTTTTATGTTTTACTACTTTTCCACAATAAAAATACTTTTTTTTTTAAATGGTTTGTTTTTGTATCACTGCATTCCAACAGCCCAATTTTTTTTATTTTTTCATCTACAAAGTTTTTTTTAAACCCTTTAGGATGAAGCCATTTTTTTATTTTTAATTTTCGTTTTTTACTTCCTGCCTTCCTAGAGCCATAACTCTTTTATTTTTCCATCAATAGAGTGGTGTGAGGGCTTATCTTTTGCGGGAGGAGTTGTAGTTTCTATTGGTAGCATTTAAAGTACCATATGGGCACATTCAGATGTGGCGGAATTGCTGTTGAATTCCACTGTGGAAAGACCGCAGTGGAATTCTTCAGCAGCCGTATTTTATATTTGTTTCTATACATTTTTAGGAAAGTTAGTTCAGACGTTGCGGAAAATAATTTTCCCTCCGCAGCAATGCAAAAACTGAAATCTGTGGCAAGTCCGCTGTGATATCTGCAACGTCTGAATTACCTGTCAAATATGCAAATGTTGGTGCAGATTCGTTGCGTAATTGCCCCGAATCTGCACGAACATTTAGGCTGGGTTCACACGTGGCGGAATTTCACTTGAATTCCGCTGCGAACACTCCGCAGCGTTAATCCGCAGCGGAGCCGTTTCTGCATTGACTTCCACTTCTATTTAGAAGTGTTCGTTTAGACGATGCGTAAAATTCCGCTGCGGAACATAGGCTGCGGAGCGGAATTTGGTGTCCGCAGCATGCTCTGTCTGTTGCGGAGCAGTGGCGGACTGGTTGCGGACTCATGGTGGAATTTATCCATTGACTTCAATGGAGATTCTAAGTTCCGCAATGAAGTCCGCAGCTGTCATGCACATGTTATGTGTGCTGCGGATGCGTCTTGCTTTTTTGCCATGACATTTCTTCATTCTGGCTGGACCTATGTATTTCTAGGTCTACAGCCAGACTGAGGAAGTCAATGGGGCTCCCGGAATTACGGGAGCGTTGCTAGGTGACGTCAGTAAATAGTCACTGTCCAGGGTGCTGAAAGAGTTAAGCGATCGGCAGTAACTGTTTCTGCCCCCTGGACAGTGACTACCGATCCCAATATACAGCTACCTGTAAAAAAAATAGAAGTTCATACTTACCGAGAACTCCCTGCTTCTGTCTCCAGTCCGGCTTCCCAGGATGATGTTTCAGTCTAAGTGACGGCTGCAGCCAATCACAGGCTGCAGCGGTCACATGGACTGCCGCGTCATCCAGGGAGGTCGGGCTGGATGCCGAAAGAGGGACGCGTCACCAAGACAACGGCCGGTAAGTATGAAATTCGTTTATTTTCATTAGGGAAAGTGCTGTCCCTTCTCTCTATCCTGCACTGATAGAGAGAAGGGAAGCACTTTTCCCGCAGTCCGCAGCAGCTAGTCCGCATCAATTTACTGCACATTTTGGGCACATCCGCAGCCGTAATCCGCAACCCGGATTAGGTGCGGCATTGATGCGGACAGTTGCGGAGGAAATCCGCCACGTGGGGCCAAGCCCTTACAGCGGAAAAATGCTGCCACGTCCTAACATGGCCTATAATGTACTGGGAAACTGAAAACAAATTATTTGCGGGCTGAAATTGGAAAAAATTGTGATTCCTCCATTGTTTTTTGGGTTCCGTTTTTTACAGCTTTCACAATGCGGTAAAAACGAAAACTTAACTTTATTCTGTGGCTCAATACAATTACAGTGATACTAAATTTATGTAGTTTTTTTTATATTCTACTACTAAAAAACAAAACTCTAGTGTCTTTCACCACATTCAGAGATCCATAATGTTCTTATTTCTCTGTGGATTGAGCGGTGTTAGGGCTCATTTTTTGCGGGACGCGCTGTAGTGTTTATCGGTACATACAATTTTTTGATCACTTTTCATAGAATTTTTTTTTAGATCTAAGTTGGCCAAAAAACAGCAATTTTGGCGTTTTAAATGTTTTATTTTTTACAGCGCTCACCGTGTGTGTTAAATAACGCTATATTTTAATACTTCAGACTTTTACGGACGCAGCGATGTCAATTTTATTTACTTTTTTTATTTTTTACATTACTTTAGAGGAAAAATGGGAAAAGTTTTTTTGAAACTTTTAATATATATCTTTTTTCACTACTAAAAACTTTATGTCAATTTTTTTTACACACTCTATTAGTCCCCCTAGGGGACTTAAATCAGCGATCGTTGGTACAATATACTGCAATACTAATGTATTGCAGTGTATAGTCATTTTACAGGCTTCTGTTAAAAGAGGAAGAGTGAAGGCAGACCTGGGGCCTTCATTAGGCCCCTGGGCTGATCATGACAACCATCGGTGCCCGCCCAACGCGTTGCAGGGATGGGGGCGATGAACTGTCGGAGCTGCTGCCCCCCTCTTTTTAACGCGATTGACCGCAGCATTTGACTGGTTAAACAGCCAGGAACAGCGTGATCGCTGTTCCTGCCCTTTAGTCCCGGCTGTCAGCTGTAAAACACAGCCGACAATGGCAGCATATGTAGTGAGCTCAGCGCGTGAGTGCACTCCATACTTCTCCCCCTGCATCAGGACGTAATAGTACATGCTTTTGCGGGAAGGGGTTAATAGATTTTAGCTTTTTCCAGTTTTCAGGAAACAAAAAAAATTGCCCTCATTTCACCAAGGACCCATGCTTATAAAAAACAAACACTATATAAATCACTTTCTTTATTTTTGATAGGGCTTGATTTTTGCGGGACAAGTTGTATTTTGTAGTACATACTGTATTGACTGCATTGATTAACTTTTATGCTTTTTTTTTTTTAGGAGGGGATTAACAAAAAACAGCAATTTTGACATTGTTTTATAAGTTTGATTTTATAGCGTGAGATAAATAACATGGTAATATTAAAGTTCAGGTTGTTATAGTTGCAGTGATAAATATGTCTATTTTTTCCCCTTAATAAAACATTTTTAAGGGAAAAACAAAAGTTTTTTTGTGTTTTGTTTTTACAATGGATATTTTTATATTTTTCAGTAAACTTTATTTAACCTTGTTCCGCTATGGGACTTGAAAATGTGATCCTTTGATTTCTTATAAATTACACTGCAATACTTCTGTAAGATGATAGATAGATAGATAGATAGATAGATAGATAGATAGATAGATAGATAGATAGATAGATAGATAGATAGATAGATAGATAGATAGATAGATAGATAGATAGATAGATAGATAGATAGAAAGATAGAAAGATAGATAGATAGATAGATAGATAGATAGATAGATAGATAGATAGATAGATAGATAGATAGATAGATAGATAGATAGATAGATAGATAGATAGATAGATAGATATGAGATAGATAGATAGATAGATAGATAGATAGATAGATAGATAGATAGATAGATAGATAGATAGATAGATAGATAGATAGATAGATAGATAGATAGATATGATGTTCTGGAAGAATCCCCTTTCCAGTGACCGTTAATACATTCTGCGTTAGCTCTTTTATTACCTTGAGAGAATAGATGGGTTGAAAACTTGAACACTAGTGTCAGCAGAAAAAGCAATCACAGGTTAAGTGTAGCTGAACTATTGACAAACTTCTGACATGTCATAGTGACTTGTCAGAATTTTTAATTGGTGAGGGTCCGAGCACTGAGACCCCCACCAATCGCTAGAATGAAGCAGCTGAAGCGTTCGTGTGAGCGCTCAGCCGTTTTGTTTCTGTTCGGCTTTTTCTGGAAATAAATGTATCGTGTACGCACTCAATAGAAAGTCTATGAGCCCGTACCCCGATACATCGGCTTTCTGGAAAAAGCCGAACAGAAACGAAGCAGCTCAGCCCTCACACGAACGCTTCAGCTGCTTCGTTTTAGCGATTGGTGGGGGTCTCAGTGCTCGGACTCCCAGCAATCCAAACTTCTGACACGTCACTATGATGTGTCAGAAGTTTGTTAAACATTTAGCTACACTTTAAGTACATGTCAATGTGTATGAATATAGTGACTGCAGTTTATTGTCCTCATGCATCTGCTTCTGTGTTTGGACTGACCCCACAAGCATGTATGGATACTTACTGGTATAACACAATTTACTACTTTTGGGGCACTGTGTACATTGCCGAAAGTTAGGCCTGATTTACACGAACGTTGTATACGTCTGTGTGCTGTGCGTGAAACAACAGCCAGCACACAGACCTATGCAACTCAATGGAGCTATTCAGATATGCGTGAGTTTTCACGCAGCGAGTGTCCGTTGCATGAAACTCACTGCATGTCCTATTTTGGTGCGTTTTTGCCGATCACGCACCCATTGAAGTCAATGGGTTGCATGAAAATCACGGACAGCACACGGACGTCTTCCATGTGCTGTCCGTGATTCACGCACCCGTTGCTCAAGAAACATAATAAATTTATAAAATAATGTGCACCAACACTGACATCAAAAACAGATGCCACACGGAACACACAGTGGTGCCACATGGAACTGCAAAGCAGAAAACGGACACGTTTGTGTGAATCTAGCCTTAGGTGTAAGGACAGGATTAATATAAGGATTAAGGGTATGTTCACACAGAGTTTATTTGCAGGCAGAAAAATTTTACTCCAAATTCCTTCAGAAATTTTGAGGCAGATTTTGCCCTTCCTGCATTTTTCTCTGCATTTTTTAGCTGTGGGCATTAAGCGCTGCGGGCAAAAAACGCATCGCTTTTTTCTGCCTCCCAATAATTTATATGGGAGGTCAGGAACGGAACCGCAGGAAGAAAGCGCATATCGCTTTTTCTCGCTTGCGGGAAAAAAATGCCTCCGCCTCCCATTAAAATCAATAGGACGCGATTTCGGGCATTTTTTTGGCGTGGTTTCCGCAAAAACTCTGTGTGAACTAGGCCTAACACTGAGCATTTCAAGGCAATTTTTCTACTGCTGCAGTTTAAAGCACTGAGCAGATGTGTGGTGTAAGTGAATGAGCGTTCATGAAGTCTGATTCACACATTGTATGTGGATCGGGGCTGTTTTTGAGCGTGCTGCAAGGAGAATTTGGCATTTTTTCCCAACTAACCTCAATGAGATAAGAGCAATAGTGAAAACCACATGAAAAGACCGCATGTGTTTATTTGTGTGCATGTGGTTTTAATGGGACCGGGCTTGTAATACAGCAGTGTATTTGTGCACTTGTTGAGGTTTGCAGACATTTTTGTATGTGGGGAATATATGATTCACTGACTAAAACTTGATTTGATGGATAAATTGTATTTTTAAGTCCAGGAATATAGGTCTGGCTGCAATAGTAATGTGCAGCGGCTGCTTCATAACAAGACAAGATGTGCAATGTGTGTAAATGATTTTACAGCTTTCTACAACACACACAGGCTGTTTGTATATGCTTCTTTACAACCGGCCATACAAGTTAGAATTTAACTAACAATTTCTATGGGAACCGCTAATGTGTATGCTTACAGCCCAAGAACCTCTCCCGACCTTCAAGGCAGCATTGGGCGGTTCAGATTTCAACCTGTCTGATCCTTTGTTTCTCCTGGAGATAAGCGGCATTAAGTGTTCCTGATGGCCACTAATCCCCTTTCCCCCCTTCCTCTATTGGAATGGCAGGAAATTAACTGTCAGCTAACAATAATTTGTCCAACAGCTATTGAATTTTTATGAGCAGCTTAAGAGGTATTACTGCCAAATTTGCCACTAAATATGACCGATTCACATATTATCAATAAAGTGTTCAGCCCTTTCTATAAAAACAGCCTCCCACTCATGATCAGCTGATTGACATAGGTCAAGATCCTGGACCTCATGTCAATCGGTTGTTATCGCTAGAGGAAGTTCTGTCCGGTTGCTGAAGAGGATATATAGTAATACATGGTGGCCCTTTAAATGAAAGGGTGACCATGTAATACTTGGCTAAGTCCAGTCGTCCACCAGAGCGGGAGGTACTCTCACATAATGGCTCTCCACTTTGGATTATAAAGGGCTTGGGTTTTCAAGTAATATTTTTTCCATGGATCGACTGCACTATAATCTGCATTTTATCATACATTTTGATGTTTTGCAAGGAACAGTGATGGTAACACCAGGTTGGGGCATGTTTTGAAACATGTAGCACCTTTTCTAACATGATATCTTCTATTTTGTGTTTGTACAATATACTACAATTTTTCCTTTTGGTGTTGTTTCATGATGCTATATAAACACTGACTACTTTTCCGGTCTGATATTTTCTGCGTGCTTGACATATTGTGTTTATTTTTGCTTGCTTCAGTTTATTTGGCCTATTGATATTCAGCACTGTACATAACAAATCAAATGTTTTTTCTTTTTAGTGAGCTTAGGGCCGGTTCACATCAGCGTTGGCTTTCCGTTCAGGGGTTCCGCTGGAGGTTTCCGTCGGGTGAACCCCTCAACGGAAAGTCAAACGGAAACCTTAGCTTCGGTTTGCATCACCATTGATATCAATGGTGACGGAAACATTGCTAATGGTTTCCATTTGTCACCAGGTTTGTTTTTTTTTACGGAATCAGTAGACTGCGGAAACCTCCAGCGGAACCTCTGAACGGAAAGCGAATGCTGATGTGAACCTTAAAGAGTTTTTGAGTTTTGAGCTTTAGTCCAAAATCACACACATAGTTTGGCCTAAATGGGTTTTCTGAGTTTATACAAATAAAACGTAATAAGTTCTGCAATTTTCTAATATACTTTCATTCCTCACCAAGTTCATAATCTCTGCTTGCTGTCAGTTAATAAAAAAAACATTATTGCTTTTATCCAAAGTCCAAAAACGTATATATTGCCAATACTTCTGAAAGCTGAGAGGTGTACACAGTTGTATCCAGTCCAGACAATCCTGCATAAACATATCAGCAGCACACATTTCTCTCCTCTCCTGATAGTTTGCTACAATGTACAGTATGAGTGTTGGAAAAACTTATTAGACAGAGGTCAAACCTGTTTAGCTCATAGATGATTGCCTACACAAAATAAAATTGTGGAAAACCCTCAGTTGTGATAAATGTTACGTCTGACTGTCTTCTACCTCTGGGAGTAAACAATAATGTTTTAAATCACTGACAGCAAACCTAGATCTTGAAAATTGTGAGGAATTAAAACAAGCTATATTAGAAAGTTGCAAAACGTTTCATCATGCAGTGATTGACCTTTATTCACATTAAGGAAGGAATCAGACGAGACGGAAATGCTGCGGATTTTTCATGAGGAATTTCCGTGTGGAAAATCTGTGGCAGGTGACGTTCCCAGTCATGTGGGTGAAATTTTAACAAATCTCATCCACATTCTGCTGAACATTTTCTGAATGGAAATCAGAGCAGGCTGCGGATCTTCAAAACCCGAGCATCCTTTTTCTGTTCTGGATGTTCACTGCGGATTTCAGCCTTTTTAATGTAGCAGGGTGAAATTTGCAGAAAAATCTGCAAGCAGAAACGCTGCGGTTACACTGCAGAAAATCTGGAGCATTTCCTTCCCGTGTGAATCCAGACCAAACCAGAATACCCCTTTAGGGCATGACCACACATGGCGGAATTCCTCCGCAACTGTCCGCATCAATGCCGCACAGAATCTGCGTTGCAGATTCTGCAGCGGATCTGCACAAAATGTGCAGAAAATTGATGCGGACTGGCCGCTGCGGACTGCAGGAAAAGTGCTTCTCTTCTCCCTATTCAGTGCAGGATAGAGAGAAGGGACAGCACTTTCCCTAGTGAAAGTCAAAGAAATTCATACTTACCGCCCGTTGTCTTGGTGACGCGTCCCTCTTTCGGCATCCGGCCCGACCTCCCTGGATGACGCTCCAGTCCATGTGACCGCTGCAGCCTGTGCTTGGCCTGTGATTGGCTGCAGCCGTCACTTACACTGAAACGTCATCCTGGGAGGCCGGACTGTAGACAGACGCAGGGAGTTCTCGGTAAGTATGAACTTATATTTTTTTTAACAGATACATGTATATTGAGATCGGTAGTCACTGTCCCGGGTGCAGAAACAGTTACTGCCGATCGCGTAACTCTTTCAGCACCCTGGACAGTGACTATTTACAGACGTCTCCTAGCAACGCTCCCGTCATTACGGGAGCCCCATTGACTTCCTCAGTCTGGCTGTAGACCTAGAAATACATAGGTCCAGCCAGAATGAAGAAATGTCATGGTAGTAAAAACAATACGCTCCGCAGCACACATAAGATCTGCGGACTTCATTGCGGAATTTTGACTCTCCATTGAAGTCAATGGAGAAATTCCGCCATGAGTCCGCAACCAGTCCGCCACTGCTCCGCAACAGACAGAGCATGCTGCGGACACCAAATTCCGCTCCGCAGCCTATGCTCCGCAGCGGAATTGTACGCATCGTGTAAACGAACACTGCTAAATTAAAGTGAAAGTCAATGGAGAAACGGCTCCGCTGCGGATTAACGCTGCGGAGTGTCCGCAGCGGAATTTAAGTGAAATTCCGCTATGTGTGAACCCGCCCTTAGTGTATGTTCACACAGAGCTTAAAAACTACGGAAAACTCAGCAGCTTATACGAACCAGGACACGCATGGAAATCCAGCCGAATATTCGCATTAAATGATGTGTGTATATTTGGCCAGATTTTCCACTGTGGGAAGCAGCCGCAAAAAAAAAATAACATAGCATAGCACAGTGCCCCTGCATTTTCATGTGCTCGGTGTCCAGGCGCCCCTTCTGTGATAACGCTTTATCACATGTGACCACTGCAGACTTTGATAGGCTGCAGTGGTCACATGTGGTGAAACTTCATCACAGGGGGCTGCCTGAACACAGAGCCGCCGGAAGAACAGAGACGCATTGCTATGGCAGTGCCGTAAAAGGTAAGTATAGGCTTTTTTTTTTACCTGCAGAATTTGCCGCGAATACGCAGAGTAATCACAGCAAATTATGCAAACAATGGCATTTGTTGCAGAACTTGACTCCTCCAAAGGGGAAATTCTTCAACAAATGTGCAGCGAAATAAATGTACATGCTGCGGATCTATAATCCACATTGCAGGTCAATTTATGCACGTTTTCTGTGCATTATTCAAACAGAAAATCCGCAGCTTATACGCTAAGTGTGAACATACCATTAAGAAGCTGCCCAGATTACAGGGCACCAGAAGGCCTTGCAATCCTTGAAATGTAAAGCACACATGTTTAGAGGTTGGAAGAAGTCATAATGTACAGTTTATAGATGCATTCACAAGATATGTAAAGTGTCTGTTTCATTAACTCAACACTGTAGCAATATTATTTTAACCATATATCTGTCAGTTTAACTACTCATAAAATGCATCAATGTCTAGAAAGCAGAATGCTTTATTGACTCCAATGGATGTGCCTGCCTGACAATGGTGTCTTCATGTCAAAAAGGTCACCTACACCTGTTTGCCACCACACACACTGACTCTAACAGTTTGACCTATATGACTCCAATAGTGACACTTAAAGGGCCATTAGTCAAATGTTCCTCTGCTGCAGAGTTTTGTACGTTACAGTAGGTGATACGCTAATCCCTAATAGTCACACCTGCTCTGGCAACTGTAATAACTGATTGTCCATGCAGCCTGACTGGGGGCTACAGGGGGCTACTTCTTCTAATAACTGAAGTCAACAATGTGACAAGAAAGTAGCCACTTCTTGGGTGGCTTTGCCATATGCCACAAACATTTTTTGAGCAACAGTAACAACAAAAACAAAGCAATAAAATATATTAGTCAAACAACTATTCACATAGTAAAAAGTTACATTTTAAATTCTTAGCCCACATTACCAGTGTCGCCATTTGGGTGGTTGTAGAATGCCACGGTAGACATTGACTGAGCTGTGGAGAAAATATCCGCTGATCCTTCATACACCCCAGACAGTGCTTCTTTTAGAGGTCCCGAAAACAGAGATTTTGTATTTTCATTCACTATAGTTGATGTCTGATACTCCAAGTTATAAGGATACTGCAAATAAACATACAGTATAACAAGAACTTGAATGAAATAAAAGAGGAGAGCATTATATTCCCCCAGTGCAGCATTTATATATTAACCAATAATTGTAAACAGAATTGTAACATACATGTTGGTAACATATAAAGAGCTCGTTGTATCACAAATGTCAGTGTCAACTTAAGGGCATGACCACACGTGGCGGAATTGCTCTGGAATTCCGCTGCGGACAGTCCGCAGCGGAAATCCGCAGCGTACACGTTTCTCCATTGCCTTCCACAGCTTTGTGGTTGGGTTTGTTTACACGTTGCGGACAATACCGCTGCGGAGCATAGGCTGCGGTGCGGAATTTGGTGTCCGCAGCATACAATGGTTGTTGCGGACGTGTAGCGGACTTGTTGCGGACTCATTGCGGAATTTCTCCATTGACTTCAATGGAGAGTCAAAATTTCGCAATGAAGTACGCAGATGTTATATAGATGTTATGTGTGCTGCAGAGCGTATTGGTTTTACTAACATGACATTTCTTCATTCTGGCTGGACCTATGTATTTCTAGGTCTACAGCCAGACTGAGGAAGTCAATGGGGCTCCCGTAATTACGGGTGACTACGTGTGTGCACCCGTAATTACGGGAGCGTTGCTAGGCGACGTCAGGGGATAGTCCAGGGTGCTGAAAGAGTTGAGCGATTGGCAGTAACTGTTTCTGCACCCTGGACAGTGACTTCCGATCACAATATACATCAACCTATAAAAAAAATAGAAGTTCCTACTTACCGAGAACTCCCTGCTTCTTCCTCCAGTCCGGCCTCCCAGGATGACATTTCAGTCCAAGTGACGGCTGCAGCCAATCACAGGCTGCAGCGGTCACATGGACTTCCGCGTCATCCAGGGAGGTCGGGCTGAATGTTGAAAGAGGGACGCGTCACCAAGACAACGGCCGGGTAAGTATGAATTTCTTTTTACTTTTACTAGGGAAAGGGCTTTCCCTTCTCTATATCCTGCACTGATAGAAAGAAGGGAAGCCCTCTTCCCCTCAATACGCAATGGCTAGTCCGCATCAATTTAATGCCCATTTTAGGCAAAGCCACAACAGAATCTGCAACGCAGATTCTGTGCGGCATTGATGCGGACAGTGGCGGAAGAAATCCGCAACGTCTGAGCATGCACTTAGGGTTTAGTAATGCTGTTGGGGTTACTACTGTGATCACAGAGCACGTCAGTGTAAGTCCAGTTTCAGAAGACATTTTAACGTCCAGGTTAGCCAGATGCCCAGCTGACACATGTTCCGATGAAGGGTTCTATGGAGATCTAAGTTCGGGTCAGTAGAACCCCATGAAGTCAAGGTCTTAATATAGATGCTAAAATGTGAGAGTGAATTTCAGCAGTATGTTTTTTACAAATGTATACACTCTTGTGCTAAGTTACAAATGTATACACTTGTGCGAAGTTACAAATGTATACACTCTTGTGCTAAGTTACAAATGTATACACTCTTGTGCTAAGTTACAAATGTATACACTCTTGTGCTAAGTTACAAATGTATACAAGCTTGTGCTAAGTTGAATGAATAGAATCTACCAGTATGTATGACTGTATGCTGACCTATGTAAGGGCAGTATATTACAGCTACAGGTCCGTACTCTGACAAACCCACTTAATAAGGGTTTTCCGGATCTATGTAAACAAAGCTTAATCATACTGATCCTAGCACCAGGTCATGCACACAAATTAAAGGGGTTATGTGGGTTCCTAAGATTTTTTACTAATGGCTGCAAATTACATAAATTAAAAAAAACAACTAGTACTCACCTATCCTTTCCCCCGGCGTTCCAGCGCTGATGATCCAGCGGCACTGCCGGTAATTGTTTACATGCAGGCGACCTGAAAACCTGAACATACCTAGTACTTCTCAAAACTCAGTGTTTGTTACTTTTGTAACTAAGCAAGCTACTCTTCTGTCAGCTAAATGTATCACTAGCGCAAATTTCTCTCCTGTCTTAATAGTATAAGTATATAAGTATAAGTATATATACTTAATAGTATAATACAATGTATCAATATAGTCAAAGTGTGATAGTCTGGAGTCCAGACTGTCCAGCTCAAAGAAGAATGCCTAGCCTAGATAGAATTACAGCAATCTGTCAGTTGTGAAATGTATTAGATCTGTATAGGTTTTAATGCTTCGTATGGAGACAGTAATGTTTCTCTTTCCTGACTGCAAACCGTTTTTGAAAACGTAAAGACATAAAGTATATTATAAAGTTGCATGACATTTCATTATACAATCATTAAAGGGGTTGTGTCTCAAAGACAACCTCTTCTTGGCCAACTTCGAATGATCTGGATTCTGAAACCCCTTGTGATCAGCTGTAATTGCTGGGTGAAGTTGTGGCCAGCAACATGGCGATCATTCACATGAAAGGCCGTTAATGTAACACAGTATTCCATAACATGAGCGGCTGATGCTATGCGGCTCTCCGCTGTGCTCGTAGGGGAGGGTCCAGAGCGGAGAACCCTTCTCTATAGTGACCATATATCCTAATAGGGTATATGGACGGGAGTTGTCCTGATGGAAAAACCCCTGTAAGCTCTATTTACATAAATCCTGAAACCCTTTAAATCCAGACCAGAGAACCCGTTTAATGAAAAAGTAAAAATTATAAAAAAATAGATACTTGGGAACAGATTTATTAAGACTGGCATTTCGTACACCAGTCTTACTAAAAAGACTGCTGCAGTAAGATGCGCATAATTTATTAATAGGTGCATGCTTCTTAATAAATCAGGCGCATCTTTGGCCGTCTGTGCGTCTGAAAGGGAAATCTACACCAGCTTCGAGAGGGCGTATTTTTCCGCTATAATTTACGCCAGTTTCTGGTGTCAATTATAGTAAATGAGGTGGGCTATGGGTGGTCACACCCCTTTCATTAAGCTCTGTCCACCTTTCGTAAAAGTGGCGGAGCCAGCTTAAAAAATTTTGCAAAACTTTTACCTTTTCTATGCCAGAAATCTGGCATAGAGTGGTTAATAAATCTGCCACTATATGCATAATGAATGCTGGGTACCCTCGGGGTGCGAAGTGCTTCTACTCCACAAGAACATACAGACCTTATATTGTCACCTGCCGGCATATGTTCCTGTACTAAACATCAGCCTGAATATATTCGGGCTGCGAGCAAACAGTGTACGAGAAATATTATTCATCAGGGAAACTTGAAGACTCCCTAATAATCGCATATATTTAGAAACTAATTATTACTTTAATTATAATTCTTAGGAAAATTATTTAATCACGTTTACAGAAATGAAACTTGCAGTGGACTACAAACCTTGCTTGAGAAAATACATGAAAATCTGCGTTAAACCCTAGGCAAACACCATCTGACTAACCAGTGTTTAGACAAGTTTTGGCTAGGGAAGAACATCATGCTGCTGTATGTTATTTTAAAAGACAAATTAAAGTGAAGAATAAGGGCTGCCACTTAACTCAACTGACTACGACACAAGACAACCCTGAGATCCATCATAATTGCTGCAGCAGATCCTTCGTTTAGCCAATGGAGTGACATGCCTGAAACTCTTCACATCAGCCATAAATGGATTTATTAGGGGACCCATGAATAAGACCCTAAAGAAAACTAAAGCTGAAATGCTGGATTTTGAGTTAAGTCCCAGTTAGTGCAGCTGCAAGTGGACTCGTACATCAATCACTGAGACAAGAGCAAACATACAGTAGCTGACTTGTTCACACCACCACCACCACCACTACTTACAAGGGAGGAAATGGGCTGCCATTTCTCATTAATGGGGAAATCAAGTGCAAAATGTATAATGAATACTTAAAAAAAGCCGGACTAAAAGAGTTACATTGCAAAGTATAGTCTGCTGCAGAAGAATTACTGATAACCTATCATGGTTGTTTTGAAATAAAGTACATCCTATGTAACTGTTGGAAAATCACTCGAAGTATTATCTACCTGTTTAATGCTGACTCCCTAATTTACTCATCCTACTTTTCATTTTTTTATTTTATTTCATTTATTATTTTGCATAAATTTTGTACTGATTTTGAGTTATAAAATGTTCCTTCCAGTTTTCACATAGAAAACTAAATTTAGAATTATGCTGTTTTGCTGTGTAGAGAGAGCAGTGCATTATGGGAGCTTAGATTTAAGTTACCCATAAAGTTAGGCTAGCTAAGTTTTAGCTATACGTGTAAGGCTTCGTTCACATCTGCGTTGTGGCATCCGTTTTAGCGGATCTGTTTCAATTTAAAAAAACGGACAGACTGACTGATGCCAGACTGAATGCAACGAAAGGTAAAATATGTTTGTTTTTGACGGATCAGTTTACCGGAGCCATCAAAAAAACGGACTCTTTTCTTTCCGTTTTTGTCAGTTTGTCATCAGTTATACTCCGTTTTTAATGGATCAGATTTTATCTTTGCATCTTTCTTGCTTTGATTTTTAGGTTTCGTTCACATCTGCATCAGGGTTCTGTTCTGACGTTCCGTTGTAACTTCCCGTCAGAATGATGACGGGAACCACACAATGGTGATGCAAACGGAAACCTATGGTTTCCATTTCTTTCAGTCAGGGTTACGTTCTAACGGGAAGCTCCGACTATGGAGATAGACTAAAGATATGATGAAACTCAAAATTAGTCCAAGAAAAATACTTAAGATAAAGTGACTCAACATTTTATGTAGATTTAAACTAAATGGTTGTAAAATTGAAGGTATAAGGCTCTGTTCACATCTTCTTCATGGCTTCCGTTAATAACGGAAGCCACAATGCACTGCCAGATCCGTCACGCTTAACTAACAATAGGGTACATTTGATTCCATTGAAGTGTCCGATGTTTCAATGTTTTTTTCCATTAAGTTTTACGAATCTGCAGCGGAGGCTCCGAACCGAGCCACTAACACAACTATGAACATATTCTAAGTTAGACTAAAACTGGCCATACACATGAGAAAGCTGAAGGAAATAAAGGAATACTCCAGCTCACCGGTCTTGGCGTTTGATCCAAAAGTGCGCACGGATCCTTGTTGTGGCCTCTGAATAAATCACAGGATAAGACAAAAAAAACTTTTTCCGATCCAGCGCTTTTGTTCAAAAGGACATATATTCCACTTTTATAGTAAATTTGCTTTTAAAATTGCAACGAGCACAGAGGGGTGGATGCAATGAGCCTACGCGTTTTGAACAAATCACTTGTTATTTTTCATGCCATGTCAAGAAAGCTGTAAGCTGAACGTTCGGGCATGTTTATTTCATTGGAAAGAAGGGTATAATCCACTACTGGACATCTCTGTGAGAGGTGTATCTCCTAGGGAAACAAGGGATGGGGCATGTTGAAATCCAACATGTCTGATCTTTCTTTCCCACAATATGTCATTGAGAGACTTTCGGGCTGCCCCCATACACTCGCCCGACTATTATCTCCTGTTTATAGCCAGCTTTAGTGTTTAAACGCTTTTGTTACTAACTTTGCTTGGTTCCAGTGGCTCTTGACTCTAAGACTTTCTTACATTTGTATACGTATGAATTTCATTTGCTGGTAAAACTGTCAGTTTGTAATTGATTTAACATGGCACCAGGGCATGGGTATAACTGCTACCTCTACATCCCCTATAGCTACACCACTTTATTTAAGTAAAACAAATATAATTTCCAACTTCTGTTTAACCATACATGCCATTTTTTATGTTATGCGTAGAAAGCTAGGGAATGACTAATGGAATATATATTTGTACTGATGAGTATCTCTTACTCATGTGAGAGTCCAAAAACTTGCAGTGAAGAATAAAATTCATAGGTGTAGGCACAATTTACAGATTGGTGATCATGCTTTTTGTATACCTAATAGGCACGGTATCCATAGTCAACGGCAGTGGCAGTATTTTCTATATAAATTCCTGGGTGGCTCATGACAGTACTGCTCAGTTATTATATTGCCATTCTGTGATGAAATTTAAAGTTGTAGTATTTCCTATGTGGACTCTAGTGGCTCATGACAGTGCTGCTCCGTGGTATGACCTAGTAGAGGACATCGGAGGATCCACAGAATGGCACCGTTTAGGTAACTAAAACTTTGGCGGCATGTGTGATCAAAAAACGACATTACTACATTAGGCCTTATTCAGATGAACGTGTAATACGTCCGTGTGATGGCCGTTGAAACAACGGGCGTCACACTGACCTATGTAATTCAATGGCGCCGTTCACACGGCCGTTGTTTCAACGGACCGTGTAAAGGGTCCGTGAGAAAATAAGACATGTCCTATTTTTTCACGCTTCACGCATCCCTCCTTAGACTCTAGCCGTTTTTCACGTCCGAGATGTGCAACGCTCGTGTGAATCTGGCCTAACAGCAAGCGTCAAATTTGGTTACCTTGGCCTAAAACTGCTACGTATGTACCTGGACATATTCTGCATATGAAATCTTAAGCAGGCTTGTGGCTGCGCTTAGCAAACATTGTTGCTTGAATTACTGAGATTCTGAGGTTCCAATCCAACCATGGAAATATATATGCATGGCGCTTGCATGTTCTCTCCACTCTAAAAATATATTGAGGCCAGGTTCATACAGAGTAGTTTGGTGCAGTTTTAGATGCATCTTTTTTTTTTTTTTTAGACATTTTTATTTGTGTCTTCTAAAAGCTAAGTTGCAGGGGCGTGTATTGTTGTTTGCAGCTGTCGACCATATTTATCAATGTCTAATGGAGAAATATTGTCATACAAAATTGGACCACATGTAAGACAGTTATGGTGTAAAGCTTGTGCCTGTTATATGACCGTCCCTAGTGTTAGGTACATATATCATGAGCTGTGAAACATTCTGAAGAGTAAGTCACAGACATCACTCAAATTAATGGTGGTTTTTACAATGTGCCAAACCTGTCTCTGACATTATTGATAAGTCTGCTCCACTGAGTCTGTACATGCCCATAATCTACCAACAAACATCTACAATGGAAAACAAGACCTCTAGAAACATTTTGGTCTTCTAAATGTATAACTTTACTCAATGTATTATATACTGTATATTATAGTTAACAACAGCATTTTGCTCTTTTTAGATCATGTCTGCCCTACAGTTGAGGTATAAATCCATGAAAAAAAACACCTCCTTTTGCTTCAGTATGAAATTGAAGGCAAATGGAGGTAATATGGACCATAGAAGACTACAGGTGCCATATTACAAATCTGTACAATGTGCCGTGAGCATTGACATATCTTACACATAATAATTGGATCTGTCATTCCATTGACTTTTTGACTATTGACTATTATAAGAAAAAAAAAAAGATAGCGCATACTTTTTGTTGTTTTACTAAATAAAGTTAAAGTATAACATAAAAATAAACACATTCAGATGTAAACCAGACAAACATATGCTAAACAGAATCCCTTTTGGTATACATTTGTCTCATAGATACCTATTTTTCCCCAATGCCAAATCTCTAATGGTGCCCCCCTACCTACAGATGTGTCCTTCCCTTCCTTATATTTTAACATATCTGGAAAGGTGTGGTGCGAGATAACCCACTTTGGGTAAAAAAATGATTTTGCAATTTTTTTCCCCACAAAATGTCTGTTATATGTGCCTATGTGTGGCCACCCAGTGGTTGTGATACAAGTTGCATCCTGTCTAGGTTTTTTTTAGTATGTCGCGATATTGTATCAAATTTGAGTCCTTAACCAAATTCAAACAACGGTAAGAGTGGGCACATCTGTATCATGTGCCATTTGCATTACTGGTGTCCTTTTAGTTGGCAGAGGGTATTTTGGCCACCCTCTATTGTTACATCCCTGCTATTTTTGATATACAAACATATACTGTCAGACATATCTCCAAAATGTGATTTAAATGTAGTCTAATACATCTGATCAAAATGGTAAAAAACTGTTCCATGCACTTTCGTTATGTTTGTAATACACCGATAGAAAAACTTCAAAAGTATTACTAGGCCATTTGTCTAACTTCCGGAAAAAGTGAGAGAGAGAAGGACTGAAGGCAAATGTGTGTCTAGTTGAAATATTGTTTTACGTTTTTGTTAAAATAGAGGAATCCAATAACTTTTGCACAATGTAGTTCTGAAATCAATAACTGTTGTACCCGCAGCTTATATTAAAAAAAATAAAACAATAATTGGTTTGAGTTTAGTCTTTTTTCTTATTGTAACTTTGCTTCCCCCAAACAACCCTTTAATTGAAGAAATAACAGGAAACACTTGTAGGTGTTGAGCAATACCAAGTAGGTGTAAATGAAAGAAAGGGAGTCTCTTTCTAATCTTACAGAAGACTTGTAGATCAGGCAAAGTGTGAAAACACTCACAAAGCAATAAGTGATTACTAATTGTTCAATGCAAAAAGATAAACACAAATTTCAAAGAATAGAAAAAAAACACATTACCTTATATTTTCCTGTGAGAATTGTATTTTCAATGGCCATTCTTGTTTCTTTTACAAATGCTCTAACCCTGTATTGAGTAATGATGCCATTTGGTTGCTGTGGTCTTCTCCAGCTAACTGTTATAAAGTTGGCTTCCACTTCTTTTGTATTTAAATCAGACACAGCGCTGGGTACTTGAAATATATAAGGGGAGAAAGTGAAAAAAACAAAACAAACAGAATAGACACATTAAAAGGGAAATGTAAGTTTCATCTCCATAAAGTTAATTTCAGCCTGCACATCTTCCCCATTTCTACTAGGTGTAATGTCTAGGTTTTCTAGTGCAGGGTTTAAATGTTTCCTTCTGTTTAATGGTGGATTAACATGACTATAATAAGTCCGCATTATATTGTCAGTATTAGGCAAGGTGCAGACCACATAAAAAAAAAACATTACCATTTGAAAGGTGCCACCTAACATATAGCCAGACATATACAACTGTAGGCCTATACAGTATACAAGCACAGTGGTGAAGCATAGTGTAAATAGACAGGCAGTGCAAGAAAGGGGGGGGGGTCGATAACTTGAATCATTAAAGATATGCTATTCAGTGTCAGATATGAAGTTGGACAAACATAATAGAAAAAGAGAACCTTGAGACAAACAATGTATATGAAGATGACCAGCAGGTTTGGACATTTCTGGCTCGAAGTTCTACATTTGCATGTTTTATGTTTCCCAAAAAAAAAGATTTTGGCTATGAAAAATTATTTAATGGTCATATAAACAAGCTTAATAATTTGCGGTTCACTTTTGCACCCTTATTAGAATCCTTTCACGTCACATTTTTTCCTTCCCTCTGTGGTATACATGGAGAGGACTCCCAACATATATCTCTAATGGAAAGGATGCTACAGATCCCACTGTATAGGCATACATTGAGAATTGTTGCCGAACCCCCCCTGGGCACAGCGATACCTGGGCCAAAATCTGTGGGCAGAGAGCTACTTGATGCTCTACATGGGACTCCAGACCTGGGAAAGCAACCCAATGTATAAGTTTAACATGTATCTGTGATGAATGCCATACAGTGGCATCCGTCACCCGTATGCGGTACACATTTTGTTGCGGGATCCCTCAGGATGGAATAGCGTACTCTACTACACTATTCCATCCCTCAAATAAACCACGTCAACGGAAGCCAAAAGGACATTCTTTTGACCTCCGTCGGGCTAATTGAGCCCTATGGACACGTTTAGTGTGTACATCAGAAGCTTTTCCGACGATACGCTAATTGTAGGGCATAAATGTGATGTGAAGGGGGTTTAAGGACCGGAACTAACAGCATAATTTTATCTAAGACTAGCAAATAATTAGATCCACAGTTGGGTAGGCATTTGTTTAAGGCCACTTTTGCATCAGTATTTGTAAGCCAAAACCAGGAGTGGATGGAGAACATGGAAAAGGTACAAATCTTTCCATTATAGTTTTTCTTGGTGTAGGTTCCACTCCTGGTTTTAACAAATACTGATGCAAAATACTGACAAAAGAAAATACAGTAGGTGTAAAGGATTTTCCAGACACAGCTTCTGTATCGACGCCCATGGTTAATCAGCCTGCATCTGTTCCTAGGTCTGATAGAGTGACTCGATCTTCTACCACTCAGGCTGGTAAGCTGAGGAGTGGGAGAACCTATCACAGCCTGGCCAGACGGTTCTAGCTCCCGCCCTCGGTCTATTTATACCTTCATTTCCTGCTCCTCCTTTGCCTGTGATTCTGTCTTGTTTCCTGGCTCTGCTGTTCCTGCTAGTAGTATTGACCTCTGCTTTAAATTGACCCTGGCTTTACCGACTACGCTCCTGCTCTGCGTTTGGTACCTCGCACACTCCTGGTTTGACTCGGCTCGTTCACTACTCTTGTTGCTCACGGTGTTGCCGTGGGCAACTTCCCCATTTCCCTTAGCTTCTGTGTACCCTTGTCTGTTGTGCACGTATTGAGCGTAGGGACCGTTGCCCAGTTGTACGCCGTCGCCTAGGACGGGTCGTGCAAGTAGGCAGGGACTGAGTGGCGGGTAGATTAGGGCTCACTTGTCTGTCTCCCTACCCCGGCCATTACAGTAGGTTAGTTGTTGACAGCTGAAGGTCTGTTTACATCTGCATTGGAGGCTCTGTTAGGTGCTTCAGTAGCAGATCCGGCAGAGATTACCGGAAACAATAGCTCAGCATGCTGCATTTTTGTTTCCGGTAAAACCAAGGACACCCTGACAGAAAGCCGACGGAACCCATTAAGTCAAAGGCTTCCATCGGCAGCTGGTGGTGTCCATATTCCCTTGTTCTGCTTCTCTGAGTAGAACAACAGAATAGGCCGATGCAGATGTGAACAGGGCGTTAAACTCTTATTATTTTCTCCCAAGATGAGCAACACTGGAGATGTTTTGCTCATTCTTCTGACATCTTTACATCATTATGTATGTTTAGCCAAGTGAACATGCATGTTGATGTGGGAATCATTTGATATGACTTATTTAATCTCAAAGTTTCCAATACTGTATGTTCTCAGTACCCCATTGGGTAGCATTAAAGAGGATTTGTCACTAGTTTAGTAATGCCCTATCTCCTAGCTATTCTAAAAGGCCCTGTCACACTGATAATGTTAGTTTTACACTGACAGGCAATAATGTGCTGCAATACAAAAGTATTGCAGTGTATTATAAAAGCGATAAGAAGATCGCATGGTGAAGTCCCCTAGAGGGACTAAAAATAAAGTTATCAAAAAGCTTAATAAAGTTAATAATAAATAAATAAAAATCCCAAATAAAAAAAATTAAAAACCCACTTTTTCCCTTATAAAATACTTTATTAAAAAAACAAAATGTAAAACATTACACATATTTGGTATCGTCGTGTCCGTAACGACCCCACCTATAAAGAGATTACATTATTTAACCCGCACGATGAACGACGTAAAAAAATAAAATAAAAAACAATGCCAGAATTTATGTTTTCTGTTCATCCTGCTTTCAAAAAAATTTGATAAAAAGTGATCAAAAAGTCGCATGTACTCCAAAATACCAATAAAAACTAAAAGTCGTCCCGCAAAAACAAGCCCTCATACAGCTGCATCGGCATAAAAATAAAACAATTATGGCTCTTTAAACATGGCGATACAAAAACAAATAATTGTGGAAAAAAAGGGTTTTTACTGTGTAAAAGTAGTAAAATATACAAAATCTATATAAATTTGGTATCACCACAATCATAATGACCCACTCAATAAAGTTATAATGTTATTTATACCACGCAGTAAATGGCATAAATCAAAGACGCAAAAAAAGTGGCGAAATGTATTAGTTTTTTTCCATTACACCCCAAAAAAAGTTAATAAAAGTTCATCAATAAATTATATGTACCCCAAAATGGTACTTTTTAAAAAATACAACTTGTCCTGCAAAAAACAAGACCTTATAAAGCTATGTCGACACAAAAATAAAAAATGTATAGCTCTTGGAATGCGACGATGGAAAAACGCAAAAAATAGCTCGGTTATTAAGGTTCAAATTAGGCTGGTCATTAAGTGGTTAAAAGTTATTAGCTTTTTTTCTAAATATGCAAATTAGGCTATACTAGACAAGTGGGTGCCAACACCAGCGGTTCTGCTGAGGTGGAGCTACATCACAGTCCCTGGAGCTGTCCTATCAGCATGAAGCTGCTTCACACAGTGTGAGAGACTGAAAGGGAAGGGAGGTCAATTCAAATAGCCATATCTCCGGCTGCGGACCACCTAGAACAGTGGTTATGGTGGCATATGAAAGATGAGATTCATAGTTCTAGCTATGAAACAACCAGAGGTATCACCAGTTGAAAACACAGTTGGGAATGGAAGCTGTATACTATATGATCATGCTGTGTTGCTGGGCAGGGAAGGGGGAGAACTGTACAGTATGACGCTGATTGGACAGCGTCATACAGAAAACATTACACCGCCCATAGTGAAAAGAAAGACTAACCTCCCATTTGTCAAGTATAGCCAGATTAGCATATTTAGAAAAATGCTCCTAAGTTTGGAAATAATAAACGTTTTTGAATTTGTTTTTACACTGCAGTTATCAGCATCATAGCGCCTATTAGATTAGTTAGGAGATAGGGCATTAATAAACTAGTTACAGATCCTCTTTAAGATTGGGTACAAATTTCTAACATGTACCCTATCCCAATTTTGCCCCTTTGTGGAGATCTCAGTGAGGTGGAGGAAGTTGTGTAACAAGTGCTCTTACATGTTCCCTTATGTCCAGCTCAGGAAGTGTTCTCATACGACCTCAGATGCACCTATGGTATAGAATAGATACTCCAGTGTTCATAGGACACATGGAAGTAAGGATAACAGTGCTTGTTAGGGCATGACCACACATGGCGGAATTCCTCCGCAACTGTCCGCATCAATGCCGCACAGAATCTGCGTTGCAGATTCTGCAGCGGATCTGCACAAAATGTGCAGAAAATTGATGCGGACTGGCCGCTGCGGACTGCAGGAAAAGTGCTTCTCTTCTCCCTATTCAGTGCAGGATAGAGAGAAGGGACAGCACTTTCCCTAGTGAAAGTCAAAGAAATTCATACTTACCGCCCGTTGTCTTGGTGACGCGTCCCTCTTTCGGCATCCAGCCCGACCTCCCTGGATGACGCTCCAGTCCATGTGACCGCTGCAGCCTGTGCTTGGCCTGTGATTGGCTGCAGCCGTCACTTACACTGAAACGTCATCCTGGGAGGCCGGATTGGAGACAGACGCAGGGAGTTCTCGGTAAGTATGAACTTATATTTTTTTTTACAGATACATGTATATTGAGATCGGTAGTCACTGTCCCGGGTGCAGAAACAGTTACTGCCGATCGCGTAACTCTTTCAGCACCCTGGACAGTGACTATTTACAGACGTCTCCTAGCAACGCTCCCGTCATTACGGGAGCCCCATTGACTTCCTCAGTCTGGCTGTAGACCTAGAAATACATAGGTCCAGCCAGAATGAAGAAATGTCATGGTAGTAAAAACAATACGCTCCGCAGCACACATAAGATCTGCGGACTTCATTGCGGAATTTTGACTCTCCATTGAAGTCAATGGAGAAATTCCGCCATGAGTCCGCAACCAGTCCGCCACTGCTCCGCAACAGACAGAGCATGCTGCGGACACCAAATTCCGCTCCGCAGCCTATGCTCCGCAGCGGAATTGTACGCATCGTGTAAACGAACACTGCTAAATTAAAGTGAAAGTCAATGGAGAAACGGCTCCGCTGCGGATTAACGCTGCGGAGTGTCCGCAGCGGAATTTAAGTGAAATTCCGCCATGTGTGAACCCGCCCTTAGACAGCTCTTTGGTCATCCCCTCCTCGCAATCTCTACATATTTGATTTTAGCCTTTGGGGCACTATTAATATAGAATATGGGATTTCTGTAAGTGAAAGATGTCAGTGTGTATAAGCAGAGTTTTTCACGATAAATATAATGTTATATGAGTGCATATAATGAAAAAAAAAACCACATTTACTGTGTATCTTTCCCTTGCTTGCTTTTTGTATGCTTAGAGCCTAGTGTTCATCACACAAAAAGGGACCATTAAAGGGAGCAGCAAACAGAGGATATCACTTCACAGGTCTTAATCAGAACAATTAGAGAGTCCTTTATTTGGCTATAGACACTTAATTAAGAGATCACAAGTACAGTACGCCTAAACTCACCCTCAATACAAGCTGCTCAAGACCATGCAAAAGTCTTTAAAGTGCCACTGCTATCACACTGGGTTGTCCTGCACCAAAAACACTTAATGACGTGTTAAGTCCCACCCTGCCCCTTGCCAGGGGAAATAAAGGTGTCAATGCTGATCACCACAGTAGTGTAGAAAGGTCAAAATCACACCATTATGTCACCTGACAAACAACTGAAAGCCTGGTCTAAAGGGCACAACCTAATTCTGGTCACCAATATTAAATATTTTCATATATATAATATATAATAATATATATAATAATGTACCCCCTAATGCAAATTGCAATTATATAAGATGTAACCAAGGAGTTCCATGACCATATGAAAACACAAGACTGCAGGCCAAGTGCATTTATACAGGATGCGGAACATCTAATATTTGTAATGATTTCTATAAGGGATATATTATGGTGCTGATGCTGCCATCATGGCTCCTCCAGGGGTGGAATCCCCAGCAGAGTGTTGCCGACGGGATTCTGCTTCTAGAGGGAGTCCCTGTTTAGAAAGCGGCGTAACTACCACTGTAGCAGCCATTGCGGCTGCTACAGGGCCTGCAGCATAAGGAGGTCCGTGCCGCCTGCCGTCACAGCCCCCCCATGCCCAGTGGCCCCGCTAGCACCCGCAATGGCTGCTATGGCAGTAGCGACGCTACATTCAATAGTATCTGCGTCCTTAGGCAGAGCAGGGACAGTGATATATGGAGGAGAGAAGGACATATATGGACAGTGATGCCAGGAGGAGAGAAGGAGTCCTAGTAGTGCTCTGCCCAGGACTTTGGGTCTGGTATTGCCCCTGACATTACTATCCATATATAGAAAGTGATGTCCGGGGCTACCCAAGAGACGGAGTTCCGGAGCAGAGCCTTTGCTAGCGCTCTGGCCGGGACTTCAGCTCTGCTCCGGACATCACTATCCATATATGGACAGTGATGCCAGGAGGAGAGAAGGAGTCCTAGTAGTGCTCTGCCCAGGACTTTGGGTCTGGTATTGCCCCTGACATTACTATCCATATATAGAAAGTGATGTCCGGGGCTACCCAAGAGACGGAGTTCCGGAGCAGAGCCTTTGCTAGCGCTCTGGCCGGGACTTCAGCTCTGCTCCGGACATCACTATCCATATATGGACAGTGATGCCAGGAGGAGAGAAGGAGTTCTAGTAGCGCTCTGCCTAGTACTTTGGCTCTGGTATTGCCCCTTACATTACTATCCATATATAGACAGTGATGTCCGGGGCTACCCCAGAGACGGAGTCCTGGAGCAGAGCCTTTGCTATCACTCTGGCCGGGACTTCAGCTCTGCTCCGGACATCACTATCCATATATGTACAGTGATGTCAGGAGCAAAGCAGGAGTCCCAGGCGGAGAGCTAGTAGCGCTCTCCCTGGGACTATGGCTTCGGGGTTGCCCCTGACATATATGGACAGTGATGTCAGGGGCCACTCCTGAAGCGGAATCCCCGGACAGAGCGTCGACAATGCTTTGGTTGGGATTCCACTCCTAGAGGGAGCCCCAAAGGCGCTACGTACAGGGAGGACGTCTGTGTGGCACTACCTGGGAGGGGGTCTGTGTGGCACTACCTGGGAGGGGGTCTGTGTGGCACTACCTGGGAGGAGGGGCTGTGTAGCACTACCAGGGAGGGGGGCTGTGTGGCACTACCCGGGAGGGCGCTGTGTGGCACTACCTTGGAGGAAGGGCTGTGCGGCACTACAAGAGAGGGGGGCTGAGTGGCACTACCTGGGAGGGGGCTGTGTGGCACAATCTGAGAGAGTGGCTGTGTGGTGTTATGTGGGAGGGGGCTACATGGCACTCTCTACTATGGCCTAACTCCTTTTATGGGGGCATAAACAGGGCCTTACTTCTATATGGGGGCAAAAAGTGACATTTTCTGCCATTTTACTGCCGTCGTGAGTTCCTCCGCAAAGGGGTCCAATAAGTCTGTGTCACCCAAGGGCCCACATAAACCTGGAGACGGCCCTGCCAATGAGGCTCGCAATCTGATTTCCCTATCGTAGACACACACTTGGGCCAATTTCATAGGTAGCCAATAAATCAATTATAAGTATGTTTTATTTGTTTTATTTTGGAGTTTGGGAGTATGGTAACTGGAGAACTGAGTGGAAACCCATACAAAACCAGGGAGAACATGTAGATATTACTGTTGACACTGCAAGAGAACAGTGTTAACTACTGAGCTGCTGTGATGCCCATGGCAATGGGGACATTGGATGACACTGAGAATTCTGGCTGGCAATGAGGGCACTGTGGAGAGAAATTAGGGTTCTGCAGATAGCAATTTGGGCTCTGCTAGATTTTGTGTCTGTAACTCTATGATAGCTCTTTGTCTTGTATTGCTCTGTGAAATCAGTCTTAAATATATATATATTTTTCTGTTATCTAACTCTGTGTGACTTATATTCTAAAGAATAGATCCGTTTTCAGATCTAAAAGTGATTTGGTAGAAATCTGTAATGAGGAGTATATGATCAGAGTACTTACTATTATAACTTACAGTGTTCAAACACAATACTAAAGTATAATGCCTGCAAAGGAGGTATTGTTTGTTTGTTCACATGTACAACCTGCAGGATGAATTAGTCAGTATCCTCTGTATGGACAGGACACATGGAGTATACCCATAGACTGACATGTGCATATCTCATCTATACAGAGAGAACCTGGATAATCATTCATGCGGGGAGCACTATGCACAGTGGCCCCCAATATGTGAATTTGGGAGTAAATACAAAATATATATCCGTAAATATGTTCATAGATGTAATGATTATCACTAACAATTGAAACAATTTTACAATTGTTAATGATAATTGATTCTTCTATGGCACTAAAAATAATCAGATTGAGGGAAATCTACTCAATTGGTTACAAAACTTATTTTCATGCTTAATCGTTAGTGGTAAATATTTTTAGGTTACTATCGTCTCAGAAGAATACACATAGAGCAATGCAAAAACACAATATTTCCTACTTTGTGAACAATTTTGCATGGAAACAATCTTTCATATTGGTAGCTGTGCATGCATGGTCAGCGATGGAAAGGAGTACACTAGTGAATATTCAATACATCCCTGAACTAGTGTAAAACGTAACCTTTCATTTCAGTTAAAATAGAAAGTAGAAATGCACACAAAATGGTAAGTAATGTCACATTTTAGAATGTCTGTGATGCTTTATCATGCTGGGAATTGCAGCAATATAGCACTGGTCTTGGTCCCCATTTGCCCTTTATCCCCATTTGCCCTTCCTCCACTTAATGAGACCACCAGTCAGAAAACAAATAGGTGAAAAATAGGGCTTCTTAGTAGAGGGATAATATGTTGCTGTGCTGGGCCACCAATCGCCTGTCTATCCATTAGGGAAAATGAGGAAAAACATTTTTACTGCAGTGCAACATTTCTCCGATTCCCAGTACAGTAAAGAATTACGGAAATTTTTGAAATTTGATATTACTTTGCTTATCTTATGATTTTATACTAAATATATCTCTTCTTTCTATTTTAACTGCGAAATTTAAAGGGTTGTCCCATCAGGACAACCCCTGTACATATGCCCTATTAGGGCCATATGAATATCATTGAGGTGGGTCCCCCGATCGGGACCCTCCATTGCGAGCCAGGTCAGAGACTCACTGACAGCGGCTCTCGCGCTACTGGACTCGAGCCATCCATGTGTTACATGGAAGAACATTCATCTGAATGGTCGCAATGTAATACTACAGCAGCCGCCTTAAGTGTAAGTGTAGAGCAGGCTGAGTCTCACCCCGGTAAAATCAGCTGTTTTAAGAGAGTCTTGGGAACCAGACCCACAGCGATCAGCTGAACACCATGGCGGTTGTAAGACTTAAGTGGTGGTCTATGAAAACTAGAAATGTTCTAATGGTCCCTGTTTTCAGTGAATAGTTAGTTGCAGCTGCATGATGACCTCTAAGTGGCACCAATAAGAGCTCACACTACTAGACATCTGTACCTGCAATTCATTTCAATGAGGAGTTGTCCATGGATACATGACATCCTTTCTACTGAAAACATGGACCTGCTTCTCGACATCTGTAGGATGGATTTCCAACTGCATGACCCCAACCAATATAACTTTTGAGACATATAAAAGTCTTTTGTTAGTAAATCCCTTTAACTGCTTCTAGACCACTTAACGACTTTAAATGGTGGGGGAATCTGCTTATAGTTTTTCAGTGCCATCTCTAACTGTCAAGGTCATTGTAATATGTAATATGTCATGATTTTAAATGCTTGCAACAACCAGAATCTAAAGGCTAAAGCTTAGATGGTATCATTTTAAAAAGGACCTCACCTCTCCTGACATGTCAATTTTAGAAAATAATACTTGCTATAACAATTCTGGAGCATATTTTCTTAGAACTCTAGGTTGTGCTCTGTTATTCCTCCTAGAAATTTATGAATAAATTGACAACTGGTTGTTAGCATTCTCCTTGTCAAATGGGTGTGTCCCTACACAGTCTCACTCTCTTAGCTCTGATTGGACAGTGTCAGACTGTATAGGGACACACCCCCAACTGGTAACATTCAGTTGTCAATATATTGACAATTTTCTAGGAGGTATAACCGAGGAACGACACAATTTAGAGTTCTAGGAAAAGATGCTCCAGAATAGTTATTTCATGGTAAATACAATTATTTACAAAAACAGACTTGTCAGGAGAGATTTTAAGATCTCTTTAAAGCCATGACGAGAGCTGATAGAGGATATATGCTTTCTGAATGTCACATATAAGGGGGGAGTATTTTTTTCTATTCCAGGGGTAAGAAGATGAGTAGTTTCTAATTGAATTACCCCCTGTGCCAGGACATTTGTTCACTACATGACTCAAATGGTTACAGGAATCTGGATCTCTGAGAATTTTGGCCTATTCAGTTCTGGTGATTATGTGAGGATATGTGCATGAAGACATAGGCATAAGTGGCATGTATGAACTCTGCACATCTTGAACTTTTATTTTTAGGAGGTGTTGTGCATCTGAGACTCTGCTTGGGTCAGTTTAGCTACAAGCATTACTTTGTATGCATGACTTTTCCACAATTTTATGCATTGTGCAAAATTGCATGAAGGTGCCTATGAGTGTAAGTGCTGGGTGGCATATTTACAATGTGTAACGTGTCTACTTTCATAAAATACACTATATGGACAAAATTATTGGGACACACCTCTTAATCATTGAATGTTTCAATGATTCAATGTTTCGTGTTTCATTCAATCCCATTGCCACAGCTGTATAAAATCATGCACCTAGCCATGCAGTCTGCCCTTATAAACATCAGTGAAAGAATGGGTTGTTCTGAGGAGCTCACTAAATTTGAGCGTGGAACTGTAATATGATGCCACTATTGCAACAAGTCAGTTTGTGAAATTTCTTCTTTCCTAGATATTTAACCATCATCTGTGAGTGGGACTATTGCAAAGTGGAAGCATTAAGGAACCACAACAACTCAGCCACTAAGTGGAAGACCACGTAGAGTTACAGGGCACGGTCACCGAGTGCTGTTGCATTGTGCATAAAAGTCACCAACGCTCTGCTGACTCAATAACTGCAGAGTTCCAAACCTCCACTAGCATCCACACAAAAACTTTGCACCAGGATTTTCATGGCATGGGTTTCCATGGCCTAGTAGCTGCATGCAAACCTTACATCACCAAGCACAATGCCAAGCATCAGATGGAGGGGTGTAAAGCACGCTGCCACTGGACTCTGGAGTAGTGGAAATGTGTTCTGTAGAGTGACAAATCACCCTTCTCTATCTGACAGTCTGATGGATGAGTCTGGGTTTGGTGAATACCAGGAGAACATTACCTGCCTGACTGCAATGTGCCAACTGTAAAAGTTTGGTGGAGGAGGGATAAAGCTATGGGGTTGTTTTTCAGGGGTTGCCCTAGACATTAGGACATATCAAGACATTTTGGACAATTGTATGATTCCAATGTTGTGGGAAAAGTTTGGGGAAGGCCCTTCTATGTTCTACGTTGACTGTGTTCCAGTCCACAAAGCAAGGTCCATAAAGGCATGGTTGGGTGAAACACACTCCAACATCTTGTAGAAATCCTTGCCAGAAGAGTGGAAGCTGTTTTAACTGCAAAGAGGTACCCAACTCCATATGAATGCCTATGGATTTAGTATGGGATGTCATAAATCTCCTGTAGGTGTAATCTGTAGGTGTCTTAATACTTTTTCCCATATAGTGTATATGGGCATGGGGATATAAAAAATTTTTTTGTTTTTATAAATTAGGTTTTGTATATGTCAAAAGTGTGAAAATTGTTGTGGTAGTGAAAGGGCTAAAAAGAGAAGATTGAGGGGTGGCTCAAAAAAATGCAACTGTAAGAGGGTATACTCGACTTTCAGAGATTGCTAAATACACAGTGGTCAATGAGCGCCATGTATACAATACGCTAAGTGGCAGTGCCATTTCCTGTATCAGAACAAGCAATCATTCCTATAGCATCCCTTGTAGTTATAGTTTCTAATCTAGCACTTACTACAAATTGCTAAACTATATATATGGGATAATACTTGAGTTTTGAAGTGGTTAAATTATTTAATTTTGCAATTATTTTCCTTCACTTTTTCACAGCAATTACAAAAAATTATAGAAAATATTCCTTGCCTTGAAAACAAAAAAATCACAAAGTTTTTTAAAAATGTTTTTTCTAGGCTAAAGAATAGCAGAAGCACAACCTCACTGTGACTGTGATGCATTAGTATATACTGCCACCATGTGGATACAAAGCTAATGTGCATTTGTTGGGTCTGTTCTTAAACAAAATCCCTGTCCTTTTAGTGAGAATCACTGGCGTAGCTATAGGGGTCGCAGCAGTCGCAATTGCGACTGGGCCCCGAAGCCAGGGGGCCCACAGCCCCCCACACCACATCAATAAAAAGTTACTATAGTAACTCGGGCCGCGGGCCCCTGTTACTATAGTAACAGACTTTACTTACCTTCCTGGTTCCGGATCGCAGCGGAGGTCCTGACGTCAAGCGTTGTGCGCAGCGCATGACGTCACAGCGCTATGCGCCGTGCACAGCATCGAGAGACGACAGAACTACCACCGCGGCTGAAGAGGAAGGTAAGATTTGCCCTGACTGGCGGGGTCCGACTCCCGGGACCCGCCAATCAGCTGTTTTGAAGGGGCCGCAGCACTCGTACGAGAGCTGCTTCCCCTTCATTCCGGTCACACTGTGAATCGGTGTCGGCGATTCACAGTGTGAGCGAGTAGTGAAATGAAGGGGAAGCAGCTCTCGTACGAGTGCTGCGGCCCCTTCAAAACAGCTGATTTGCGGGTCCCGGGAGACACATCAGCTATTGATGGCCTATCCTGTGGATAGGCCATCAATGTTTAGGGACTGCACAACCCCTAAGCCTACGATGTAGCAGGCTTAGGGGACCCATGAGACAGGATCACAGATTGTGTGATGCTGTCTGCTGGGCCCTGTATCTAAGCCAATCACATGGTAGGCTTAGCTACATGGCCCATGTGTGATCCTGTCTGCTGGGCCCTGTATATAAGCCTACCACACTGTAGGTTTAGATATAGGGCCCCAGCACACAGTAATCTTATACTGTATAAGATTACTGTCTGCTGGACCCTGTATCTAAGCCTACATTGTGGTAGGCTTAGATACAGGGTCCCACAGACAGTATCACACATGGGCCCTGTATCTAAGCCTAACACATGTGTTACTAATCGTTTTTCTTGTGTGTTTTCTTACAGGTTCGGTCGTTGGACTACGGTGGATTCCAGGATTACTTCGATGACGGCTTTTTTTTTTTTATCAATAAAATGGTTAATGAGGGTTGTGTGGGTTTTTTTATTTCAATAAAATATTTTTTCTATGTCTTTGTGGTTTTTTTTAAACTATATTACTACCGCCTTAGTAATGGCCGCCGGCTGATTGACAGCATCCATTGCTAAGGCGGGGCTTAGTGTTAGCCGGTGCAGAGGCTAACACTAACCCCCTTTATTACCCCGGTACCCACCGCCACCAGGGGTGCTGGGAAGAGCCGGGTACCATCCAGTACTTGACCATCTGTAGTGATGGTCGGCCACTGGGGTGGCCGCAGGCTGGTATTATCAGGAGGGGAAAGGCCAGATACAGTGGCCCTTCCAACCCTGGTAATGCTAGGCTGCTGCTGCTTTATTGTATCTGGCTGGTTATGAAAAATGGGGGGACCCCACGTAATTTAAAAAAAAAAAATAATAATAATAATAATTGGAAAGAACGATGTCCGGTCCCCCCCAATTTTCATAACCAGCCAGATACAACACAGCAGCAGCAGGCAGCATTACCAGGGTGGTAGGGGCCACTGTTTTTGGCCTTCCCCAGCCTAATACTACCAGCCTGCGGCCACCCCGGTGCCTTCCTTGTCACTACAGATGGACGGGTACTGGTTCGTACCTGGCTCTTCCCAGTACCCCTGGTGGCGGTGGGTACCGGGGTAATAATGGGGGTTAGTGTTGGCCTCTGCACCTGCTAACATTAAGCCCCGCCTTAGTAATGGAGGTTGTCAATCAGCCAGCGACCATTACTAAGGCGGTGATCATACATTTTAAAAAGATACAAGCACATAGAAAAAATATTTTATTGAAATAAAAAAACACAACCCTCATTAACCATTTTATTGAGAATTAAAAAAACGCCGTCATTGAAGTCCTCGAATCCGAAGTCCAACAACCGAACCTGTAAAAAAAACACAAACACACAAAAATAATCAGTAACACATAAAGAAGCAAAATTATTATTCTCACCTTTCCTGGGTCCAACGCTGGAGCCGCAATGTCAGCGAGCTGGGCCCTATATCTAATCCGATCATGTGTGATACTGTCTGCTGAGCCACTGTATCTAATCCTATCATGTGTGATACTGTCTGCTGAGCCACTGTATCTAATCCTATCATGTGTGATACTGTCTGCTGAGCCCTGTATCTAATCCAATCATGTGTGATACTGTCTGCTGGGCCCTGTATCTAATCGTATCATGTGTGATACTGTCTGCTGGGCCCTATATCTAATCCTATCATGTGTGATACTGACTGCTGAGCCACTGTATCTAATCCTATCATGTGTGATACGGTCTGCTGGGCCCTATATCTAATCCAATCATGTGTGATACTGTCTGCTGGGCCCTATCTCTAATCCTATCATGTGTGATACTGTCTGCTGAGCCGCTGTATCTAATCCTATCATGTGTGATACTGCCTTCCGAGCCACTGTATCTAATCCTATCATGTGTGATACTGTCTGCTCAGCCACTGTATCTAATCCTATCATGTGTGATACTGTCTGCTGAGTCATTATATCTAATCCTATCATGTGTGATACTGTCTGCTCAGCCACTGTATCTAATCCTAGCATGTGTGATACTGTCTGCTGAGCCAATGTATCTAATCATATCCATAGTTTATAGGGTCGTAGTGCTATAGATATGCTATGCTGTCTCCTATACACACATTTTTTTTTGGGGGCGGACACATATGTATTGGGGCTATTTCCCCTGACATTTTAAGCCCTGAGGGTATGTTCACACGGCAGCGTCCATTACGGCTGAAATTACGGTGATGTTTTAAGGAGAAAACAGCTCCGGAATTTCAGACGTAATGGCATGTGCAGGCGTTTTTCGCTGCGTCCATTACGCACGTAATTGGAGCTATTTTTCCATGGAGTCCATGGAAAATGGCTCCATTTACGTCTGAAGAAGTGACAGGCACTTCTTTGACGCGGGCGTCTTTTTTACGGGCATCCTTTTGACATCGTAAGACCCATTCAAATGAATGGACAGATGTTTGCCAACACTTTTGAGACGCATTTTCGGACGTAATTCAATGCTAAAACGCCCAATAAGAACTTTTGCATCGGGGCCCATGAGCCTTTAGCTACGCCCCTGGTGAGAATCCGACCATTTACCAGTTTATAATAAACAATAGTTTTTTGTAACATTGTATAAACAATCTATGGTATGCACTTGTAGATCTAGACACAGTCAATAAGTCCATATTCAGATTACTTTTTATTTATTCCCTATAATTTGTATAGAAAGATCACAATCACGATGGTTCCAAGTGGACCGTACAATCTATATTCCCTATTTAGGACATGTATTCACAGAGACAAGGGTTCATTTTAATGGAAGCCTTCCCCTTTGCTTTTAGATTATAGGAAGACACTCGATTCTTGTAAAAGAAACTTTGTGAACATAGTGAAGTGTACCAGCCGTATGTTCATTTATTTACATATTGTATTTACATGGTGGTTACAAATCTTTAGCATACTGAGCAAATCTATAAATTAATTGACCTTTAATACATCTAATTTTAGTATTTTAATTTTTTTTTAAACTGTAGGAGGAAATGGTTGTGCCAGTAAGAATCTCATGTCTACTCAGGGAAAACATACAAACGTTATGTTCATATATACGATGACAAAAGATCAACACATTTATGCAATATGTAAAGTAATACCCTTTCAGAATATATATTTTAAAGGGGTATGTCTGGATTGGAAAGCCTGTGTTCAATAGACACCTCCCCAGTAAATCGCTGATCCAGGTTCCTTCGTTGCTATTCCCAATAGTGGACTCTCTGCACTGGTTTATAAAGAGGTATTCAGATCCTTGAACTCCCCTCTATAGTTCCATATGCCATAATAGGACATAATTGGATAAACCTTTAACTTAAAGGGGTTAGCCAGTAGTTAAAAACTGATGGCCTATACCAGAGGTCTTAAACACTCGGCCCATGGGCCATATGCGGCCCCTGAGGCTGCCATCTGCGGCCCGTAGGGCACCAAAGCTCCCTCGGCAGAGGAGAGAGCAGGCCGAAGGAGAAGCGTGCCGGTGCTCCTTCGTGACATCATGAAGGAGCGCAGTCCCTTTCCCATGCTTCTCTATCGTTGGTGGTAGGTGAGCAATGGCCACATAGCCCCCTGTAGATAGTACAACCGCCCTGTAGATAGCGCGCCACAAACCACACCATGTTGACAGCACTTTACCCCCCTCATCCCCAGCTAGAGCGCTGCCGAAGCTCGAGCCAGGGATTCCTCTGCTGAAGGAGCCCCTGAAGTCACTGTCCATATATGAGATAGTGTGGCACTATCTACGAAGGGCACTCTGGCATTATCTACAGATTGCACTGTGGCATTATCTACAGAGGGCACTGTGGCATTATCTACAGAGGGCACTGTGGCATTATCTACAGAGGGCACTGTGGCAGTATCTAAAAAGGGGCTGCCCAATCGTGACATTCTTGTGTCCGCCAAACGCTGCCACCTGAGCAGCCAGATTGCATTTAGCGAAACTTAAACTCGAAAACTGGATTGTTAAAATGTGCAAATATCCGGTAAGTTTAAACCTAGCACTATTATTATTATTATTATTATTATTATTATTATTATTATAATAATGTAGTATTATTATAGTAATGCAGTATTGTTATAGTAATGTAGTATTATTGTAGTAATGTAGTATTGTTAGAGTAATGTAGTATTGTTATAGTAATGTAATAGTATTATAGTAATGTAGTATTGTTATAGTAATGTAGTATTATTATAGTAATGTGGTATAGTTATAGTATTGTAGTATTATTATAGTAATGTAGTATTATAGTAATGTAGTAATATTATAGTAATATGGTATAGTTATAATAATGTAGTATTATTATAGTGTAGTATTATAGTAATGTAGTATAGTTATAGTAAAGTAGTATTATTATCGTAATGTAGAATTATTATAGTAATGTAGTATTGTTATAGTAATGTAATATTGTTATAGTAATGTAGTATTATTATAGTAATGTATTATTATTATGGTAATGTAGTATAGTTATAGTAATGTAGTAGTATTATAGTAATGTACTATTATTATAGTAAATTAGTATTGTTATAATAATGTAGTATTATAGTAATGTAGTATTGTTATGGTAATATAGTATTATAGTAATGTAGTATTGTTATAGTAATGTAGTATTATTGTTATGTAGTATTATTATAGTAATGTAGTATTATAGTAATGTAGTATTGTTAGAGTAATGTAGTATTATTGTAGTAATGTAGTATTGTTATAATAATGTAGTTGTAAAGGATCTGCCAGGCACAGCTTCGGGGTTAACTCCCATAGGTAATCAGTCTGCACCTGAATCTACGTCTCTGAGACTGACTCCATCTTCCACCACTCAGGATGGCAGGCTTAGGAGTGGGAGAGCCTATCGCAGCCTGGCCAGACGGAGCTAGCTCCCGCCCTCTGTCTATTTATACCTGCCTTTCCTGTTCCTCCTTTGCTTGTGATTCTTCTCGTGTGGCTTCCTGGCCCAGCTACAGCTCCTAACTATTTGATCCTGCTCCATACTGACCCTGGCTTACTGACTACTCACCTGCTCTGCGTTTGGTACCTCGTGCTCTCCTGGTTTGACTTGGCTCGTTCACCACTCTGGTTGCTCACGGTGTTGCCGTGGGCAACTGCCCCTATCCCTTTGCTTGTATTCCCTTGTATGTTTGTCTCGTGCACTTACTGAGCGTAGGGACCGCCGCCCAGTTGTACCCCGTCGCCTAGGGCGGGTCGTTGCAAGTAGGCAGGGACAGAGTGGCGGGTAGATTAGGGCTCACTTGTTCGTTTCCCTACCCCCGTCATTACATAATCACAAGCCCATACCTAGTCTACCCTGGTCCCTGACACCACTATGGACCCCCTTGAGACCCTGGCTCAGCAAATGCAGGTCCAGGCCCTGGCTCAGAGGGTCAACCAGCCTGATGCTACCTTGGTAGTTCCCCTCACCTCACCTCCTGAACCCCACCTCAAGTTGCCAGACCGGTTCTCAGGGGACCGGAGGGCTTTTCTCTCCTTTCGGGAGAGTTGTAGGCTGTACTTTCGCTTAAAGCCTCATTCCTCAGGTTCTGAGAACCAGCGGGTGGGTATAATTATGTCCCGGCTCCAGGAAGGGCCCCAAGAGTGGGCCTTCTCCTTGGCTCCTGACGCCCCTGAACTTTCCTCCGTTGATCGTTTATTTTCTGCTCTCTGACTCATTTATGACGAGACTGACAGGACTGCCTTTGCCGAGAGTCAGCTGGTGACCTTACGTCAGGGTAAGAGACCTGTTGAGGAGTATTGTTCTGACTTTAGGAAGTGGTGCATAGCTTCTCGGTGGAATGACCCTGCCTTAAGGTGCCAGTTTAGGTTGGGTCTGTCGAATGCCCTGAAAGACCTGCTAGTTAGCTATCCCTCTTCTGACTCCCTAGACCAGGTTATGGCTTTAGCGGTACGACTTGACCGACGTCTCAGGGAACGACAACGTGAACGTTTATGTGTTTTCTCCTCCGACTCCCCCATGATGCCTCCTGAGGTTCCGTTGCTTCGTTCCCCCCGGAAGACTCAGAGGTACCTATGCAACTCGGGGCCTCCGTGTCCCCCCAACAACGTAGAGATTTCCGCAGGAAGAATGGTCTCTGCTTCTACTGTGGGGATGACAAGCATCAAGTGAACAACTGTCCTAAGCGTAAGAAGGCAGCCGGAGAACTTCCGCGCCTAAGTGATCATCTGGGAGGTCACTTGGGCGCACAGGTATTTCCCGTAAATATGAAACGTAATAAGATCTTGCTTCCCTTTCAGGTCTCTTTTGGTGGTAGGTCTGCTACCGGCAGTGCCTTCGTGGATTCAGGGTCCTCTGCTAATATCATGTCTGTGGAATTTGCTATGTCTCTTGCTATGCCTTTGATTGATTTGCCTAAACCTGTCCCGGTAGTGGGTATCGACTCCACTCCTCTTGCTAATGGTTATTTTACACAGCATACCCCTGTTTTTGAACTCCTTGTTGGCTCCATGCATTCGCAGCCTGGCCAGACGGAGCTAGCTCCCGCCCTCTGTCTATTTATACCTGCCTTTCCTGTTCCTCCTTTGCTTGTGATTCTTCTCGTGTGGTTTCCTGGCCCAGCTACAGCTTCTGACTATTTGATCCTGCTCCATACTGACCCTGGCTTTCTGACTACTCTCCTGCTCTGCGTTTGGTACCTCGTGCACTCCTGGTTTGACTCGGCTCGTTCACCACTCTTGTTGCTCACGATGTTGCCGTGGGCAACTGCCCCATTTCCCTTTGCTTTGTGTTCCCTTGTCTGTTTGTCTCTTGCACTTACTGAGCGTAGGGACCGCCGCCCAGTTGTACCCCGTCGCCTAGGGCGGGTCGTTGCAAGTAGGCAGGGACAGAGTGGCGGGTAGATTAGGGCTCACTTGTCCGTTTCCCTACCCCCGTCATTACAAATGTGGTATTGTTATAATAATGTAGTATTACAGTAATGTACTATTGTTATAGTAATGTAGTATTATAGTAATGTAGTATTGTTATAGTAATGTAGTATTATTATAGTAATGCAGTATTGTTATAGTAATGTAGTATTATTATAGTAATGTAGTATTATAGTAATGTAGTATTATAGTAATGTAGTATTGTTATAGTAATGTAGTATTATAGTAATGTAGTATTGTTATAGTAATGTATTATTATTATAGTAATGTAGTATTGTTATAGTAATGTATTATTATAGTAATGTGGTATTATTATAGTAATGTAGTATTGTTATAGTAATGCATTATTATTATAGTAATGCAGTATTATAGTAATGTAGTACTATTATAGTAATGTGGAATAGTTACAGTAATGTAGTATTGTTATAGTAATGTAGTATTATTATTATTATAGTAATGTAGCATTATTATAGTAATGTAGCATTGTTATAGTAATGTAGTATTATTATAGTAATGCAGTATTGTTATAGTAATGTGGTATTATTATACTAATGTTGTATTGTTATAGTAGTGTGGTATTGTTATAGTAATGTAGTATTATTATAGTAATGTAGTATTGTTATAGTAATGTGGTATAGTTATAGTAATGTAGTATTATTATAGTAGTAGTATTATAGTAATGTAGTATAGATATAGTAATGTAGTATTATTATCGTAATGTAGAATTATTATAGTAATGTACTATTATTATAGTAATGTAGTATTGTTATAATAATGTAGTATTATAGTAATGTAGTATTATTATAGTTATGTAGTATTATTATAGTAATGTAGTATTATTATAGTAATGTAGTATTATAGTAATGTAGTATTGTTATAGTAATGTAGTATTGTTATAGTAATGCAGTATTGTTTTAGTAATGTAGTATTATTATAGTAATGTAGTATTATAGTAATGTAGTATTGTTATAGTAATGTAGTATTATAGTAATGTAGTATTGTTATAGTAATTCAGTATTGTTATAGTAATGTAGCGTTATAGTATTGTAGTATTGTTATAGTAATGTAGTCTTATTATAGTAATGTAGTATTATAGTAATGTAGTATTGTTATAGTAATGTAGTATTATTATTATTATTATTATTATAATAGTAATGTACCTTTATATCCTGATGGTAATGTATACCTGTAAATCCCTGTCTGTAGGCATTCAGGTGATATTTATTATCGGCTTTAAGCCACTTTTATTGGGCAAAAAAGTCACAAATTTTGGGGCACGCCATAATAGCGACTTTTAAGTGGCGAAAAACTAGGTGGGGTAACTTAGAGAGAGAGGGACCAGCAAGTTTCTGACAGATTAGTCATTTCTTAAGACAGAAAATGATGCAAATTGAAGCGCAAATCATTGTATGTTTTTAGGACTTTCCCAAAGGAGCCAAATTTATAAGGGAAAATTGGTTCATTTCGCTCTGACGTACTACAGTTTAAGACTGGCATAGAAAACACCAATCTTAATAAATTCCCACTTTATAATTTCTTCTATATAGATTTTTGAACTTATTCCATGGTTCACTATGCTGCTTTTGGCATCTATTTTGCTTTGATTGGGTATTTTCAGTATTAACTATTACAATGCATTGTACATCTTTAACATTTATATAGTGTATTTTAGCCAATATATAAATACTGTAACAGAAATGCCATTACCTTCAGCTGGAGTGAAAACAGATATGTTGGATCTGGGCCCAACACCTGCGCTTGTTTCTCCACTGATGTATGCATCATAGGTTGTGAAAGGAGTAAGGTTAATAAAAGTAAACTTGAGATCCTTTGTGCTGTTATCCAGAATCCGACCTGATGAAAAAATAATTCAGCGTGTAAGAAAAAAGAATGCTTCATGTCTCAATTTTATAAGCATGCAACCAAATTATTAAGGGGACTGTCCCTTCAGCACAATACCTTTCAATATGGCCTATTAGGGCACATGGGCGTCGTGGAGGCAAAGGCCTGGCTCAGGACCCCCTTTATTAGCCCGAGTGGAGAGTTACTGCAAAAAACAGCTCCCATTCTGGAATTAAAAGTCCATGTGGCTACTGGATTATAGGAAGGATTATCCAGATGGGAGCCCTCTGCCAGTGTAAAGAACTCTGTGATGTTTTAGAATAGCTATAAGTATTTAAACTATGATAAATGACCTTGAGAATGACCTGTGAATCTTGGGGACTTCTGCTGCAGGATCAAATTCTGTTTCTTTGCACATCTCTCTATGGACATGCTGCATACATGAAGACTAATCTAAACTACCATAAAGCACAGCACTATTAAGAATATAGCGAAAATAGATTAAAAAGGGTATAACCATTCAAAAGAACAGCAGTTATTCTTACTTACCAGTGGGACCATACAGTTCAACTCTGTAACTAAATTTTCCTGTCACAATAGTTGGAGCATCCCAAGTTACAGAGAAAGATCTTGCTGTGATGTTGCCCTTGACAAGATTTTGAGGTGGGTCTTCAGGCACTAAAACAATAAATAAATATGTTTATTCAACTAATAATATAATTTATTATGAACACACAATACCATTCATTGTGACACTGATTTTTTTCTGTTTTTAAATATGCACCAGGAAGCAGTTCTGACCCAGATGCCAGACAGCGCATGCATGAAACATAAAACCACCAGCTTATCAGCATAATTTATACTCATTAAGGGGACCTACTTGGTGCCATGTATAGTGGTTTCCTTTACTTGTGTTTGTTCTAAAAAGAAACCTCCTGACTTTGGCGCTCTGACTTGGATTAGCCTAACCCTGCTTTCTTGTGTGACCCTTGGGTATTACAATTGGTGTTCCTACTTCACTATTACATACCTCCCAACTTTTTAATTCGGAAAAGAGGGACATTTTAAGCCATGCCCCTAACCACGCCCAATATCCCGCATAAACACATCAAATCACGGCCAGATCCTTCTGCAAATAACACGCGCAAATTCTCACTGTGGATCTCTCGACTGTCTGGATATTACAGATATTATGGATCCAGTTATGTCGTCTTTATGTTACTTTCCTAACTTGGGTATAACATTTGCTCATCACTGCGGCAGCAGCTGCAGGACAAACCAAAAGGCTGAGAACAATGTGGTTGATGACTTTTCAATTGACAGGTAGCAGAGTAACATGATGGGGAAAAATAATCCACCAGAGCCCCCCTGTAGAAAGCTCTAGATACAGCCCCCCTGTAGATAGCGCCACACACAGCCCCTTGTAGATAGCTCCACACACAGCCCCCTGTAGATAGTGCCACACACAGCCCCCCTGTACATAGTGCCAGATACAGCCCCCTGTACATAGCGCCACACACAGCCCCCTATAGATAGCGCCACAAACAGCCCCCTGTACATAGCGCCAGATACAGCCCCCCTGTACAAAGCACCAAATGCAGCCCCCCTGTAAATAGCTCCACACACAGCCCCCCTGTAGATAGCTCCAGACACAGCCCCCCTGTAGATAGCGCCAGACACAGCCCCCTGTACATAGCTCCACACACAGCCCCCCTGTACATAGCGCCAGACACAGCCCCCCTGTAGATAGCTCCAAACACAGCCCCCCTGTACATAGCGCCAGATACAGCCCCCTGTACATAGCGCCAGATACAGCCCCCCTGTACATAGCGCCACACACAGCCCCCTGTACATAGCGCCAGATACAGCCCCCCTGTACATAGCGCCACACACAGCCCCCCTGTACATAGCGCCAGATACAGCCCCCCTGTACATAGATCAACACACAGCCCCCCTGTAGATAGCGCCAGACACAGCCCCCCTGTAGATAGTGCCACACACAGTCCCCCTGTACTTTGCTACACACACAGTCCCCTGTAGATAGCTCCACACACAGTCCCCCTGTAGGTGCCACATTGCCGCCAGAGCGGAGAGCGGTAGAGGTAGCCGGCTCTACTGCTGCCACTCTCCGCTCTGCTTTGACGTCACTCACCATCAGAAGAAGGCAGTGGTCTTGAGTGGCGTTTTCACTGGTGTCGAATCCGGCCCAGGAGTGGACCAGTCCAGTCACCTGATCAGTGAGGTCAGATGACAGGTCAGATGACTGGACTTGTCCACTCCCGGGCCGGCATCGATCCCAGTGAGAACACCGCCGCAAGAGACCTGCCTTCTTCTGATCGCTGCTGCAGTCAGCAGCGATCAGCTGTTTTGATGCAGCGCCCATCGGGACATTTTGCAGACCGCCCGGGACGGCGGGACAGTGGTGAGAAACCGGGACCGTCCCGCCGGATCCAGGACGGTTGGGATGTATGCCATTACTGACCCCAGCCTGCCCGACCACAATTCCTATCAGTTACATAGTTACATAGTTACATAGTTAGTACGGCTGAAAAAAGACACATGTCCATCAAGTTCAACCAAGGGAAGGGAAAAGGGAAGGAAAAATGTCTACACATAGGAGCTAATATTTTTTTGTTCTAGGAAATTATCTAACCCTTTTTTAAAGCCATCTACTGTCCCTGCTGTGACCAGCTCCTGCGGTAGACTATTCCATAGATTCACAGTTCTCACTGTAAAGAAGCCTTGTCGCCTCTGCAGCTTGAACCTTTTTTTCTCCAGACGGAGGGAGTGCCCCCTTGTTTTTTGAGGGGGTTTTACAAGGAACAGGATTTCACCATATTTTTTGTATGTGCCATTAATATATTTATATAAGTTAATCATGTCCCCCCTTAGTCGTCTTTTTTCAAGGCTAAATAGGTTTAATTCTTTCAATCTTTCCTCATAACTTAAATTCTCCATGCCCCTAATTAGCTTCGTTGCTCTTCTTTGTATTTTTTCCAACTCCAGGGCATCCTTTCTATGAACTGGAGCCCAGAACTGAACTGCATATTCTAGATGAGGCCTCACTAATGCTTTGTAAAGTGGTAATATTACATCCCTGTCCCGCGAGTCCATGCCTCTTTTAATACACGACAATATCCTGCTGGCCTTTGAAGCAGCTGATTGACACTGCATGCTGTTATTGAGTTTATGATTTACAAGTACACCCAGATCCTTCTCAACAAGTGAATCCGCCAGTGTAGCTCCCCCTAGGACATATGATGCATGCAGGTTGTTGGTACCCAGGTGCATAACTTTACATTTATCTACATTAAACTTCATCTGCCAAGTGGACGCCCAAACACTTAGTTTGTTTAAATCTGCCTGTAATTCATGAACATCTTCCATAGACTGAACTATATTACATAGCTTGGTGTCATCTGCAAAAATAGAAATAGTGCTATTAATCCCATCCTCTATATCAATAATAAATAAGTTGAATAATAGTGGTCCCAGCACTGAACCCTGGGGTACACCACTTATAACTGGGGACCATTCAGAGTAGGAATCATTGACCACAACTCTCTGGATACGGTCCTTAAGCCAATTCTCAATCCAATTACAAACTATATTTTCTAAACCTATAGTCCTTAATTTACCCATTAGGCGTCTATGGTGGACAGTGTCAAATGCCTTTGCAAAGTCCAAAAACACTAAATCCACAGCGGCCCCTCTGTCTAGACTTCTGCTCACCTCCTCATAAAAACAGAAACTGTTTGTCTGTTGTATTTAGCATCTCAGTGAGTTTTCCTGCGTCAAACCAAACTACATTAATACAGGGAATTAACCCCTAGAGAGCCACCATGTACTGTAGTCCTGGAGCCAACAGAGTGCTCAAAACTCAAACCAAAGTAGTTTCTCCTGGTATCTCTGGGATTAAGAAGGTTACACACTGAGAAGAGAATGCTGGGGGGAAACAGCAAGCTATCTACCAACTGAGGACAAAGCAGTCGAATCATCACCCCATTTCCCACACCTATTGTTCTCATAGCACTAGAAGGGAAAGACAAAATAAATGCTTGCAGGGAAGGTGTAGCCTGTCTTTGGCGCTAAGTTGCAGTTTGGTATATAGGATTCTGCTGTTTGTTTAAAAATGAAGCAGGATGACAACAAAGATATCAAAAAAGTTATGTTACAAAACTACAAAGATGAATTTATACCAAATATGGTTAGAAGCCCATTCACAGACTATAGACTGCTGTTGAAAAAAACCAAAACAGTCTGTAGTCAGAAGAGATAGTACAACCTCAGTTCTGTGGAATTCCAAAGTACACTTTTAAGGCCATGTTCACACAGGGCAGATATGTGCCTCAGGGAATTCCAGCCGAAAAACTGCACGGCCAGAATGTCTGCTGCTGAAAACGGCACAGAAAAAAAAAGGATACTTACCATGGCGACGTGTCCCTCAAATATCCTGACATCATGATGCTCTGCAGCCCTGGGATGAAGTTTCATCCCATGTGACCGCTGCAGCCTGTGATTGGCTGCAGTGGGCACATGGGATGAAACATCATGCCAGGAGGTCAGCCTGGATGAAGAAACACAGACTCCTGGGTAAGTTTAAAATTTATTTTTCTGAGTTGCGTTTTTTTGTGGTGGAATGGCAGGATTCCGCTGCAAAAAAACACAATATCTGCTATTTGTTGCGGGTTTTACCTCCCAATTGAATTCAATGGGGAAATCCCGCAACAAATAAGCATAGTTTACGCAAATACAATGGACATGCTGCGGATTTAAAAGAATGCACCGCAGGTCAATTTCTGAGCGTTTTTTTCCGCTCAGGATTTACGCAGCATGCGGATGAGATTTGTTCACGTCTCATCCACTCTGCTGCTACTGTATCATGTTACGGATTTTCTGCAACAAAATCCGTTGCGGAAAATCCGCAGTATTTACGCTACATGTGAACTGACCCTAAGGCCGGATTCACATGAGCGCTGCACATCTCACGTCCGAGGTGCATCCGTGCTCTGCACTGCGGTACGCGATGTCACGCATCCCCCATAGATTAGAGTCTATGGAGGGATGCGTGAAGCGTGAAAAAACAGGACATGTCCCATTTTCTCACGGTCCCTTCACACGGTCCGTTGAAACAACGGCCGTGTGAACGGCCACATTGAATTATATAGGTCCGTGTGACGGCCGTTGTTTCAATGGCCGACACATATCACGTTTGTGTGAATAAGGCCTAAGGGTGCAGTCAGATGTGGCAAATTTTTTTGCAGAAAGTTCTGAGACTGAAAATCTGTTCTATCTATCTGAATGGAACTTGGAGAAATCCATGCACCTTCTGCAAAAAACAACACCGTTCACATGTCTACAACTGATTTTCCTGCAACAAAATCTGTCGCGTGCGACTGCACCCTAAGGGTAGGAACACACACAGCGTATTCATTGCGGATTCACTGCATCAAGCTGCGCAGCATATCCGCTTTGAACACTGCAGGGAATGGCGTCCGAAATCCTGCACCACAATGTGGTGCGTTTTTTCAGGTGTACATTCCGCTGTGTAAATTATCGCACATACTTATCCCTTCCCTCCTCTGATATCCGCTCCAGTCTCCCTGGATGACTGTGCAGGCCATGTGACTGCGGCAGCCTGTGATTGGCTGCAGCGGTCACATGGCCTGCTACGTCATCCAGGGAGGCCGGACTGGAGAATAAGCAGGGAACTCTTGCGATTTTTTGCGGCGAAATTGCTGTGATTCTTCCGCAAATATCGCAACACACACCAGTCTGCTGCGGGTTTAAGCACCCCATTGAATTTAATGGGAAAACCCGCAACAGAAGAGCTGCGATTCCACAGCATTAATTGACATGCTGCGGTTGAAGAAACCGCACCGCAGGTCCATTTATGTGCGTTTTTTTGTCTGCATTTTTCTTCAGTGTGGGTACGAGATTTATTGAAATCTCACCCACACTGCTGCTACTGTAATATGCTGCATTAATCCATTAAGGAAAATCTACAGTGTTTACGCCATGTATGTTTGTACCCTAATAGTTGTATCACTGGTTCTTAATGCAGGACTAATATAATCTCAGACAATAGCAGCTACAGGGAAACGTAATCAGGCTACAAACTGTAAAGGCCCTTTTACACCGGCCGACATTCGGCCGGTGCAGCGAGCACCAATCAACGAGACATCGTTGATTGGCGATCGTTTGATCCTGTCACATGGATCTATGAATGGGGACGAGCGGTCTTTACTCCGATCGCTCATCCCCATCCATTATTATCATGTCGGCAGCACGTCTCCCGGTTTACACAGGGAGATGTGCTGCCGATAACGATAATCTTTTACTTTTTTTAAATGATGCGACCAGCAGATGATCGAGCTGCTCGTTCACCTGTTGATCGCTGCCCTTTTTAGACAGGGCAATTATCGGCAACGAGCGTTATATTAACGCTCGTCTGCCTTACAATCGTCCTGTGTAAAACCCCCTTTACAAAACTCTGCCAAAGTCTATAATGTATTGATGGACTGCAGGAACATCACAGGAGTTTTATACTTATTCATCCACCTATTGAAAAAATATAAAGGAATTGGACATAATGTTATTCCCTAATATACTTGCCACGGTCCTTCTAAATCAGAGGTAAATGTATAAGGGAATTTCTCTATAAACAGTACCCAATATACTTAACAAATGCACACTTTAATCTTTTCTATACATAGAAAAATTTTACATTCATGTGATTTGCAATAGAGTATATTAATGAACTGCCCAATGATGAATGGTCTACACTGCGTGATATGACATCATCAATTATCACGTAACTTGACTGACATCTAGAACAGTATTATGCCAAGCTTTCTTTTCAAATAAAATGTTAATATTTTAAATGTAAATGAAAATATACAGAAATGAAGCCTTTTAACTCTTTAATTACACTTCTATAGCAACAAGCACAGGCCTGTTATGTACACACTATGAAATTGCACAATTGGGAATTATATTTTTACAGTAACCAACCACGCTGTGAGGTTTTCTGTAAAAATAAAAGGGAAATAAAAACAAATAGTGAGAACCATGAACCACTGCATTGCATTCCTATAACTCATGCTACTTAGAAATGAAACTGATAACATTGGACCTGGCAGGATAAGAGTAAGTGATGAAGTACTTGCTCACAGTAGATTCTCAGAAATTCTGAGCAAACAACAGAAGCTCCTTCTCTTCTGGCACCTTCACATGTTTTGACTGAGGGACTTGTTCTTCTGAAGCCAAAAAAGCTTTCTGCGTTGTGCCTTAAGTGCTGTTTTATCAGACCACAGTTTGGGTGAAGAACATCAGCCAGATATTGGGCACTGGATATAAAACAGTAGCACACTATATTTAATTGGACCCTAAGGCCATGTTGAGACGTGGCAGAATTTTTGCGCTGCAAATGTTGGTGCAGATTGGGGGCAATTCCGCAATGAATCTGCACCAACAATTGCATATTTGACAGGTAATTCAGACGTTGCGGAAATCACAGCGGACTGGCCACAGATTTCAGTTTTTGCATTGCAAAGGCTGAAATCCGCAGTGAAATTCCGCTTCTTCTCCGCAACGTAATGAGCACGCTGCGGAGGGAAAATTCTGCACCGCAGCCTAATTTCCGCATAGTTATTTTCGCAACGTCTGAACTAAGTTTCCTAAAAATGCATAGAAACAAATGTAAAAAACGTCTGCTGCAGAATTCTACTGCGGACTTCAACAGCAATTCCGCCTTGTCTGAATGTGCCCTTAAAGGGAACCTGTCACCGGCATTTCACCTATTAAACCAGCAATACCTGGTGGTAGTGGGTGAAAAATAATTTCTATATAACCTATAATTGTCTTCTTAGTCGGCTCTGTACCTTTAGTATTCAGTTTTTTAGTCTCCCCACACCGTATGCTAATGAGCATAAAAGAGTTATATCTTAGTTCGAAAAGAGTCATATCTTCATTCCTCAAGCCTTTCCGAGTAAAAACCCACCCCCTTACTTTTGATTGACAGCTCCTCGCCTCTTCCCAGCACACACGAAATCCCACGCTTGCGCATAGATGTCCTGTTCTAGTGCGTGCGCACAACAGGACACCATAGCGGCGCATGTGCAGTAACTAGATTTGAGGCCCGGATAAAGCAGGGAAAGGTATCGGACCATACATAACGGGCGCATGCGTGCTATCTCAGACAAGATTTCGGCATTCAGGGCGGGCGAGTTTCCGGCGGTGGTCGGGCATAAGAAGAGGAACGAACGAGACTGATGGATTATTATCATAAAAGGCGCAAAATGTTTGCAGACAGTTATTTACGGTCGAAGGAGGAGTTTAGGAGCAGGGATAATGGCAATGAACTTTTGACGGCAGCTGCCAGCGAGGGCGAGTAGAGTTCAATAGGTGAAATGCTGGTGACAGGTTCCCTTTAAGTATAAAAATATGTCACAATACAGAAACCATTTAGTCATCATAAATAATGGCAATCCGGTTCCAAGTAGCAAACAATGCCACGTATGGCAGAAAAGATTGATTGCTGAGGTAATGCGAGTATTGTTAATATCACTGCTTGCTCTAAGGTTGTCATGGTATCATCAATCGACTAAGACTAACTTTTCTTTGAATGGACATCCTTTGATGTGACGTGCACAATGAACTATAAAATGAGAAGAATTTACTCACCCGATTCTGGTGTCCTCACAATTGTACTGTCAATGTAGCCTGGTTCATTGGTAACAGCTGAAACCTCAAATAAGTAAGTGGTGTATGGTCTAAGTTGTCCTACTATGTACGTAATTGGTTCATTCCAGATGGCATTAAATGTCCGAGAAGTTATCGTCTGCAATATAAGTGAAGCTGTAGTTGTAGACTGACCACGAGTTGATGAAGGGCTAGTTGTACTCCATAAAAATGATTCACTTTTTTCCTTAAAAGAAAAATATATATATAAATGTTCATAAAAATACATTCAACATTCATAATAGTAAATGTCGCCTATAAATAAACTATGCAATGACAAACAAAAATATCTACATAAATACATCAGATACAGCACAAATCTTTTTTTTCCCGTGATAGTTTGCTACAATGTATCAGTGCATGTAACTCACACAGGGTTATTTAGACTGGATACAGTTGTATTTGTCTTTCAGCTGAGAGCAGAAGTAGGTTTGTACAGGATTTTAGACTCTGGATGTACAGTCCAGGCCAAAAGTTTTGAGACTGACACAAATTTTGGTTTTCACAACGTTTGCTACTTCAGTGTTTTTAGATGATAATAAAACTAATCTTTATTTATATGGCGCCAACATATTCCGCAGCACTTTACAGTTCAGAGGGAACATGAAACAAACAATATCAGACATTACATATTAACAAAACTAACTTACAATTCAAACAAGAGGAGTGAGGACCCTGCTCACAGGAGCTTACAACTTAAGTTGAAAAAATTGGAGACACAAAATGTAAAAAAGTGCTTGTTCAATTCAATGGTCCAGCCATATTTTATACATATGGGGTAGTAACATAAAGCTGCATGAGCCGGTCACCAGCCAGTGTCTGTGTATGACAGACATGAAGTGTATTAGGGAGCAAGGGGTGTGGGGGATACTGCTGAATAAGGGGGTCAAATCCTCATGACTAATGTAATAGGGTGCCAGGGGAAGGAGTTAGATTAGGGAATGTTATTGGCCTGTCTAAAAAAAATTGTTTTCAGGGCATGTTTAAAACTGTGGATGTTGGGAATTGATCTGATTGTCTGGGGTATTCCAGAGGACTGGTGCAGCACGAGAAAAATCTTGAAGACGGTAGTGGGAGGTTCGGATTATGGTGGATGTTAATATAAGGTCGTTGGTAGAACGTAGAGCTTGAGTAGGATCTTTTAGTCAGATATTTCTATGGTATACTGAAGTACAATTATAAGCATTTAATACATTTTTAAACTTTTATTGACAGATACATCATGTTTATGCAAGGACTCAATATTTACAGTGTCTTTTTCAAGACTTCTGCAATTCACCCTGGCATGCTGGATATCAGCTTCTGGGCCAAATCCTGACTGATGGCAACCCATTCTTGCCTAATCAGTGCTTGGAGTATAGCACAATTTCTGTGTTTTTGTTTGTACACCTGCTTTTTGAGGATTGACTACAGGTGCACAATGGGATTGAGATCTGGGGCGTTTCCTGGCCATGGACCCAAAATGTCAATGTTTTGTTCACCGAGCCACTTGGTTATCACTTTTGCCTTGTGACATGGTGCTCCATCATGCTGGAAAAAGCATAGTTCATCACCAAATTTCTCCTGGATTGTTGGAAAAAGTTGATCTTGGAAGACGTTTAGACACCACTCTTTATTCATGGAAGTGTTCTTAGCAAAAATTATGAGTGAGCTGTCTCCCTTGGATGAAAAACAACTCCACACATGAATGGTCTCAGGATGCATTAGTGTTAGCATGACACACGACTCATGACACAGGACTCATGGTAGCGCTCACCTTTTCTTCTCCAGACAATCATTCTTCCAGATGTCCCAAACAGTCTGAAGGGGGCTTCATCAGAGAAAATATCTTTACCCAAGTGCAATCCCTGTACTTTCTGCAGAATGTTAGTCTGGCCTTGAAGTTTTTCTTGGAGAGAAGTGGCGACTTTGCTGCCCTTTTTGACACCAGGCCAGCCCCCAAAAGCCTTTGTCTCACTGTGCGTGCAGATGCACTTATACCTGCTTGCTGCTATTCCTGAGCAAGCTCTGCACTGGTGTTGAACTGATCCCATAGCTGAATCCTCTTTAGGAGACGGTCCAGGTACTTTCTGGATTTTCTTGGGTGCCCTGAAGCCTTCTTCACAGCAATTGAACCTCTCTCCTTGAAATTCTTGATGATCCGATAAATGGTTGATTTAGGGGCTATCTTACAAGTAGCAATGTTCTTGCCTGTAAAGCCCTTTTGATGCAAAGCAATGATGACTGCACGTGTTTCCTTGGAGGTAACCATGGTTAACAGAAGAAGACAATGATTTCTAGCACCATCCCCCTTTTAAAGCAACCAGTCTGCTCTTACAAATCAACCAGCATGTCAGAGTGATATCAGCTGCCTTGTCCTCGTTAACACTTTCTCCTGAGCTAAAGAGAAGTTCACTGAAATTATGTTAGCAGGTCATTTTGTGGCAGGGCTGAAATGCAGTGGCTATGGGGTTTTGTGATTACATTAATTTTCATGGCAATGAATGACTATGCAATTCATCTGATCACTCTTTATAACAATCTAGAATTAATGCAAATTGCCACCATAAAAACTGAAGTAGCAAACTTTGTGAAAATCACAATTTGTGTCAGTCTCAAAACTTTTGGCCAGGACTGTAATCAATATTAGTTATATTCACCCGACAGGAATCCGAGATCTTAAAAATTGTGGGTGGAATCAATATGGCAGTTTAGAGAATGCCAGCGAATCAGAGTGATTTAAATTTTGAAGAATCAATGATAAGATTTGAGCATGTCTAATGGTGAAGAATTGAAATACAATTTTTTTTAAAGATTGATATGATTGCCAATATACAGTATAGTATTTACATAAAATCTAAAACCCCTTTTAATATATTTTTAAAGGAACACCGTAGTAAGAAAAATGAATAATCAGCCTTCACATGGTGTTTAAAACATCATACATGTGTGTACCTAAATGTGATGTGGGGCCCCTTGATATCTGGCTGACCACCACTGCCCTACATCTGTCAGTAAGCCGGTGCTCACAACTTAACCCCTCCCATAGTGGTAATAATTAAGTTTTTATAATTCTTAGCGTTTTCCAAGCCCTATCTTCACTGGTGTCCTATTAGTATCCTGCAGTGAGTAGTCATCATTGTAAAATGATGTGACGAAGTTGGAGAAAATTTCCTATAGCTATGTTGTTATTGCAGCAGTGGCCTCGTAGGGGACAGCAGGGAATCTCTGTAATGGCACCATTCAGGTCAATTCAATTTTGGGGCAAGTGGAGCTCCATGATCTAAATGTTAAGAAGCAGAACTTACAGTGCATTCCGGTAATGCTCCATTCAGAATGTCTTCTACTTTCACAGTGGTATCTTTTACTATTGCCCCAGTCCTTGCATGTTTTACACTTATCTTGAAGTTAGTAATTTTTCCATGAGGCTGTCGAGGTAAAAACCAAGTAAGATTCACTGCTGATGAATTAAGTGCTTCGACAGTCAGATTCACAACTTTTCCTGGAGCTGTAACAAATAAAGTTAAGTTTACATTAGAGTTACTCAATGTGATCTATAATGAAAAAGAATGCACAATATAACTGTGGCTGAGATCTGCAGAAATGTCATCCACTTTGCTGCTACTGTAAATGCTGCAGAATTTCCGCACAGAATTCGTACTTACCCTAAGGCTCTCTTCACATCTGCGTCTTGGCTACCATGAGGGGTCTGTCGGCTTGTGTCTAGGTGTTTGTTGTTTTGACGGGAAAAATAGCGCTGCAGGCTGCTCTATTTTCCACTTATTTGACAGAATCTCCAATGCAGATGTGAAAAGAGAGCCTGGCTTAGAATGGGCTGAATCTGTATCAGTTTTGTTGCGAATAGGAAATGTTATGACTTTTAAGGCAGGAGAGGAAGTGTGATCACTACGATGGATTGCCTTATGTAATATAAATATGAGATATGTTTGAGGTGGATGTTGGAGTGCTTAAATGTGAGAACACATAAAGTATATACAAAACTGGATATTATTCCTAGAGAGTGCAGGCCCTTGTACTATAAAACATTACATTCACAGGATCGTGATTTGATGGGGATTTAGGCACGGATTCTGCGCCTGAATCCTCATCAAATCCAATGACATTATGCATCCAATGCAAGTTGCTGGGGTATTTTATAATATTTTTACAATCTGCAGCATGCTTATTATTTGTACAGATTCTACGCGGAAAAGCTGCGGATTAGCCTCATTAAATTACAATGTGGCTAATGTGCGTGCGGATCCGCTGGCACATCCGCAGCAGAAATCTGAGTGTTATGGATTTCTGATGCTGAAAAATTCTCTTTCCTCTTCAATATTGCTAATTTAGTAATGTCATTGTCCTAAAATTCCAGTCAACTATGCTTTATATCAAGACACCTCTTTAAAGCCTCGACTGGTCTTCTACCATTTTGGATTTCCACTGTCTCCACTGTCCATTTTCGTGAAAAATGTTTTCCTCCACTCCACCCCACACTTAAGCATTGCCTGGGGCATTAAGAAACTTTAGCGTGGGTGACATTAATACTACTTAATCTGTATTTAGAAATGTCCCAGATTATTCAGTGTAAATTGCACTCAAAAGTCTAACTGCTCTTTAACTAAACACAAGAAACAATTCAATAGAACCAATCCTTTTACACATAATTTGTCAAACTGTAATACCCAAATGGACAATATACATAGGGAGGAGAAATCTGGATCTATTCCTCTCCACACAGATTAACCAGTGAGTTGGCAGATACTTGTTTCCTTGCCCATCCCTTATGTACTCTCCTCACCATTTCTACCCTTTATGATAAGATAAAAAGAAAATCAGTCTCACAGTCTTCATTTCATAAAATCAATCTTCATTACGGGATAGTGCAAGAACATTGCTCTACAGCAAGAGGTAATCCACACGTGATATCACGTGGGACGTGACCTATGGGGTAAACAGTGGTAGCTGATTCTGGTGATAAATAAATTTAAAAAAACAATTGTCAATATAATGTTTTTTTTATAAGCAACATTATAAGTGTGGAGTTCAATTTAGATTGTCTGTTGTTACAATGAGTAAATTATTTTTCTTAAAGGGAACCCGTCAGCAGTATTAAGGCCTCAAAACTGCTGACAGAATGATATAGGGGAGGGGAAGGCATTTTAAACGTAAGTCTTGCAAATTGTATGACGGAGAAACTAACGTTGGATTCCCCTGGTGCAGCGGTCGCAAATACCACTCTCTGCTTTCAATGACAGTTGTAGCAGCCAGTTAGGACACCGCTAGAGCCGTCACTCAGAGCAGAGGTGCGGGGCTTGCAGCGTGCAGTGTTACGAGCAATTGCACATCAAGTCCAGCCTTAGTGGCATTGAAGTGAATGGGGAAAGGCTGTAATACTGTGAACTGTCGCTACTACTAAATCGACGATTCACAGTGTGAGCAGTGACCAGAATGATGGGAAGCAGCGCTGAGGCCCCTTCAAAACATCTGATCGGTTGGGGTCCTGGCAGTCGGACCCCGACCGATCAGATATTGATCGGATAGGCCATCAAATTTTAGGGACTGAACAGCCCCTTTAATAGAAGCCTATCTAAAAGACGATATACTGCAATACATTAGTATTGCAGTTTATAGTGCAAGCGATCCAACGATTGCTGGTTCAAGTTCCCTAGGGACAAATAAAAAGGGTGAAAATCTGTTAGGCCCCATGCACACAAACGTAAAAATGCCCGTAATTATGGGCCGTAATTACGGCACGTTTTTACGGGCCCATGGACTTCTATTGGCCACGGGTACCTCCCTGTATGCTTACGGGGAGGTGCCCGTGCTGTTGAAAAATATAGAACATGTCTTATTTCAGGCCGTAATTACGGCATGGGCAGACCCATAGAAGTCTATGGGGCTCCTGAAATTACGGGTGACTACGTGTGTGCACCCGTAATTACGCGAGCGTTGCTAGGCGACGTCAGGGGATCGTCACTGTCCAGGGTGCTGAAAGAGTTAAACGATCGGCAGTAACTCTTTCAGCACCCTGGACAGTGACTTCCGATCAAAATATAGATCAACCTGTAAAAAAAAAGACGTTCATACTTACCCAGAACTCCCTGCTTCTTCCTTCAGTCCGGCCTCCTAGGATGACCTTTCAGCCCATGTGACCGCTGCAGCCAATCAGAGGCTGCAGCGGTCACATGGACTGCCGCGTCATCCAGGGAGGTCGGGCTGGATGTCAAGAGAGGGACGCGTCACCAAGACAACGGCCGGGTAAGTATGAATTTATTTTACTGTTACCTCGGAAAGGGCTGCCCCTTCTCTCTATCCTGCACTGATAAAGTGAAGGGGCTGCCGATTAGTGCAGTGCAATTTTGCAGCGAAAACTTGCCCGTCGGGTGGAATACTGGTGACACTGGACCCGTATTTACGGGCACGGGTCCGTAAACACTGGTGCAATACGAGTCAAATACGTGTGACCAAGGACCCGTATTTACGACAGTATTTACGGGAGGGAAAAAATACGTTTGTGTGCATGAGGCCCTAAATAAAGTTTTTTTTATGTAAGAAATATATATATATATATATATATATATATATATATATATATATATAAACTCAAACAAATAGTAGGAGCAGCACAGTGTGAATACCAAAAACGGCTGGTGCTAGCTTCAAAAAAGGAGTGACGCGCTCCTCATGAATATACAAAAAATAGAGACCAGAAGCAGCACTCAAATAGCATTTTTCTGAATTTAAATGCATCTGCTTGTAAAACAGATGGTTATACCCCCCAAAATAGTTACTAGTTCACATTTCCCATATGTCTACTTTAGATTAGCATAGTTTTTTTGAACATTATTTCATTTTTCTTGGACGTTACAAGACTTAGAACATAAACAGCAATTTCTCATATTTTTAAGAAAATTTCAAAAGCCTTTTTTTTAAGGTACCTGTTCAGTTCAGTTCTGAAGTGGCTTTGAGGGACCTATGTATTAGAATCCCCCATAAAACACCCCATTTTAAAAACTAGACCCCTCAACGTATTCAAAACAGCATTTAGAACGTTTTTTAACCCTTTAGGAATTTCACAGGAATTAAAGCAAAGTGGAGGTGAAATTTGCAAATTTCATTTTTCTTGCTGAATTTCAATTTTATTCAATTTTTTTCTGTAACACAGAAGGTTTTACCAGAGAAACACTACTAAATATGTATTGTCCAGATTCTACAGTTTTTAGAAATGTCCCACATGTGGCTCTAGTGTGCTTGTGGACTAAAACAAAAGCCCCAGAAGCAAAGAAGCACCTAGTGCATTTTGAGGCCTCTTTTTTATTAGAATATATTTTAGGCAGCATGCCGGGTTTGAAGAGGTGTTGAGGTACCAAAACAGTAGGAATCGCCCAAAAGTGACCCCATTTTGGAAACTACACTCCTCAAGGAATTCATGTATGGTTGTTGTTACCATTTTGACCGCACAGTTTTTTCACAGTACGTATTTGAATTGGGCTTTGAAATTTAAAAAATGAAATATTTTCCAATAAGATGTCATTTTTGATAAAATTTGTTATTTTCACAAGAAATAAAATACTCCATTTTGTTGCCCAATTTGTTCTGAGTGCAGCAATACCCCATTTGTGGTGGTAAACTGCCGTTTGGGCCCATGGGAGGGCTCAGAAAGAAAGGAGCGCTATGTGTTTGTTGGAGTCCAGATTTTGCTGGATTGGTTTTCGAGTGCCATGACACATTTGCAGAGCCCCAGAGGTATCAAAACAATGGAAACCCACGAGAATTGACCCCATTTTGGAAACTACACCCCTCAAGGAATTAACTTATGGTTGTGGTTACCATTTTGACCCCACAGTTTTTTCACAGTACGTATTTGGATTGGGCTGTGAAATTAAAAAAATGTAATTTTTTCCAATAAGATGTCATTTTGATCAAAATTTCTTATTTTCACAGGGAACAAAATACCCCATTTTGTTGCCCAATTTGTCCTGAGTGCGGCATTACCCCATTTATGGTGATAAACTGCCGTTTGGGCCCACGGGAGGGCTCAGAAGGAAAGGAGCGCTATGTGTTTGTTGGAGTCCAGATTTTGCTGGATTGGTTTTCGGGTGCCATGTCGCATTTGCAGAGCCCTAGAGGTATCAAAGCAATGGAAACCCACCAGAAGTGACCCCATTTTGGAAACTACACCCCTCAAGGAATTGATTTATGATTGCTGTGACCATTTTGGGAGGGCTCAGAAGGAAAGGACCACCATTTGGCCTACTGGAGCTTTTCTGGTGCTAAGTCATGTATGCAGAAGCCCCTGAGGTATCAGTACAGTTGAAATCCCTGAGAAGTGACCCCATTTTAAAAACTACACCCCTTAAGACATTCATCTAGAGGTGTAGTGAGCATTTTGACCCCACAGGTATTGTGTAAAAGATAATGCGCAGCAGATGGTGCAGTGTGAGAGTTGCAATTTTCTATATATCTATGCCATTTCAGTGTCCGATATAGTGTGCCCAGCATGTGCCACCGGAGATATACACCCCATAAACTGTAATGTGGGTTCTCCCGGGTACGGCAATACCCTACATGTGGCTGTTATCAGCTGCCTATCAGCTGCCTGGGCACACAGCAGGGCTCAGAAGGGAAAGATGAGGGGGATAAGCTGTGCGGAGTGCGTCAGGGTAGATGAAAAATCTAAGGGATCTATGATAAATTTTAAAACACTTTCTTACAGAGCCCTGGTTTTTCGGGACATGTGTCACATTGATATAGTGTGTCCTCCCTTATCTCCTCGTATAGCAGACTTTACACCTCTTTTGACTTTTTCCCTTCATGCCAGTTTGGGGAACTTCTTCTGGAAAGTGTTGCCCTGGTACGATGCGTGTGGCCTCGCTTCTAGAAGTACTGGGTGCCCCCTTCTTAATCCCTAAAGACTAGGTTCTTGATAACCACCTCTCAAAATTCTAGGAAAGTTCCCATCTGGCCTGTACATCGACGAGGCACGTACGCATTGTACAATGCCATCTGTATGATGTGCACGGCCAGCTTCTTATACCACACCGCATGGCGCTGTAGGGCTTCAGGACTTGATCTGACAAGTCCACCCCTCCCATGTACCTATTGTAGTCCAGGATGCAGTCTGGTTTGGGGGTCTCTGTACTGGTACCTCGTGCAGGTACGTGGGTACTGGTGTGGCATCTCTCTTGTCTTGTACGTGACACACTATATGTTGCTGCTAGAATGCGCTCAGGTCTCTCACCCCTTCTGAGTGTTTGCCCAAGCAGAGTCTTAGGGAGGCCTCTCAGATTTCTTCTAGCAGTGCCGCATGTCACAGGACTTCTGGAAGCGAGGCAGTTGAAGAGTGGGAAGTTGGTATAAAAATTATCCAGGTAGAGGTGGTAACCCTGGTCCAGCAGTGGGTGCACCAAATCCCACACAATTTTTGCATTAACTCCCAGTAAGCGGGGGCATTCTGGGGGCTGAAGACTGGTGTCCTTCCCTTCATATATCCTAAATTTGTAGGTATACCCTGATGCACTCTCGCACAGCTTATACATCTTCACGCCATACCTTGCCCTCTTACCCGGCAGGTACTGGCGGAATTGAAGCCTCCCTTTAAAATCTACCAAGGACTCATCAATAGAAATACCCTTCTTGGGGTGTATGCTTGGGAAAACTGGGCACTGAAACGGTCTAATAGGGGTCTCCATTTATACAAACGGTCAAAACTAGGGTCATTTCGGGGTGGGCACTGCTCATTATCCGTATAATTTAAGAAGCAAAGTATTGCCTCATTTATTTTGTTTAGGTTCCAGTTCAGTTCTGAAGTTGCTTTGAGGGGCCTATATATTAGACACCCCTATGAAACACCCCATTTTAGAAACTAGACCCCTCAAAGTATTCACAACAGCATTTACAAAGTTTATGAACCCTTTAGTTGTTTCACGGGAATTTAGAGCAAAGTAGAGGTGAAATTTACATATTTTTTTTTTGTCAGAAAATCCTTTTTATACCATTTTTTTTATAACACAAAAGGTTTTACCAGAGAAACGCAACTCAATATTTATTGCCCACATTCTGCAGTTTTGAGAAATATCCCACATGTGGCCCTAGTGCGGTAATGGACTGAAGCACCGGCCTCCGAAGTAAAGGAGTACCTATAGGATTTTGAGACCTCCTTTTTATCAGGCACCATGTCCGGTTTGAAGAGGTCTTGTGGTGCCAAAACAGTGGAAAACCCCCCAAAATTGACCCCATTTTGGAAACTAGACCCCTTGAGGAATTCATTGTAGTTTTCATGGGGTGCATGCAGCTTTTTGATCAGTTTTTATTCTATTTTTAAGTGGCGTAGTGACTAAAAAACAGCAATTCTATTGTTGTTTTTTTATTCTATTTTTTTTTACAGCGTTCACCGTGCGCTATAAATGACAAATTCACTTTATTCTGTGGGACAATACGATTACGGCGATACCATATGTTTATAGTTTGCACAATAAAATACATTTTGTAAAAAACTCATTTACTTTTTGTGTTATCATATTCTAAGAGCCAGAACTTTTTTATTTTTCCATCAATAAAGCCGTGCGAGGACTTATTTTTTGCGTAACGAACTGCAGTTTTGATCAGGACCAAACAATTGTGATTCTGGTACGGTTTATTATTATTTAATTTTACGGCGTTCACCGCGCGGGATAAATAATGAAATAATTTTGTAGTTCAGGCCGTTACGGACGCGGCGATACCAATTATGTATAGTTTATTTGTTTGTTTATATATTTTTATTAATAATAAAGGACTGATAAGAGAAAAAGGGGGATTTTTTCTTTGATCAGTTTTAAAACTTTTATTTTCTTATTTTTACACATCTTTTTTTTACTTTTTTTTTTACTTTATTACTTTGTCCCACTAGGGAACTTGAGGGCAGGAGGCCCTGATCGCTATTCTACTACACTGCACTACATGCGTAGTGCAGTGTATTAGAGCTGTCAGCTACTCACTGACAGCAAGCATAGTGGGTCCTGACTTCGTCAGAACACACTAGGCTTCCGTCGATGGCATAGCCGGACGCCATTGTTAGGTGTCCGGTTGCCATAGTCACCATCGCCGGCCGCTATCGTGTAGCAGGCTGGCGATTGTAGCTTAACCCCTAAAAAGCCGCGATCACTATTGAACGCGGCTTTTAAGGGGTTAATCAGCAGGGACACCGCGATCGGTCCCCGCTGTAGGAGCTGCGGCAGCTGCTGTAGGAGACAGCAGCTGTCACAGCTCCTGCATGTGTCGGGAGGACGGCCGAAATGGCCGTTGCTCCCGTGACGTACTATTCTGTAATGGAGCGCGAATGTGGCGTTTTCCATGACGGAATAGTACGTCACTGAGCGTTAAGTGGTTAAACGTTAAAAAAACACCTCCTTTTCCCAATTTCCCCCCTAAAGCATTGTAAAAAAATGAATGAATAAATGTAATTGGTATTGCCGCAGCCATAAAAGTGTGAATTATTACTATATATCATTATTTAACCCGCACGGTGAACCCCGTAAGAAAAAAATTGTAGAGCATCAGAATCTCTGTTTTTTGGTCACGTCATCTCCCACAAAAAATGGAATAAAAAGTGATCAAAACCTTGCATGTACCCGAAAATGGTACCATTAAATATTACAGCTTGTCCCGGAAAAAAAAAATGCCCTCATGCCACTCAATCGACGGAAAAATGAAAAAGTTATGGCTCTCAGAATTTGGCAATACAAAATAAATTTCACGTTTCTTATTCTTTTGAGATTTGTCTGCTGGATTTGCCATGTGGAAATTCTGCAGCGTTTTTGCAAACATCATTTGATTCAGAACTCACACTGCAAGTCAATTTCCGAAGGACTTTTCTGCAGATTTTTTATGCAGCGTGTTGATGAGATTTGTTTAAATATTATATAGGTTACATTAGATAATGTCAAAATCAGGTGTAGACTAATACACTTCAAGCATTAGAGCAGAGGCTGAAAGTCTGTGGCCAGAAGAAGCCAAAGAAATTTTGTAAGTAAGGCCTCATTCACATCAAGTGTTTCATCCATGCTTAAAGAGTCACTGCACTTTCTTTTTTTATGACAGGTATGAATTTTATTTGAAAATCAATAAACTTTATCAAATGTCTTCATCAGCCAATATGTTTGTTTTTATTTTTAAAAGTCTATCTTGTCTATCTATTTCAGGGCCCCTCAAATTCATTCACTGTCTGTTGCTGCGGCTATTCGGTCTTCAGCTCCAGGGATGCTGATGATGAAACGAAGATGTGTTTGGGCGGTGTCTTTAGTTAGAGCGCGTCCAGGAGTCTTAGAAATCGTGCATTGTTCTGAGTGCACAGTGCAAGTGAAAGTACAGTAACTGTGGTGTCCCCATCTACTATGAGAAAAAGAGTGCGCAGTGCATGTGTAAAGACAGCATGTAATTTTACACAGATTCTAAGACCCCTGGACGCGCTCTAACTAAAGACACCGCCCACACACAGCTCCGTATTTTCAGAAATTTTTTATTAAGCGTGTGAACATATCCTGAGGGTATGTGCACACACAAAAACATCTGAAAATACGGAGCTGTTTTCAAGGAGAAATGGCTCCTGATTTTCAGAATTGTATTTTAGCAACTGGCGTTTTTCGCGGTTTTTTTTACGGCCGTTTTTTGGAGCTGGTTTTCTATAGAGTCAATGAAAAACGGGTCCAAAAACGGCTCAAGAAGTGACATGCACTTCTTTTTCGCAGCCGTTGAAATCAATGAGCAGATGTTTGGAGGCGTTCTGCTTCCGGTTTTCCGTTTACAGGCCGAAAAACGGCCGAAAATAAGCCGTGTGAACATACCCTTAATGTATGTGCTTAGTAAGCTCCCAGTGTGCACACTAAACATGTCCATATTCTTCCATTGCTAGTTGGAGGCCATAAGAGTGTGCTTTCAGCCTCCGTCAGGCCAGTAGTAAATTAAGCAATTCCATATGGGTGACAGATGCCACTATATGGCATCCTTTACAGGCCTCCATCGGACATATACGCCGTCAACAGAGAGATAGAGGAGGAAGCACTGTCACATGACCCCCCACATGTCCTGACAGCAGACATCTGGACTGATAGTGATATGGCGGGAGAAGGGCAATATGGAGGAAGAATGACAGTGTTGGTGCTTCACCCTATATGGTGATGTATCCCACTCAGACGGAACAACAATGTGATGTGAACAGGGCCTAACAACACTTCTTAAAGTTTATGTGCCCATCAAATAGAATTTATATACCCAAATCAAGTGTAACTTAGTTCTAGTGGTTAGTAAGGGTTCAGTGATATTTAATACCGGGGGCCTAAATGACTTTCTGTACACCCATACAAACTAAGATAGCTATAAATTAGAACTAGTAGTAAAATTTATAATACTGTAGTACATTCTGCAGACCAATTTTTTTTATGGCATATGACAGTAAGGTAGGGTGAATAATTGTTGTCTGTATGATCGATGAGAAGTGAATGATGGTGGTCTAAAATTCATTCTAGGGAAATAAAATATTAGATATGTTACAGTCTAATCTTATTATGAAACATATTTTACCATTCTCAAAGCTGTAACATAACTTACAATATAAAAGATGATGTTTTATACAGTATGCTGTATGTGTGTCTTATGTGACCTTTAAAAACAGATAAACCGTAAAACAGAAGATTTACATACTGTGTGATTTATAAAAGACATTTCATGTAAATTATAAAGTATAAAGGTTCCTGTAAACCATAATGATAAAATGTAAAAATTATGTTTATGTATAAATATTTGCCAAATAATCAAATCCTTGACTATAAGAAAAAACGCTATATACACAATTTAAGGGCAATCATTACTAATATTTTGAAAAAAGTTACAAAAAAGTGTATATTGCATTCTTTGCAGTAGTGACCCTTCTATATCCCTGTACTTTGAAATGCATGTGCATTATATGTTACAATCTAAAGGAGTTGTCTAGTTTGGATAGTCACCCTTTTTTGGAACTTTCCCCCAAAATAAGCTGAATAATAAGCAACTGTTGCATTCTTCTTCTGCACCACCACAGTAGAACTGAAGCACCAGACAGTTGTATTTGAAATCAAGTGGTTGCATATGTAATGCAGGAAGATGCTGGGTCCTACAGAGCAAGGGACACTATTTGGGTGGATATCCCCTCTAGAATTTCTTAACAGTGTATTTCCAAAACAGACAAGCCCTATGAAGGGGTTTTGGGCCTTGGCCTCCTGAATTGATTCAACTCATAGTCAAATATACTCCATCAAATTATGTTTTGCTTTAAGCAACAAAGAGTGAAAAGAGTACTAAACTTCATAGTCTACTATACTAGAACCTACTGTACTACTTCATTTTATTTAATGGAAGACTGTTGCATAAGGCTATCCAACAGATAGATGTATAATTCTCAAAGATATCAGGTTTATGCGAATATATTGAAATTATTATAGTATGGTTATTCTTGGTGTTCTTGAAGAACTGACTGTCTTTCATAATGTTCAGAAATATTCTTCTATATGTACAGTTAGAGAATGAAAGTCCCAGTTGAACAGATAACTTTATGGCACAACCTTTATAAGCAGTCCATCATTGGGGCACGGGACCTTCATCTCCGTTGGAGGTTCTACCAAGTTGGGTTGCACCAAAGTGACTGTCAGCTCTTAGACCCTCCTTCTGTGATGCTATGGGTATCAGAGTGGCTTCTCTCCGACTCCACATTTGCATTACACGTGGGGTTGCACTCATCACATCGTTGCTCCACGCAACTATCTTTCATGGAACCCGACTACCCTTGGTTGCAGTAAACTCTGTGCATCTAGGAGTATGGTCCCCTTTTTAAAGGATTTGAAAGTGTTGCAGCCACAGTATAACGTTACTTCACACAATAAACACTTGATGGTTGCAGAATAACTTGTCCCTATACATCCACCCTCAAATAGGCATGAGGAGGCTCACTACTCTTGAATTTAACCCCTTAAGGACACGACCAATTTGAGTTTTTTCATTTTTGATTTTTCCTCCCCGCATTCCAAAAGCCATAACTTTTTTCTTTCTTTCTTCGACATAGCCATATAGGGGCTTCTTTTTTGCGGGACAAGTTGTAGTTTTTATTGGCACTATTTACTGAACCACATCATTTAATGGAAAGCTGAAACAAAATTTGGTTGTGGGGTGAAATGGGCAAAAAAACAACGATTACACCATATTTTGGGGGGTTTCGTTTTTACGGAGTCCATCAGGCGGTAAAAACTACATATTCCCCTTATTCTACAGGTTGATACAATTACAGCGATACCAAATTTATATGTTTTGTTTTATGTTTTACCACTTTTAAAAAAAGAAAACTATTTGCTAAAAACAAAAATTGTTTTGTGTCGCCATATTCTGAAAGCCATAACTTTTTTATTTTTTCATCAATTTAGTGGTGTGAGGGCTTAAATTGTGCAGGGTGAGCTGTAGTTTTCACCGATACTATTTTGGGATACATGCAAATTTTTTATCACTTTTTGATTTTTGATCACTTTTTATTCTATTTGTTTGGAGAGCTAAGTTGACCAAAAAACAGCAATTTGCATGTTTTGTATAGTTTTTTTTTACGGTATTTACCGAGCAGGTTAAACAACACTATATTGTGATAGTTCTGACTTTTACGGATGCAAGCAATACCAGTTATGTTAATTTTTATTTATTTTTTTAACATTGATTTAAGGAAAAAATGGGAAAATATATTTTTGGGGAACTTTTAATGCTTTTTTTTTTGGAACATAAAAAAAACCTTTCATTAAAGAGAACCTTTCACCTCCCCAAACATGTGCAGCTGAGTGCAGCATGTTATAGGAAAGGCTTCACAAACCATGTTTCACGTAAAATTATTTTTCTAACTCCCTCTGTTATTTACATATCGGTGCCGTTATGTAAATAAACCCCTGAACAGTTAATGGGGCGTTTCTAATTAACTAAAAGGCAAGGGGGCGTGATGTCTCCGCTTTGACACTGTCCAATCAGCTGCGGACAATGTCAGGGTGGCTAGCGCTGTGTTCTCTGTGCTGCAGGTAGCGTGGGCGCGCACGTATGTGCACGCATGCGCGCGGCCGTTCGCGCGCACATTGGCGGATGTAAGTAGATCTCCTCGTCTCCTTCTTCTCCTCGTCTCTGCTTCTTCTCCTCGTCTCTGCTTCTCCTCCTCTCTTCTCGTTCCGTGGCGGCAGGAGTGGTGACGTCAATGTGCGAGTGAACGGCCGTGCACGCATGCATGAGGGCGCGCGCACGCTAACTGCAGCACTAACTGAAGCTTTTCTCTGCCACCGCCTGCCAACCTTTGCATTACATACGGGGTTACACTAGTGACTTAGATTATAATAGCTCCATGCCACTGTGGGTCATGGTTGCCGCTAGATCACTACCTATTATGGATTCCAACTACTATCGGCTGCAACTATGCATCGTGCAATTTGCTATACACTTTGGTCAACTAGGAGTACAGTCACCAAGCCACGGAGTTGCACGTACATTTTTTTAGTCCAAGTCCTTTTTGATAGGGGGTTGCCGTCTCTTTAAAAGAACCGCTCTGAACAGTTTGCAGCCACAGTATAAGGCTATGTTCACACGGGGTATTTTGCAGGAGGAATATCTGCCTCAAAATTCCGTTTGGAAGTTTGAGGCAGATATTCCTCTCCCTGCACGCCGATTTTCGCTGAGTTTTTCGCGCCGTTTTTCGCCCGCGGCCATTGAGCGCCGCGGGCATAAAACAGCGCGAAATACGCTTTCTCTGCCTCCCATTGAAGTCAATGGGAGGTCAGAGGCGGAAGCGCCCGAAGATAGGGCATGTCGCTTCTTTTTCCCGCGAGGCAGTTTTACTACTCGCGGGAAAAAGAGGCCGACGCCTCCCATTGAAGTCGATGGGAGGCATTTTCGGGCCGTTTTTGCCGAGTTTTGCGACGCGGTTTCCGCGTCAAAAAACTCAGCAAAATACCCCGTGTGAACATAGCCTTACAGTACTTCACACAATAAACGCTTCATGGTTGCAAAATAACTTATTCCTGTACATTCACCCTCAAATACGCGTGAGGAGGCTCACTTCTACTGAATTTAAACAGGTTAGCTGCACTTGTATCTTGAACTTGTAGGACCAGTCACAGGTTGCCTTTATGCCCTAACAGTCCACTAACTCTTTACATCAAGAAGATTAGGCCCCTCAGCAGGCCCAAGTCAGCCAATCTCTCTTTCTTGGTTCAGTCCGGCTCTGGGCACAGTCACTCCCAACTGAATTTCTCCAGCCCACCAGCATGTCTCACAATGGTGACCTGCTACTGTAGGCTCTAAGGTGGAGAAGCAGGCAGACAAAAGGGGGAGACCTGGACAAGTACATGGGGAACACACACACCATGGATGAACTAAAAGAAAAAGGTCCTGCATAAATGAAAGCAACCACACTATATAAAGTGTCAATTTTCAATTTGTGAGGGGCAGTGTCCCCCCATTACATCTATCCACTCTACTTCCCTGAAGCACATGGCTGACTATGAAGTTCAAGTGAAGCACTTTGATACAGTATGTCCTCAATAAAAACACAACCTATTTGCAATTGTTTCTACTAAGCTCTGTAAGCCCATCTATTCATTAGGATAAATATTAAAGACATTTAGAGGGCAGGTCTCAAAGAAGGTAAAACCGAAAAGCTTTAATTTAGAAAAATACTGTTACAGTTATGCAATTGATGAAATTACTATCAGGCCAAGGACAAGGGTAGGAGGGGTAAGAAGCTGCCTTGGGTGCCATTGGGAGTAGGGGGGGTGGAATTTATGGATTAAAAAAAGAGACTGACTCCATCTTCCACCACTCAGGATGGCAGGCTTAGGAGTGGGAGAGCCTATCACAGCTTGGCCAGATGGAGCTATCTCCCGCCCTCTGTCTATTTATACCTGCCTTTCCTGTTCCTCCTTTGCTTGTGATTCTTCTCGTGTGGTTTCCTGGCCCAGCTACAGCTTCTAACTATTTGATCCTGCTCCATACTGACCCTGGCTTACTGACTACTCTCCTGCTCTGCGTTTGGTACCTCGTACACTCCTGGTTTGACTCGGCTCGTTCACCACTCTTGTTGCTCACGGTGTTGCCGTGGGCAACTGCCCCATTTCCCTTTGCTGTGTGTTCCCTTGTCTGTTTGTCTCATGCACTTACTGAGCGTAGGGACCGCCACCCAGTTGTACCCCGTCGCCTAGGGCGGGTCGTTGCAAGTAGGCAGGGACAGAGTGGCGGGTAGATTAGGGCTCACTTGTCCGTTTCCCTACCCCCATCATTACACAGAGTCAAATGTGCATGTTATACTGAGGGAATCAGGGTTGTTGGCTGAATGATTATCCTTCTGACAGCTATCAGGATGAACATGGGGAAGCATTTTGAAACCCCTGCCATGGTCTCTGCCCTGATTAATGTGGTAGAGGTATCATTTTTTTATGAGTGAGATTTCAATGGCGTCCAAAGATTTTCTTTGATTCCTACAAATTCTATAGATGCTATATCCATATAATGAAATTGTTTTCTAATAGGCACCCAGCAAACATACACATCCCAGCTCATACTTGGCAGCATTTTGAGTAAAATACATTTTTATAGTGCAAACTGATTTTATATATCTTTAAAAACGTAGATTCTCATATGCCTAATCAGTAATAAAATAAAGATTTAGCTGTCAAAGGGAATGCTACAAAGTAGCCAAATTTAATAAATCCTTATGAGGACGAAAGGGAGATTGTGCAGCTGGCTCAAATCAATCTTGAAAAAGACAATTAAACTTTTGGGAATTCCAAATCCACACTAAGAATTAATCAGTATTGGAAGGAGTTTTTGTGCCATTTTTGGCATGTATTATTTTTATGAACTGCAGTAGCCAAGTGTGAAATATAATTCTATAATAGTATACATTTTGTTGTGTGATATTACGGCTCCATACAATTTCCAAGTCGTATGGAGGCATAATAGGGCACGCTTCTATGAGGACTTACTGTATGATTTCAATTTAATTCTGAGATTTTTAACCCCTTAAGAACGCTGCTTTGTTTTGGCCTTAAGGCTCAGAGCCATTTTTGAAATCTGACATATTTCAATTTATGTGGTAATAACTTCGGAATGCTTAAACCTATCCAAGCGATTCTGAGATTGTTTTCTCGTGAGACATTGGGTTTTATGTTAGTAGTAAAATTTGGTCGATATATTCAGTGTTTATTTGTGAAAAATTGCAAAATTTAGAGAAAATGTTGAAAAAATTGCATTTTTCGGAAATTAAATGCATCTGCTTGTAAAACAGATGGTTATACCACCAAAAATATTTACTAGTTCACATTTCCCATATGTCTACTTTAGATTGGCATTATTTTTTGAACATTCTTTTATTTTTCTTGGACGTTACAAGACTTAGAACATAAACAGCAATTTCTCATATTTTTAAGAAAATTTCAAAAGCCTTTTCTTAAGGTACCTGTTCAGTTCTGAAGTGGCTTTGAGGGACCTATGTATTAGAAACCCCCATAAAACCCCCTATTTTAAAAACTAGACCCCTCAAAGTATTCAAAACAGCATTTAGAAAGATTTTTAACACTTTAGGCATTTCACAGGAATTAAAGCAAAGTGGAGGTGAAATTTGCAAATTTCATTTTTCTTGCTGAATTTTAATTTTGTTCCATTTTTTCTGTAACACAGAAGGTTTTACGAGAGAAACACTACTAAATATGTATTGTCCAGATTCTACAGTTTTTTAGAAATGTCCCACATGTGTCTCTAGTGTGCTTGTGGACTAAAACTCAAGCCCCAGAAACAAAGAAGCACCTAGTGCATTTTGGGGCCCCCTTTTTTTTTAGTAGAATATATTTTAGGCAGCATGCCAGGTTTGAAGAGGTGTTGAGGTGCCAAAACAGTAGGAATCCCCCAAAAGTTACCCCATTTCGTAAATTATACCCCTCAAGGAATTCATTTATGGGTGTTGTTACCATTTTGACCCCACAGTTTTTACGCAGCACGTATTTGAATTGGGCCGTGAAATTAAAAAAATGAAATTTTTTCCAATAAGATGTAATTTTTCATCGAAATTTTTTATTTTCACAAGGAATAAAATACCCCATTTTGTTGCCCAAATTGTCCTGAGTGCAGCAATACCCCATTTGTGGTGATAAATTGCTGTTTGGGCTCATGGGAGGGCTCGGAAGGAAAGGAGCGCTATGTGTTTTTTGGAGTCCAGAATTGCTGGATTGGTTTTCGGATGCCATATCGTATTTGCAGAGCCCCAGGGGTATCAAAGCAATGGAAACCCACCAGAAGTGACCCCATTTTGGAAACTACACTTCTCAAGAAATTCATTTATGGGTGTTGTTACCATTTAGACCCCACAGTTTTTTTACAGAATTTATTTGAATTGGGCTGTGAATTAAAAAATAGTTTTGCCTCAAAATTTATTATTTTCACAAGAAATAAAATACCCCATTTTGGTGCCCAATTTGTCCTGAGTGTGGCAATACCCAATTTGTGTCGATAAACTGCCGTTTGGGCCCATGGGAGGGCTCAGAAGGAAAGGATCATCATTTGGCCTACTGGGGATTTTCTGGTGCGAAGTCATGTATGCAAAAGCCCCTGAGGTACCAGTACAGTTGAAACCCCTGAGAAGTGACCCCATTTTAAAAACGACACCCCTTAAGGCATTCATCTAGAGGTGTAGTGAGCACTTTGACAGGAGACATACACCTCATGAACTGTAATGTGGGTTCACCTGGGTACGACAATACCCTACATGTGGCTGTTAACTGCTGCCTGGGCACACAGCAGGGCTCAGAAGGGAAAGATGAGGGGGATAAGCTGTGCGGAGTGCATCAGGGTAAGTCAAACTGGGGTAGATTAAAAATCAAGGGATGTATGATAAATTTTAAAACACTCTTTCATACAGAGCCCTGTTTTTTCGGGACACATGTCACATTGATATATTGTGTCCTTCCTTATCCCCCTCTTATAGCAGACTTTGCACCTCTTTTGACTTTTTCCTTTTTTGCCAGTTTGGGGAACTTCGCCTGGAAAGTGTTTTCCTGGTACGATGCGTGTGGCCTCGCTTCCAGAAGTACTGGGTGCCCCCCTTCTTGGTCCCTGAAGATTAAGTCTTGATAACCACCTCTTGAAATTCCAGGAAAGTTCCCGTCTGGCATGTACATCGGCGTAGCATGTACACATTGTACAATGTCATCTCTATGATGTGCACGGCCAGCTTCTTTTACCACACCGCATGGCACTGTAGGGCTTCAGGACTTGATCTGACAAGTCCACCCCTCCCATGTCCCTTTTGTAGTCCAGGATGCAGTCTGGTTTGGGGATCTCTGTACTGGTACCTCTTACTGGTACATGGGTACTGGTGTGGCCATGTATTGTTGTCAATACAAGGACATCTCTCTTGTCTTGTACTTGACACACAATATGTTGCTGCTAGAATGTGCCCTGCTCTCATCCCTTCTGAGTGTTTGCCCAAGCAGAGTCTTAGGGAGGCCTCTCAGATTTCTTCTAGCAGTGCCACATGCCACAGTACTTCGGGAAGCAAGGCACTTGTAAGGTGGGACGCTGGTATAAAAATTATCCAGGTAGAGGTGGTAACCCTGGTCCAGAAGTGGGTGCACCAAATCCCACACAATTTTGCATTAACTCCCAGTAAGGGGGGCATTCTGGGGGCTGAGTACTGGTGTCCTTCCCTTCATATATCCTAAATTTGTAGGTATACCCTGATGCACTCTCGCACAGCTTATACATCTTCACGTCATACCTTGCCCTCTTACTCGGCAGGTACTGGCGGAATTGAAGCCTCCCTTTAAAATGTACCAAGGACTCATCAATAGAAATACAATTCTCGGGGGTATATGCTTGGGAAAACCAGGCACTGAAATGGTCTAATAGGGGTCATCTCGGGGTGGGCGCTGCTCATTATCAGTATAATCAGTATAACAAATGATTGCCTCATTTTGTATTTGTTTTTTTAGGCTCCAGTTCAGTTCTGAAGTTGCTTAGTGGGGCCTATATATTAGAAACCCCTATCAAACACCCCATTTTAGAAACTAGACCCCTCAAGGTATTCACAACAACATTTAGAAAGTTTATTAACCCTTTAGGTGTTTCACAGGAATTAAGAAACAGAGTTGAAAGTAGAGGTGAAATTTACATATTTATTTTTTTTGTCAGAAAATCCTTTTTATTCCACCTTTTTCTGTAAAACTCAATACTTATTGCCCAGATTCTGCAGTTTTGAGAAATATCCCACATGTGGCCCTAGTGCGTTAATGGACTGAAGCACCGTCCTCCGAAGCAAAGGAGCACCTAGAGGATTTTGAGGCCTCCTTTTTATTAGGCACCATGTCCGGTTTGAAGAGGTCTTGTGGTGCCAAAACATTGGAAACCCCCAAAAAGTGACCCCATTTTGGAAACTAGACCCCTTGAGGAATTCATTGTAGTTTTCATGGGGTGCATGCTGCTTTTTGATAAGTTTTTATTCTATTTTTGAGTGGAGTGGTGACAGTAAAACAGCAATTCTATTATTGTTTATTATTCTATTTTTTTTACAGCGTTCACCGTGCGCTATAAATGACATATTCACTTTATTCTGCGGGGCGATACGATTACGGCGATACCATATGTTTATAGTTTTTTTTATGTCTTATGGCGTTTGCACAATAAAATAATTTTTGTAAAAAATAATTTATTTTTTGTGTTACCTTATTCTAAGAGCCATAACTTTTTTATTTTTCCATCAAGAAAGCCGTGCGAGGATTTCTTTTTTGCGTAACGAACTGTAGTTTCGATCAGTACCATTTTTAGGTACATGTGATTTTTTTATCTCTTTTTATTCCATTTTTTGGGAGGTGAAGTGACCAAACAATTGTGATTCTGGTATGGTTTATTATTATTTTCTTTTATGGCGTTCACCGCACAGTATAAATAACAAAATAATTTTGTCGTTCAGGCCGTTACGGACGCGGCGATACAAATTATGTATAGTTTATTTGTTTGATTATATATTTTTATTAATAATAAAGGACTGATAAATGAAAAAGGGGGATTTTTACTTTAATGACTTTTATTTTTTTTATTTTTACACATCATTTTTTTAACTTTTTTTTACCTGATTACTTTGTCCCACTAGGGGACTTGAGGGCAGGAGGCCCTAATCGCCATTCTAATGCAATGCACTACATGCAGGACCCACTAGGCTTCCGTAGATGGCATACCCGGACGCCATTATTAGGCGATCGCTATTGAACGCGGCTTTTAAGGGGTTAATCAGCGGGGACACAGCGATCGGTCCCCGCTATAGGAGCTGCGGCAACTGCTGTGTGCATGTGTCGGGAGACGGCCGAAATGGCCGTTCGTCCCGTGACGTACTATTCCGTCATGGAGCGCGAACGATGTGGTTACCATAACGGAATAGTACGTCACTGAGCGCGAAGAGGTTAAAAATGGTGGCATGTTCTATCAGATGCTGTATTACAGAGGTATTCTTACATTGCGTCTAAGGCCCCATGCACATGATCGTAGTAGTCATCCGTAACTATGGACTCATTCATTCCTATTTTCTACGGACACCTTCTTGTAGAAAGGCTCCGCAAAAGATAGGACATGTCATATTTTTTGCTTTTTACGGACTGTGCTCTCATACTTTATATGGGAGTACGGCCCGCAAATGCTGGTGGCTGTCCGCGGCTTTCAGCGGCAAGCCGTAAGGCTGTGTTCACATCAGCGTTCGGTTTCCATTGATGGGTTTCATCTTACCTTTCCGTCGGAGGAACCCATCAACAGAAAGACAAATGGAAACCATTCCTGGTTTTTTTACAGAATCAATAGTGCAATCGACTGCGCTATTGATTTCATCCAAAAAAAGGAAACCTTTTGGAACGGAGACAAACGAAAACTATTAACAACTGATTTCCATTTGCCTTTCCGTTGATGGATTCCTCCAACAGAAAGGTCTGACGGAATCCATTAACGGAAAGGAAGAATTCCTCTGACACATGGCACCGCATGTAGCACAATACGGCGGCACATGTCCTACAGAGCTGTAGGGACTCCGTGTGCTGCCATGCAGCCTCCTGCACATGGCATAGGCCGTATTTGGTTTTAGAGCGGGCTGACAGCATGACCTAGGTGTGGAATTTTCTCTATTTACATAGGAGAACAAATAAAAACAGCATAAAAACAGCATAGTAAAGGCATATATAGTAATGTGTACACATTATATACAAACAGTTCTGGGACCATTTGCAAGATATGTTTCTTTGAATTAAAATAGCTCACAATCCCAGCAAAAGTCGAATTTTAAACCTACATCTTTTGTTACTTTTTTTGGTGCGATAGGGGTGCAGTTATCACTGGTACCACTGTTGCCATTGACGCCTCCGCATGAACAAAGTCTTAAAGGAGCGTTGATGTACATGCTACTACCAATGTCTCTAGAGTTTATCCTTTTTTGATACAAGCAACACTTGCTTTGTTGCATATACTCTTTCTGTTTCCGACATGCCACATACAACAATTGGCTTCTGTTTAAAGTTATTATTAAAAATACATGACTAGTTGCCTATTTAATCACTGTGTTATCATATTACGTATTGTCTTCCTTCTGTATAAGACAAGAGCCAAGGAAAAGTTTTGTTCATTTTACTATATTGCTATCATATTTTCACAGTATCATTGTATATAAAAATGCAAAGTAACACTAGCTGACTGCAACCAACCTCACAAACATGAGCGTAATTCATACCGAGTCCTCATGCGCGTAGCTGTATTACGGATCGAAGTTGTGCAGATCCATAATACGGCATCCTGCTATGGGCCTATATTGTATCTTTGATTTTATGCAGAGGCACAAATTGTGGCATGTTCTACTGCATGCCATATTAAAAAGATATTGCTTCTAGAAAATAATATGGTGCCTCACAGTGGCACCCTATGCCTGCCACTCTGTAATCTGCAACCTTAGGCACTCCATGTGCCGCCGTAAATACTCCATATATACCACTATGAGGTGCGTATGAGGCCTCAGGAATATATGAAGGAAGAATCCCTAAGTGAAGATAATCATCTTGTAATCTATTTTAGGCACAAAGCCACTCCATTAACTAAGAAGCAGAGATCTGACTGACATATGGTAAAGAGAGGGCCATCCAGATGATGTAAGTATGTAAGATGTGATGATGTAAGTTGCATCTACGCTAGTTGAAGGGGGCCCGCATGATGTTACTGCGCTGGGCCCTACGTTTTCTCTGTCCACCCTTGATGTAGCAGATCTGAATTTCTCAGAAATGTAACAACACTTTTGTGCCAGAGAAACCTTGGCACACTTTACATTGGCATAGTATGCGAATGTGGTGGTTTTAGATTTATTTACTAATGCAGCAGAGCTGATTTTGTCATTTAACTATTTATTTTGTGTACTGTGAGAACCTGCAGTACTACAAAACAAACCTCAGATTACAATGGATTTTGTGGCTGTATGAAAGGCATCTGAGGCTCAAATGTCACGTATTTGTAATTTTTGAGAATGCAGTTATTTTGCGCTGTGTGAAATATCTTACCGCTTTCTGCAGTGTTAAACAGAAAAGAATCGCTGTAAGATCCAATGCCAGCACTGTTTTCTGCAGCCACCTGGAATAATAAAAGGGAAAAGAGTGAGCATCAAATTTAATCTGTAAATCCAAGTATTAAAAGAGAAAATCTTTACAACTTTATAAAACTATATAACAGCTGAAATAATTACTCAAAACGATCTTTCTTATATGTATTACTAGAAAAAGTACCCGGCATTGGATTTGTTTCAATGGTGCCCAAGAGGCAAATCCATGCCCTCGTATTTTCTTGGTTTACGGGGAAATCGCTAGTAGCCCTATATACCACGGCAGTTACCCACTGTTTATTTCAATTTTAACTTCCTAAATACCTAACACCTAAACTGGTAGGAAATGGAGTCATAAGATTGTGACAGAGCCTGTTGACTAACCATATTAGCAGTTTTTTTACCAGTTGGCCATAGACTATGGTTGGATCTTAATTGAACGCAGCATCATGCATGACAGCCCACTCATTACCACGCTGGACATGATGTGCTCTATTGGCTTGCTTTCTGGCATGGGTTCGGGCAGGAGTCTCTGCGTTTCTGAGAGCCATCTGTCTGATCTGTTGCTGAGAAACCCTGAGTTTGCTGAGGAGTTTCAGAAGCTCAAGCAGCAGTATGACGCATTTGATCAGCTTGCAGTTGGGTAGGAGGAGTCTCTGCAGCTAGTAATGCAGCTTTCCTCCTGGCCATCAGTAATCTGATTGGTTGCTATGTGTAACCGCTCCCCTGTACCTTCCCATCTAGGATTATCTTATAAAGTGCACTACCTGCTACTGCCAGATAAAAACAACTATAAAAGCGAATGTCCGTAGTCACTTTTACAGTATTGGGTCGTGATCATTTGATAATGGCTGATAATAGAGAACGACAGCAAGGTCGGGACCTTCACGAAAACCTTCCTTAACATCCAATTCACCCATGTGCCAAATTTCGGGGTCAAATGATTCAGGCGTTTGGATGCCTATAGAGGACAGACAGACAGACATTGACTTTTACAATATAGAATAGCAGAGTTACCCAGCTTCACACTGGTCCATTTGTTTGTTGTTTGTGTGTGTGGTTAAAAAAGTCATTTCTTACTGATATGAAGCCAACATATCCAATAAAGTCCAAGTGCAGGGTTCTTTTTTGGAGGCAGGACTGGTCTGAAAAGGGTTCAATTTATGAGAATGCTGAAATCCACGGGCTTGATTCTGTTGAGAGATTTCAGCAGCTCGGGCAGATTTCTGATGCAGATTTCCCTTGAAATCCATGTCAGAGTTTTTCTCCTCATATAAGAGACATGTGAACACACCCTTATTAGATATTTAGTAGATAAGAGATACAAAACACAGCGCCACATAGTGTAGATTACCAGGGGTAAAGAGGTACAAAATACAGAAATCCTAATGGGTGCTCACCTAGGATTAAAGGACAACGAACAGTGGAGAGAATAGTTGCTGCTGCTGCCAGGACTCGGTGCCGGTGTTCCAAGGAAAACCGCAAGAGATATACTGATATACAGATAAAAATAGAGTCTCCAAGGCGCTGCTGCACAGGGAAGGCAATGAGCAAGAAGGATATGTAATGTATAGGTAGTTTATTGAATACAAGGCTACGCGTTTCAATGCCGCACCGGCATCTTCATCAGGCCTGATGAAGATGCCGGTGCGGCATTGATACGCGTAGCCTTGTATTCAATAAACTACCTATACATTACATATCCTTCTTGCTCATTGCCTTCCCTGTGCAGCAGCGCCTTGGAGACTCTATTTTTATCTGTATATCAGTATAGATATTTAGTAGAGGAGCTACGAAGCACTAAACTTTTCATCGGCTAACAGAAGCATTTATAGTCATAAACTTGGACAATATTCTCAAAAATAAAAGTACACAAGCTAAATGGAACATTTTAAAAGCATCATAAATAAGTCTTGTAAAAGATATATTCATTATGGAAAGGAACACGTTAGAACAGGAGGAAACCAATGTGGTTAAATAAAATTGTAAGGGGCGCAATAAATGATGGAAAGAAAGTGCTCAAACTACTAAAGCAATGGTAGGGGAAAATCATTAAATAATTATAACGAAAATAATAAGTTACTACTAAATACTAATAAAGGCATCAAAGATTGAAACAGAAAGAAATATTGCAAAAGAAAGTAAAAATAACCCAAAAATATTTTAAACGACATAAATAATGAGAAACCTAAAACTGAAAGTCTTGGCCCTCTCAGAAATAATCTGGGTATAAGGGCAGGTTCAGACGTGGCTGAATTGCTGTGGAATTCCGCTGTGGATAGTCCGCAGTAGAATTCTCCAGCGGCTGGTTTTTGCATTTGTTTCTATCCATTTTTAGGAAAGTTAGTTCAGACGTTGCGGAAAACTCTGCTGTGGACCAAAGGCTGCGGTGCCGAATTTCCCCTCCGCAGCATGCACTGTCTGTAGCGGAGAAGAAGCGGAATTTCACTGCGTATTTCAGCCTTTGCAATGCAAAAACTGAAATCTGTGGCAAAGTCCGCTGTGTTTTCTGCAACATCTGAGTTACCTGTCAAATATGCAAATGTTGGTGCAGATTCGTTGCGTAATTGCCCCAAATCTGCACCAACATTTGCAGCGGAAAAACTCTGCCACGTTTGAACGTGCCCTAATAGTGGAGGAGGATGAGGAAAAGGCCAGTTTATAAAACGCCTTTTTCTCTACTGTATTTACACATGAAAATCCAATGTCAGATGACATAATTAGGGATAAAGTAAATTCTCCATTAAATGTCACCTTCTAACCCCAGCAAGAAGTGCAGCGCCGCCTTAAAAACACTAAAATAGAGAAATCACCAGGTCTGGATGGTTTTCTAATAAAGATTATTTAATGACAGAGTCTGTTCCACTGGACTGGTGCATAGGTTTTTTAAGAGATGCAATCTTGGAATATCTCAATGAAAGTAACACAGCATCAGCATGGGATGTTTTATATGCATCTAAAGTATAAATCAGGCCTCAGTACTCTGTGGAGCCTGCTCTGTTGGCTTGAAAACAAGTGGTTTGTATATCAAGTGGAGTTCCAAAAACCGGATTGACTTACTGTGTTGTGTGTGACAAAGTGGGGGGCCATTGTATGTGATATATGTATTGATTGCTTGCTTGCTACAAAGTTTGCAAAAGTGACATAATTTAAAACCATTTTTTCTTTGCAGCTTCCTTCCTGCTGAGCAGCTGACTAGGGGGAGGGGTTAGCTGGTCCCAGGTGGTATAAATCAGGCCTCAGTACTCTGTGGAGCCTGCTCTGTTGGCTTGAAAACAAGTGGTTTGTATATCAAGTGGAGTTCCAAAAACCGGAGTTCAAAAGAGGCGTTAAGCCCCAGTAAGTACTCTTCTTCTTTTTCTTTTTACATTAACAACTGTTCGCTGTTTTTTTTTTTTTTTTGTAACTGGGATAATGGACAGCAAGATTGGAGGTTTTCTTCAGTGCACAGTTTGCCATATGTATGCCCGACTGGAGCCAGTGTTCCAGGGTGAATACCTCTGTGGCAGATGTGAGCATGTTGGTCACCTGGAAGCTCGTATTAGAGATCTGGAGGAGCAAAATTCAACACTGAGGAGGATAGACAATCTTGAGCTGAGCTTGCTGCTCACGGAGCATGCAGTTAGTGGGTTAGAACTGGAGGGTGAAGACATGGGTGAGCAGGATCAGGTAAGTAGCTGGGTTAATGTAGCTAGGGGCAGTAGAAAGGGGTCAAAGAAAAGGAAGGCTGATCCGGTTTCTGACATTCCAAACAAAATTGCCAAGTTGGGTGATGATGCGAGGGTGTCGGTCTCAGAAATGGCAGCCCTAGTGGATACTGATCTCCCTAACAGCCGGGAGAACAGCCCAGCTAGTAGTCGGCGGGATGGTAATGCAGGTAAGCCAAGACAATTGATAGTCGTAGGGGATTCTATAATCAGGAAGACGGATAGAATAATTTGTCGCCAAGACCACCTCAACCGAATGGTTTGCTGTCTCCCTGGTGCCAGGGTTCGGCATGTGGTGGAACGGGTGGACAAATTGCTGGGAGGGGCTGGTGATGATCTAGCTGTCGTGGTCCATGTCGGTACCAACGACAGAATAAATGGTAGGTGGAGGAGCCTTAAGAATAATTTTAAAGAAGTAGGCTACAAGCTGAAGGGAAGGACCTCCAAGGTTGTATTCTCAGGAATACTGCCTGTGCCATGCGCATCACAGGAAAGACAGCGGGAGCTCAGGGAGTTAAATGCATGGCTTAAGTCTTGGTGTAGAGGAGAAGGATTTGGGTTCCTAGAGCACTGGGCTGACTTTTCATTGGGGTACAAACTGTATTCTGCAGATGATTTGCACCTAAATGGAAGGGGGTCCGCTGTGCTGGGGGAGAGAATTCTAGCTGGGGTGGTGGAGTATTTAGCTAGGGCTGAGGAGGGAGGTCAATGTAGAAAAAAAAGGGGTAGCCAGGTTAGAGAGGGGTCAGACTATATTGGTGGGGGGAGAAACAGAATGTGGGGAGAGGACTAGGCAACAAGATAAGGAGATCCTTTCGTTACAGAACAGCAGTGTAAAAAAAAATGCCCAAATAATGTCAAATCACATTTCTGATAAAAGTGAAAAACTGACAGGCAAGTTAAAGCGTATGTTCACAAATGCCAGAAGTCTAGCAAGCAAAATGGGGGAGCTGGAGGCCTTGATACTGGAAGAAAATATAGATATAGTTGGTGTTGCTGAAACATGGCTGGACTCTTCACATGACTGGGCTGTAAATCTACAGGGTTTTACACTGTTTCGGAAAGACAGGACAAATAGGAAAGGTGGTGGTGTATGTCTGTATGTGAGAAATTATATGAAGGCGAGTGTGAAAGAGACAATAGTGGGTGAATACTGTGAGGAGGTTGAAACCTTGTGGGTGGAACTAGAAAGGGAGGTAAACACTGAAAAAATTACATTTGGTGTAATCTATAGACCCCCCAATATAACTGAGGAGATGGAAGGTCAGCTATATAAACAGATGGAACGGGCTGCTCAGGCGGGTACTGTCGTGATAATGGGAGATTTTAATTTCCGGGATATTAATTGGTGTCATGGTTCAGCTTCAACTGCAAAGGGGAGACATTTCCTCAACCTGTTGCAGGAAAATTTTATGGGGCCAGTTTGTAGAAGACCCGACTAGAGGTGAAGCTCTGTTGGATCTGGTCATTTCTAATAATGCAGAGCTTATTGGGAACGTCAATGTTCGTGAAAACCTCGGTAACAGTGATCATAATATAGTTACATTTAACCTATACTGTAAAAAACAAACGCAGGCTGGGAGGGCAAAAACATTTAATTTTAAGAAAGCCAAATTCCCCAGGATGAAGGCTGTAATTCAGGGTATAGACTGGGAAGAACTAATGTCAAATAATGGGACAAATGATAAATGGGAGATTTTCAAATCTACTTTGAGTTATTATAGTGCAAAATTTATTCCTATAGGTAACAAGTATAAACGACTAAAATTAAACCCCACATGGCTTACACCTTCTGTGCAAGGGGCAATACATGACAAAAAAAGGGCATTTAAAAAATACAAATCTGAGGGTACAGCTGTACCCTTTGTAAAATATAAAGAGCTTAATAAAATCTGTAAAAATGTAATAAAATTAGCAAAAATACAAAATGAAAGGCAGGTGGCCAAGGATAGTAAAACAAATCCCAAAAAATTCTTCAAGTATATAAATGCTAAAAAGCCAAGGTCTGAACATGTAGGACCCCTAGATAATGGTAATGGGGAGTTGGTCACAGGGGATCAAGAGAAGGCAGAGTTACTAAATGGGTTCTTTAGCTCTGTATATACAACAGAAGAAAGAGCAGCTGATGTAGCCGGTGCCAGTGCTGTTAATATATCAGTTGATATACTGAATTGGATGAATGTTGATATGGTCCAAGCTAAATTAAATAAAATAAATGTGCACAAGGCCCCGGGACCAGATGGGTTACACCCTAGAGTTCTTAAGGAGCTTAGTTCAGTTATTTCTGTCCCCCTTTTCATAATATTCAGAGAATCTCTAGTGACTGGTATAGTGCCAAGGGACTGGCGCAGGGCAAATGTGGTGCCTATTTTCAAAAAGGGCTCTAGGTCTTCCCCGGGTAATTATAGACCAGTAAGCTTAACATCCATCGTGGGGAAAATGTTTGAGGGGCTATTGAGGGACTATATACAGGATTATGTGACAAAAAATAGTATTATAAGTGACAGCCAGCACGGTTTTACTAAGGACAGAAGTTGTCAAACTAACCTAATCTGTTTTTATGAAGAGGTAAGCAGAAGCCTAGACAGAGGGGCCGCTGTGGATTTAGTGTTTTTGGACTTTGCAAAGGCATTTGACACTGTCCCCCATAGACGCCTAATGGATAAATTAAGGACTATAGGTTTAGAAAATATAGTTTGTAATTGGATTGAGAATTGGCTCAAGGACCGTATCCAGAGAGTTGTGGTGAATGATTCCTACTCTGAATGGTCCCCGGTAATAAGTGGTGTACCCCAGGGTTCAGTGCTGGGACCACTATTATTCAACTTATTTATTAATGATATAGAGGAGGGGATTAATAGCACTATTTCTATTTTTGCAGATGACACCAAGCTTTGTAATATAGTTCAGACTATGGAAGATGTTCATGAATTGCAAGCGGATTTAAACAAACTAAGTGTTTGGGCATCCACTTGGCAGATGAAGTTTAATGTAGATAAATGTAAAGTTATGCATCTGGGTACCAACAACCTGCATGCATCATATGTCCTAGGGGGAGCTACACTGGCGGATTCACTTGTTGAGAAGGATCTGGGTGTACTTGTAAATCATAAACTCAATAACAGCATGCAATGTCAATCAGCTGCTTCAAAGGCCAGCAGGATATTGTCGTGTATTAAAAGAGGCATGAACTCGCGGGACAGGGATGAAATATTGCCACTTTATAAAGCATTAGTGAGGCCTCATCTAGAATATGCAGTTCAGTTCTGGGCTCCGGTTCATAGAAAGGATGCCCTGGAGTTGGAAAAAATACAAAGAAGTGCAACGAAGCTAATTAGGGGCATGGAGAATTTAAGTTATGAGGAAAGATTAAAAGAATTAAACCTATTTAGTCTTGAAAAAAGATGACTAAGGGGGGACATGATTAACTTATATAAATATATGAATGGCACATACAAAAAATATGGTGAAATCCTGTTCCATGTAAAACTCCCTCAAAAAACAAGGGGGCACTCCCTCCGTTTGGACAAAAAAAGGTTCAACCTGCAGAGGCAACAAGCCTTCTTTACTGTGAGAACTGTGAATCTATGGAATAGCCTACCGCAAGAGCTGGTCACAGCAGGGACAGTAGATGGCTTTAAAAAAGGGTTAGATAATTTCCTAGAACAAAAAAGTATTAGCTCCTATGTATAGAATTTTTTCCTTCCCTTTTCCCGTCCCTTGGTTGAACTTGATGGACATGTGTCTTTTTTCAGCCGTACTAACTATGTAAAAAAAAGAGGCATAGATGCTAATGACAAGACAAGAACATAGTTTTGCCTTTATACAAATCACTATTCAGACCACACATGGAATATTGTGTACAATTTTGGGAACCTATGTATAAGAAGGACATAGCTAAACTTGAACTGGTGCAAAGGAGGACAACCAAGGTAAATAAGTGAGTGGGTGGATAGCAGTAGCAAGACAGGTTATCAAACTTGGGGTTATTCAGTTTGTAATTAGATCGTGTCCAAGCCGTCTTTTTTTGCAATGTACAAATATATGAATATACAGAATATGACAGTACAACTATCTCTCTAATGGTGTTTTTACACCTATACCACTAACTATAATTAGGGGACATTCTCTATTTCAAGAGGAAAGAAGGTTTCACCACATCATAGACAGGGTCTCTCTACTGTAAGAACAATGAGATTATGGAACTCTCTGCCACAGGATGTTATGATGGTTGATTTATTGAATAAATTCAAGAGTTACCTGGTTGCCTTTCTTGAAACATATAATCAGGGGCATTGTTAGGGTCTTAAAAGATCAGGGGCAAAATGCATAGGCCCCAGTATTCCGCAAAATCCATAGGCCACAATGTCAGCGAGCTGGGCCCTATATCTAAGCCTATCATGTGTGACACTGTCCGCTAAGCCACTGTATATAATCCTATCCATAGCTATAGGGTCAGAGTGCTACAGATATGCTGTCTCATATATATATATATATATATATATATATATATATATATATATATATATATATATATATATATACATACACTACCGTTCAACAGTTTGGGGTCACCCAGACAATTTTGTGTTTTCCATGAAAACTCACACTTATATTTATCAAATGAGTTGCAAAATGACTGGAAAATATAGTCAAGACATTGACAAGGTTAGCAATAATGGTTTTTATTTCAAATAAAAATTTTCCTCCTTCTAACTTTGCTTTCGTCAAAGAATGCTCCATTTGCAGCAATTACAGCATTGCAGACCTTTGGCATTCTAGCTGTTAATTTGCTGAGGTAATCGGGAGAAATTTCACCCCATGCTTCCAGAAGGCCCTCCCACAAGTTGGATTGGCTTGATGGGCACTTCTTGCGTACCATACGGTCAAGCTGCTCCCACAACAGCTCTATGGGGTTGAGATCTGGTGACTGCGCTGGCCACTCCATTACAGATAGAATACCAGCTGCCTGCTTCTTTTCTAAATAGTTCTTGCATAGTTTGGAGGTGTGCTTTGGGTCATTGTCCTGTTGTAGGATGAAATTGGCTCTAATCAAGCGCTGTCCACAGGGTATGGCATGGCGTTGTAAAATGGAGTGATAGCCTTCCTTATTCAAAATCCCTTTTACCTTGTACAAATCTCCCACTTTACCAGCACCAAAGCAACCCCAGACCATCATATTACCTCCACCATGCTTGACAGATGGCATCAGGCACTCTTCCAGCATCTTTTCAGCTGTTCTGCGTCTCACAAATGTTCTTCTGTGTGATCCAAACACCTTAAACTTTGATTCGTCCGTCCATAACACTTTTTTCCAATCTTCCTCTGTCCAATGTCTGTGTGGTTTTGCCCATATTAATCTTTTCCTTTTATTAGCCAGTCTCAGATATGGCTGCCCTGAAGGCCAGCATCCCGGAGTCGCCTCTTCACTGTAGACATTGACACTGGCGTTTTGCGTGTACTATTTAATGAAGCTGCCAGTTGAGGACCTGTGAGGCGTCTATTTCTCAAACTAGAGACTCTAATGTACTTGTCTTGTTGCTCAGTTGTGCAGCGTGGCCTCCCACTTCTCTTTCTACTCCGGTTAGAGCCTGTGTGTGCTGTCTTCTGAAGGGAGTAGTACACACCGTTGTAGGAAATCTTCAGTTTCTTGGCAATTTCTCGCATGGAATAGCCTTCATTTCTAAGAACAAGAATAGACTGTCGAGTTTCACATGAAAGTTCTCTTTTTCTAGCTATTTTGAGAGTTTAATCGAACCCAGAAATGTAATGCTCCAGATTCTCAACTAGCTCAAAGGAAGGTCAGTTTTATAGTTCCTCTAAACAGCAAAACTGTTTGCAGCGGTGCTAACATAATTGCACAAGGGTTTTCAAGTGTTTTCTAATCATCCATTAGCCTTCTAACACAGTTAGCAAACACAATGTACTATTAGAACACTGGAGTGATGGTTGCTATAAATGGGCCTCTATACACCTATGTAGATATTACATTAAAAACCAGACGTTTGCAGCTAGAATAGTCATTTAGCACATTAACAATGTATAGAGTGTATTTCTGATTAATTTAATGTTATCTTCATTGAAAAAAACCGTGCTTTTCTTTCAAAAATAAGGACATTTCTAAGTGACCCTAAACTTTTGAACGGTAGTGTACATGCACACACACACATATACGTACATACATACATATACATACATTTTTTTTGGGGGGGGTGAACATATGTTAGTACAAGTACACTTACACTATATAAAGGGGGCATTGTGTGGGGCATTCTCTATAGGTGTCTTTGATTAGAGCCCTGAGGCATAACTTTGCTGGGGCCCCAGAAATGCCAAATTTGCCCCTGAGGGTTAGTACAAGGATACTTACTGCTGGGGCTCTGTATCTAAGGCTAAATTCACACAAGCGTGACAGATTTACGCGCGTAAAAAACACATGTAAATCTGGTTGTGTGCGTTGCATTTTTGCATCAGTGTGCTTTTCATGTGTCATGTGTTTTTCACGCACTCACAAGCACTTTTTTTTTTTTTCAATGTCATTTATGAGTGAAACAAGGGCAGCACACGGATGTCGTCCGTGTGCTGTCCGTGGTTTTCACACATCCATTGACTTCAATGAGCGACTAGGTAGGTGGAAATGCACCAATATGGGACATGCAGTGAGTTTCACGCAACGGACACTCGCTGTGTGAAAACTCACGCGTGTGTGAATAGCCCCATTGAAATCATCCATGTGCTGTGCGTTATTTCAACACACAGCCCACAGACGAGATTCACGCTCGTCTGAATGAGCCCTAAGTCTATCATGTGTGATACTGTCTGCCTGGGCCATGTATCTAAGCCTATCATGTATGATACTGTCTGCTGGTGCCCTGTATCTAAGCCTATCGTGATACTGTCTGCTGGGGCCATGTATCTAAGCCTATCACGTATGACAAATGCACGTATCCACTATGTTTATACAACGATGCATATGAATAACATAATAAGACACCACTTCTATATGAATATGTGTGTGTTTCACACATACCATAATTTTTCATAATCATTCATGATTTTATAAGAAGCATTTGTATCCAGTTCAGGGTTTTATCAATGGTTTATTAAAGTGTGGAGCAAAATAAAATGATCCAGTCTGCTTTTCGAGCATAATTTGATATCCATAAAAAGGTTCAAAACCAGGGGATGTCCTATTATCTACCAGCTATTCCAAAAACAGTGGAGAACGTTCTGAAATGTGTCTAGCCATCTATAAATGTTTTGTGTATGAAACCACCAAATAGCAATACAGACCAAAAAATAACCATGACATCCATAGAAACAGGGCCACCCAGATGAGCACATTAACTTTCATGCAAACCTTGATTTACTCTAACATCTTTCCAAGAGAGGCGCAGTAGAACTACAGGTCCGAGAGGACCAAGCGCACACAGTGCACATGCGCAACATCTCGGACTTATAGAACACGTACTTGCTAGGAGTGTACGATTCCTACACGCAGATCGTTCTAGCCAATCAATGGAACAGTGAGAAGCACACTTTTGTGCACAAAGTTATACTCGCTCGGCTAATGCTACATATATCTGGCCAGTTATAATATTACAAATAAACAGACAAGTGAACATCACCAGAAATCTAGCGTGGCCCGAGATTTTGACTACTATTTGAGACAAAGTTGCGTCTATGGTCCTATATACATATATATTTGCAACATATTTGCCATCTATTACTGCATAATACTTTTGTATACTATTGGCGGTTACACCAGAAATCATATATTGTCCAAACACTGTGTTATTATATTTGAATTCTGGTAGCTACCGAGTGTTGTGTTTGATAATATATTTTATGCTTTAAATACACACTCATATGACCAGAGTGTCATTATTCAGTATATTTTTATTTTACATAGACGAGGGGATTAAATTCAAAAACTTGGAACTATTTGTGTTTTTGTTGCATATGAATTATATGTACTGAACTTTATTAACATTGTGATGGAAACTAGGGAGCAGGTATTTTCTTATTATTATTTCTTTAGGTTGCATGAATGCCTTGTCCACCCCTGGCTTAGCAGATAAAGGGGCAGTGTGCTTAGCAATTGGGGTGGCATGGATGGGTATAGTCATTTATCTTATAGTTGATGTCATGGAGGCATAGTGGATGGCATAGGGAGCATTGTGGATGGCATTGGGGCATTGTGGCTGTCATAGGGGTATTTTGGCTGTCATGGGGGCTTTATGGCTGGCATAGAAAGCATTGTGACTGGCATGGGGCACTGTGGTTGTCATGGAGGGAACTGACGACTTTGTGGCTGTCATTGCGACATTGTGGATGTTATGGAGATATGGTGACTGTCGTGGGGGCATTGTGGCTGTCATATGGGCATTGTGGCTGACATAGAGGCATTGTGGCTGACATAGAGCCATTGCGGCTGTCATGGGGAAATTTTAGGGTATTGTGATTATAATGTTGTTGGTATAATCTGGGTATGTGGAGTAAAAGCAAGGAGCCTGGGCAGAAAACTCAGCAGACGCATGTCATAGCTGGAATCAGCGTTCATGCTGGTCTGGACCAGATAGGAAAGACGGCAAAAGTAAACCATTACAATCAAAGCAGTCGTCACGTTGTATTTAATTGTTGTTTATTCTGTTACTGCACATGATCAGTTCTGAATTACTATATTTGCCTAGTTTAGCAACGCTCCTGCTATACAGAATGCCATGTAATCAAAACAATGCTACATTTCCAAGAGATTGTCTAGGGAAGAGCACAATGGCCTAATATTTTATGCATTGAAAAACTGTGTTAACTCCAAGTATTACAGTTAAGCCTCCAATAAATAACAGCAAAAACAGTGCCACTCTTGTTCATAGGTTGTGTCTGGTACTGCAGCTCATCCTAATTCAAGTGGTTTCAATTTTTTAACAGTTTGTTATGCTGTAAAGTCACATTCTGTCACACTATTTTACAAATAGAGTTGAATGGCCCTTTACTTGAATTTTGTCAGATTTCCAGTAATAAAAATCTATGAGCTGTGCCAAAGGGATTTAATCACTCTATAGAGCCCTTTGAATTTGGAAATCATAGACTTTACCACGTGATCCTTACATGTATTTATGATACAAATATAGACAGTTGGTAGAAAACACATTGGTATAAAAAACATGAAAACATCTGTCCTAAAGGTAAAGGCCAAGAAAGAATAAACTTCTGGGTTACATGATTTACACTGCACTAAGGGATCAGCTTGTGTTTTACTTTATCATGTAAATTGTGTCATTATAAAGATTATAATAATAAATAATAATCCTATGTGAACAACCTGTAAATCTTCCTGATTTATAAATAAGGGACTTGTTTAGTCCTTGGTAGGGCTTACACAGAAAGCAGAGGGCCCCAATGCAAAAATACTATATGGGCCCCTTACCCAACAATAGCTCATCATAGAGCGCCCTATCTCTCTAACAAAACACTTGCTATGAAATTCATGAGCTCAGTCCCTTACATGCAAACTAATAGATCGTAGGTTTAAGATAGCAGTGGGCTCCCAAACATTCTGGGCCACGGTGGAGTCTCACAGGTGGCACATATGGTATATCCGCACTTGGTTCTTGGCATACTGTAAGTTGGCTAGTCCTGCCTTGTTTGTATCGTTGTACAAAGTAAACCTTACTGCCAGGCACATTTTATCCTCATACTAAGAATATTTCAGGCTATCACATACTAGCAGGTGCATGAATTAATTTTTCTATTGTCTATACATGACTCATGTATCACTCTCTCAATCAAATTTCTACAGGTGAGATTACAGTTTTATGCATTTCATAAATTGCAGGGAGTTGGTACCTTTATTTCATATGTTGTTCCAGGAGTCAGACTGGTCAAAAGAACCTCCAGACTGTCAGGTGTTGTCGCCACTTGGGTGTATGATGACTGCATCCATGGGCAAACCTCTCTGTAAATAACATAATATGCTACAATCTTCCCATTTGTATTCCGTGGAATAGACCAAGAAAGCAAGATTCCTGCAGATCCCACTCGTTCTCCAGCTAAGTGATCAGGTGGTCCTGGAACTAAAATGACAAAACACAAGTTAATACAATGACCTAAAAACATTAGAGACTATTAATTCTCTCCGGAATAAAGGGAAGGCAGCATTTGTAAGACAGATTGGCTGTTAACATCACTGTTTTCTTCCCAGTACGGACTTACAAAAGATGATTAAATACAGGAACTTGAGAAACATTCTTTACCCGGAATGTTAAATATGCAATGTTGTAAAACTATGCAGAATAGTTTCACGTTGATGCCAGATTGGTTCTAATATTTATACGTTTATAGGAAGAGATTTTAATGACATTGGTACGTGTAATCGTATGTAATAGGTTTCCTCAACAATTTTTGGCACACACCTCTCCACAGAGCGCAGAGTTGCATCAAACCTGGACATTTGTATAAACATTCTTAAGACTTTTGGCAAATGGTTTATGTTTTGCTTTTACACAAAGTAGCAATTTGCATTATGATAACGTGCCAATCTACATGATCACTAAATCCTTCTGGGCTGACTCGTATCACTATACCCTTATACCCTACCCTTAATATGACTAATGCATAAAGGAAAGCCATGTTCTGGTAGTCACACATTATGGTCAAATAGGAAAAGTAAGGGAGCTTACAGGTTCACACTAGCGTTTGTTTGTTTGTTGTTTCCCACAATTGTTTTTCTTTTTGCTGATCTAATCAACGTATGCATAAAACAATATTTATTTTTTTCCAATCAGTTTTTTTCAGCGCCCAATGATATAGGTATTAGTGTATCTTTGAAATCTAAAATTATTTTTAACTTCATGTTTCCACAATTCTTTGTCTGTTCATTGGATAGGTTTATGAACAGCGTCCAAATAAAGTGGGCCAGACAATACAGAGGTCAAGCACATGTCTGTTTTAGTTGAATTGAACACAATGGTGGCAGGAAGCATGGAGACTATATGCATAGTTATGGATAGTGTATATCCAGTTGAGATCTCCAGATTAAAAGCTATTTTGCAAAACAAAATTAATTCTAAATAATTCATAAGAATAAAAGAAGTGAAATATATATATATATATATATATATATATATATACATATATATATATATATATATATATAGATCTATATATAAAAGCAGCACTGTTAGGGCGCATTCAGACGTTGCAGAATTGCTGTTGAATTCCGCTGCGGACAGTCCGCAATGGAATTCTGCAGCAGCCGTTTTTTACATTTCTTAAAATACATTTTTAGGAAACTTAGTTCAGACGTTGCAGAAAATAACTGTGCTGAAATTAGGCTGCGGTGCAGAACTTTCCCTCCGCAGCATGCTCATTACATTGCGGAGAAGAAGCGGAATTTCACTGCGGATTTCAGCCTTTGCAATGCAAAAACTGAAATCTGTGGCAAGTCCGCTGGGATATCTGCAACGTCTGAATTACCTGTCAAATATGCAAATGTTGGTGCAGATTCGTTGCGTAATTGCCCCAAATCTGCACCAACATTTGCAGCGGAAAAATTCCGCCACGTCCTAACATGGCCTTTCAGATGAATATAGGGCGCAATATCCTCATCCGGACACGTGACCAATGTCCCAAAATTTGTAACAAACTCCAAAATACAAGGCCGCACTCCAGATTTTATGAAAAATAGGATCACTTTAATCATCACATGTGACATTTCAGCCCTACTCCATGGCTCGAGAAAGGCCCCTTGGAGTAGGGCTGAAAAAGGTTGCATGTGGTGATTAAAGTGATCCTATTTATCACTAAATCTGGAGTGCTGCCTTGTATATTGGAGTTTGTTTTATTTTATATATATATATATATATATATATATATATATATATATATATATATATATGCCTACATTACACAACAGCTGGATACTGGGTGTTTTCAAGTCAATTGAAGGAGCAAGCCTAGATTTTTGGATACAGTTAGGTCGGTATGTTATAAAGATCTATCAATAATTCAGTTTGTGTGTACATTCAGAGGCGTGAAAATGCAAGATCCCACCCAACTCTAAAACACACAGATAATATAAAATAAACTTACTGGTTTCGTTAGTCATCACCAACTTGCTGTCTGGGGAGCTGAAGGCTGAAGATGACACTGAAGAAATAGTTACACTATATTTGGTACCAGGAACAACGCTGGAGACATCTGCCTAAAATGCCAAACAGACATGTAGTAAGTGAAATATGAAGTGCGATGAGCTTAAAAGTACCAGTCAACTCAGGAACTGCTGGCATCACGGAATCCCAGGGAAGCAGCAAACTCCTGACTTGCATTTCCACCGTGATGGATGATTGTGTAGGTAAAAACTCAACGGCAAATATTTCCATGTGAAACTTTTACCCAAGAAAGAACTGAAAAACTTCACTTGACACTCAAGTTTAACTTGCCTTCCCTGCCTAGATCTATATTTTTTTTTGCTTACCACAAAAAAGGAAAACAACCACAACAAAATAATGAAAAATATGTATCAACAGAAGCGGATAGTATAAAGCAGCCTACCTGAACATGTGTAGCTCTCCACAGAAGCAGCACAGAAGCAACAAAAAAGGTAATCATTATTTTCCTCTCCAGAAAGTAGAATTGTTCCTATGTCTTTTTGATGGTCGGAGGGAAATGTTGCCTGCATTAATGATTTAGGGCAAGGTCTGCCTGCACAGTGCACAATTAATGAGTCTGTATTACTCAATAGCACTCCCCTTTCTTTGTTAAACTATTCATGAACTCCTGGGTGACTGACTGGAGTTTCATGATGGACTTAAAAAAAAAAAAAAGTATAATAATTGTCGTTAAGGTAACAACCCCCTCATGTTGACAATTTGCTCTCACAAATTTAGCATAGAACATTTCAAAGGATCCTATGATAAAAAAATAAATAAATAAAGCAAAATAATAGAAAAAGCCATCTTTACGGTTGGTCAACTTTGCAAAGAATATTCCAATGAGCTCCGAGTATGAACAAAAGTTGCCCATCCACGTACTATAATGAAAAACATACCTGATACTCCCCACCTCCAAGATCTCTGACAGTAACAAAGCCATGCTGAGGAAAGAGATCCACTTGATATCTTTCCACCCGCCCGTGAGGTTGCCTCCAGTATACTGAAAAGGAGTGTGTTGAAATATTGAAGGCAGTAAGTGCTATGGGGCCTTCAGGTGCTAGATAGAAAGAGGAAGAAAACAGAGAAATATAACGGTCTATTTATGACACTGTTTACCAATGTGTACACATAGCAGAGCTGAATTCGTCTTTGGAGCTTTATGGTTTGTGGGTAGGAATAACTCTATTGCAGTCCTATTTAAAGCCATATTGTGATATCATGATGAGTTATCCAAAATGACAAACTCAGCTCTGCTACATCTTTGGCATTACATTTATAATCCAAAAGTTTGTTTAGTAGTGTAATGTATAAAAGTGTATTTTATAGGTACCTTTGTGTTAATGACTACTAGTAAAAGCCATAATTCACGATGACACATTTAAGCTGTGCTTGTATTTCAATGATAAGAATTATGAGACCACAAGGTGTTTAAGGGGGATTTTAGCTGTACAGACTTCAGGGTGGCATCACAAAAATAAGCCCTGTTAAGTTTTGGGCGGTGGGCAAGAATGTTCATAATGGCACAAGCCTACAAACATTTAGTAGGTAACCTCTATATAAGTCTATGAGTTTCATAGACTTGTATAGAGAAACTGGCTTCCGGTCCACACAGAAGACGCTGTGGGTATTGGCGAGTCAGTATACGGAACATGTGAGCGCGGGGGAGTCGAACAGAGCCTGCATTTTGTATAATAGACTCTCAGTTATCAAATAAATATCATTTACATGTGCAAGATGCCCATTAAAAATGGGCAAAGAAATACAATTTTTCATGGGAGTTCCTCTTTTAGTCGTATATTGGATTACCATGAAATAATAATAAAGAAGCTTCCATGGTTGGATAAATTTGTTGTATGCGTATCCATACAGATTGTCTAAGGAGGGGATACTATAAAGACAGAAAGAAAAACTTTGTATCCAGTTGTTATAGACGTAATTAAGACATGTCTCCCTGCGCGCAGCAGTCTCTAAGATTAGTGCCCAGGAACCATGTTTTAACACACTTACCTAAGACTCACATAGAAACAATAGAACCCCCTTAACAGAGCAAATGAGAAAACCCTGCAGAAAGTGATGCAGACAGAGTAAAAGGTTGTTCTATCTATCTATCTATCTATCTATCTACACTCCTCAACATTGAAATTACAACACCAAGAAGGGCAAGCCGTAAAGTTATGCAAATCGAGGAAGTAGAAGGTGTTGCTAAGATCTACATATGATCACATTATCAAGCACCTAGCTCCAATCTGTGGCATGTGGAAGGGGCATAAAAGCCAGATTGAAACCAAAGTTTTTAGCCACATGACCTCAAAAATCGGATCAAGTGTGGGATGATTGTGCGATGCCTCCTGTTTTGTCGACCTGCCAGTTATCGCCACTTGTTGCAAACTGAGAGGGATAAAATCCTTGAACTGGGAGACCTTGGATTATCACTCCGGCAGATCGCTACGTGCCTAGGCCGAGATGTCAGCATAGTTCAATATCGCATGTCCCGGAAGTTGGGAGAACAACAACAAACAAGAATGACAGCAAGACGTGCACTGAAATGAACCTCTGCACGGATGGATCATCTGATTGGAAGAATGGCGCGTAGTGATTCATTCTGTACTGCAAGTGAAATTGGACGTCACATCCCAAGCCTAGAGCGGCAACCAATGTTGACGCAGACTATCGGAAGGCGTTTGCACAACATTGGGCTACGAGCCAGATGTCTAGCTACAGGTGTTCCATTGTCCACATGCCACGGCTGTCAGAGGCTATCATGGTGCACAACAAGACGGCAATGGAGGCTGGAATGGAGGTCTATCCTCTTCAGCAATGAGCCCCGCTTTTTTCTCGGATGCAATGATATCTGGAGATTGGTCTGGAGACTATCTAGTCCCTGGATTATGGTGTGGGTGGCATAATATACGGTAGCCAGACCCCTCCAGTTTTCATTTTAGGTACACTAACAGCTTGGCATTATATTGTTTAGTCGTGGAACCAGTGGTACGGCCATTTCTCTAAAGTGTCCCAGTAGCCGTTTTTCTACAGGACAAAACCAGGCTTCATGTTGCGCAGTGTCTCAGGACTTGTCTCCCATCTAGCACATATGGGAGTTCATTGGTCGGCAATTGCAAAGGGAGCTGCCAGCAGCCCATCTAGATGATTTGCGTGCCCAAGTACATTCAGCATGGCATAACATGCCTCAGACAACCATTAATAACCTCATTGATAGCATGCCAAGGCGTGTAAGTGCATGTATTTCTGCGAGTTGCACTCATACTTGATACTAAATAAATCAAGATATTTTGTTTCCTTTTTTTTTTTTTTCTCATTTGCATTTCATAAACATGTTTATTGATCCTGTGATTTCCACATTTCCAAAACTTTTCCTCCTTGGTGTTGCAATTTCAATGTTGAGGAGTGTGTGTATATATATATATATATATATTTATATATATATATATATATATATATATATATATGCACAGGACCTGCATGGGGGCACATAGGGATTTGTATATAGGCATTCTGTGAGAGAACTCTCCATGAGGCACCGGATTATCCCCTAGAAAAAATTCTATAATAATATCTCAGTAATAGGACATGCAGTGGAACATACCACAATCAAAAACCTAAGTGCGTCTCCTAAGTTGTACATGGAGGTACAATATGGGTCCATGGTTATGTATCATAGGCTCTACAAATAAATGACAATGTTTTTTGTTTAATGATTCTTTTAAAAAAATAGTTGCACTTAATTTCCCATAATAATTATTTATTACCTAGCCACAGAATAGGTGATATATATCTGATCGCTGGGGGTCCGGCAGCTGGGACCCCCACCTATCACGAGAATGGGTTTACCTTGCCATTCCTTGGAGTCCCCTAGTAATGGAGCAGTAGTGTGCATGCTCGGTCACCGCTCTCTTAACTTCCATGGGGGCTGCCTAAGATATCGCTCGGCAGCCCCACAGTAATAAATGTAGAGGTGGTCAAACATGTGCACTACAGCTCCATTCCTATGGGGCTACCAGGAACGGCAAGTTATGTTCCAGCTGCCAGACCCCCACCGATGAGATATTTATCGCCTATTCTGTGGATCAGTGATAAATAATGATTATGGGAAAACCCCTCTAAGCTTCGCAATCCATTGACTGTAAAAGGAGAAGTTTGAATGCAGTTACATCTCCATAAAAGATCTCATCACTGAACTACATTGTCCAACCTGCCTGAAAGCCAGGTTGTTCACTGGGGAGTTATCATGGCCTGTCTACATATTATTCAATATGTGCCTATATATAGTAAACTGTTGATGGGCTGACTTCATAATTTTATATCAATATTCATCAATTTGTCTCTTCATTTGCTTTGGAAACACAAGAGGATGCCATTAACTTGTCGTTTTACAGAGGCTGGAGAGCCACAGGTTGGAAACCACTGTTGTAAATGTATAAAGCATATTCGTCCCAATTTTAAAATATAATTCATTGGGTTTATACACAACAGGGCAAAATAATGTGAAAGTTCTTACTTCTGTAGTGAATAGCAGGAATGATATGTAGATATCTAGATAGCACAACCGAGAGCTCCAAGCATAGGTTTATTAAGCCATGTCTCTTCACCGTGAGAGGGAAAGATCACATTGGGGAAGTCTATGATTTGGTCCCATACTAGTATCCAGAATAAATTGACTTTATAGAGCTTTAAATCATGTTGACATTGCTCATAGATTTCTATCACCGGGAATCGTACACATTCTAGTCAAAGGACATTGAAGTTTGTTAAGAATGTTGTAGCTATCTTTCAAGCTCTGGAAGTCATTGGTGGTCCAAGTTCAGACTCCACCATTGTGATCTTCTCACTTGATTTTTTTACACATCAGTAGATAATTTTAGGTGTTTCCCTTTTGAGTGCAATACCATGCAAATGTTAAAACTTATGACCTAATGAATGTTTCATTTCTCTTGGTCTGCTCCAGGGATTCTGAAACTTTCTCTAGTGAGGCCCCACCAGCAAGAATTTGGTGACGCATGGACCTCACTAGTGATCAATGTCTATGCCAAGATTAAGGACTCCTGCACACGGCCGTGTGTACAGCCTGAGTCCCGTCCGTGATCCGTGAAAAGATAGGACATGTTCTATCCTTCCATGGATCAGAGAGTTGGGAACGTTTTCACGCACCCAATTCACCCACTGAAGTGAATGGGTCCGTGAAAACTATCGGGTGCCACTCGGATGCCATGAAAAATGAATTTGCAAGAACCCCTAAAATATTGCTCAACTTATCTTTCATATCTTGAATCCATTGTTACATTAAAATAAGAACAAATGAGTCAATAATGTTGATAAACTAGAGATTACTGCAGCCAGAGTAGGACATGACCACTCCTATCAAAACGGACTCCCCCATTGCACTCACCAATAACTGTGGCCCACCTCAAGAGTTTGAGAAGCATTGGCCTGCATGATACTTAGCCAGTTATTTGTTCTCCAAATATATATTTTTTTACTATAACTAGCAATACCCAGTCACCAACATGTATGCAAATATACGCATATAATTCAATGCTCTCCCTTTTCCCACACCTCAGCGTTGTGTATATTAGGGTGCATTCACTCACATGCTATATCCATACTGAACATTTCTTGCCAAAAAGTTGAGGATTTCATCAGAGAAACTAGGAAAATATTTTTTTTTTTAAAATATGCTATATATTGGCCCATCCGTATCTTAGGACTAGTAGGAAAGCTTTTAATGTTTTAAAAAAAAAAAATAGATTCTTTTATATATATATATATATATATATATATATATATATATATATATATATATATATATATATATATATATATATATATATATATATATACATAAAACCATTTTTAAAACAAATTTTGTATTTGTAACAGTTTACCATGAAATGCATCCTGACATGAACTGTCTCAAGTTACAAGTGCTATGATAATAACTGTGTCTATCTTTTTTACCAAAATAAAACGTTCACAGACCAAGCCTGACACGTATTACTGTCAACTTAACTGTTTGTTTTTATAGGGCTCATGTATGAAGCTTTGTTTGTTAAAAGAAACAAATGGAATAAAACATTAGAAAATATTGCAGACATCTTCTATACTGTATTTATCAATGTATTACTCCACTTTTTTCCAGAGATGCTGACAGCAAGGACACACATACCATAGAGGAAAACAATGAAACTACTATGGGGCCCCATGGTCTCAGGTGGCCCAGAATTAATTGGTCCCATCCTTTCTGTTACTGGGTGACCAGGAACCTGTGCAGGATTCACCGCTCCAGAGAAACTGTATTGTTAGCAAATAAGGAGGTGAGGAATTGGCCCAATGGCGATGGAAAGGATGTGGAGGAGCTTATGTCTAACAATGAAGAGGCCCATTGTGATCTGTGCTATGGTTTCCCTTCTCTTCTATTTAAACCACTACCTAACAGTTGTACAACAGGGTGTTATGCCCGCAGTTGTTGACTGCCGGCATTCCCCTCTTACCGGCAGCCACGACCGCAGGACTATTCTTTCCCGCGGGCGTCTCGCTTCCCAGTGACGCCGATGCGCACTGCTCTCTGCCTCCTCCTCCTCCCCCGATTGTGCCTGTAGAATGCACGCGTGCACCAGTAAATGTGTCCCCAGCCTATCCCTGGATACCTTGGACTATTTAAGGAACTCATCATCAGTGCCTGAGCAATGTTGTTACTAGCACAGTGTTAGTCTGCGAAGATTCCGTATCCGTTTCCTGAAACCTGTCTGTGACTATGCTGTATCCTGAGCCCAGTGTCCGTGACCACTCTTGTATTCATGTCAAGTTCTGTATCCTGAGTCCAGTGTCCCTGACCAGTTCGGCTTCCAGTAATCCCGCAAAAACCTGCTTAAAGTAATCCGGCACCAGCCTGCTTCCAGTGATCCGGCACCAGCCTGCTTCCAGTGATCCGGCACCAGCCTGCTTCCAGTGATCCGGCACCAACCTGCTTCCAGTAATTCGGCACAGCCTGCTTCCAGTGATCCGGTACCAGCTGGATTCCATTGGTCCGGCACCAGCCTGCTTCCAGTGATCCGGCACCAGCCTGCTTCCAGTGATTCGGCACCAGCCTGCTTCCAGTGATCCGGCACCAGCCTGCTTCTAGTGATTCGGCACCAGCCTGCTTCCACTACCTGCTATCAGACTGTGTCCAGCCTGCCACGAAGGTACCATCTACCTGTGACTTTTCTATATCTGTCTGGCCAGCAACGGAGAAGCCCAGTGGGTTCACATCCACAGTGGACGTGACACAGGAGAAATTACTAAGCAGTCACAGTATACAAATATATGTCCAGCAGTTTCCTCCAAGAGAGTAAGCATTTATATATATAGGCAGAGTTTCCCTCAGTTCAAGTTATGAAGTATTCTAAAGATTTAGGCGCATCTTTATCAAAACAAAAGTGTCATATGAACACTGTTGTTAGATGACTGTTTTTTTTCTATACTGAAAAAAAAAATAGAAAAGTGTAAATGTTTTCATAGCTGTTATTTTTCTGTAGGAAAAGTCCATTCTAGGAGAAAAAAGGTGAAACAAAAGTAATTAAATCAAAAATAAAGAGCACTCTGGAAGGACTTGGTGGGCTTTTTCTGCTGTCACTAATCTATTTTTCCATTATATAATTTTTTCCATCAGCACCATGGACAGAGAAAGGGACAGAAATGTAAAAACAAGGGTACAAATGGTGTTGTATGAGAGGAAGGCTATTTATATTTATTGGTTTAGGTTACATTAGAGTTCGCAGAGAGCTGTCGCCATTTTTTTGTCTGCTATCTATCTATCTATCTATCTATCTATCTATCTATCTATCTCATATCTATCTATCTATCTCATATCTATCTATCTATCTATCTATCTATCTATCTATCTATCTATATATCTATCTATCTCATTTCTATCTATCTATCTATCTATCTATCTATCTATCTATCTCATATCTATCTATCTATCTATCTATCTATCTATCTATCTATCTATCTATCTATCTATCTATCTATCTATCTATCTATCTATCTATCTATCTCATATCTATCTATCTATCTATCTATCTATCTATCTATCTATCTATCTATCTATCTATCTATCTATCTATCTATCTATCTATCTATCTCATTTCTATCTATCTATCTATCTAAAATTAAGTGTTCACATTTTCCAATTTAACTGTGTACTGTACTGATTTTGGATTGTAGAAATGTATTGCATTGTCACAGGCTTTCCAATATAAAACTCTCATATGAATATTGGCATTTATACAACTATTGTGTAAGACAATAGTCTTTTGAAAAGCTTTAAATAGGATTTATAACAATATAATACATGTTCTATGTTGACTTTAGTTTATTTTATTATTGCTATTATATTAGGGGACCTTTTTTTTCACATTTTAGTGCTTCACAACTGATCTAAATGTATTAGAGAACAGAAATCTATAAGAAGAAAAAAGATTTAAACACTTGCCCATCAAACATGGCAATTTCTCTGTCCCATTAACACACGTAAAAAACAGATCTGTAATGATCAGTCAAGAATAGTTTCTCCTGCTATTAAAGTATTAAAGTAGTAAATCACTTTGTCTAATGCAATCTAATCCCGACTGATGTAATTTTATGCATCATATTTTATGCATTTTATTTGTAACAAAGTATGTGAAAAAATACATAATAATTTAAATGTGAACTAAAAAATCAAACACTAAACAACTCCTACTTGGTGTTGTCATAGAAATACCCTGTAGTAAAGGGGATGTCCAGATTCATCAATGAATGTTGCTTTTTAGTATGATTAAAATGTTACAATACACTTTCTGTAATAATTTCTCACGGTTTTCAAAATCTCTGCTTGTTGTTATTCAGTAGGAACATTCATTGTTTACTTTCAGTAGATAAAATTCTGTCCATGGTCATGTGATGGACACACAGGTGCTGGGATCATTAGAAGACACAGCTCTGATACACATACTGTAACGAGCCGTGCACCTGTGTGATCATCACATGACCATGGACAGGATTTATCCACTGGAAGTAAACAATGAATGTTCCCACTAAACGACAACAAGAAGAATATTTGAAAACCGTTAGAAATTAATATAGAAAGTATATTGGAAAATTGTATACGTTTTATGTATACAAAAAATAACATTAATTTGCTGAAATCGGCATTACCAGTATTTCCTATTATAGTAGTGTAGGAAATCCTTAGATCAACAGAATACCCACAGAGAGAGGCACAGTCCCCATGTCTCCTGCAGTCCCGTTACCATGTTCTTCTGCTTCACTTCATGCACAATATCATATTATGATATCATATGATACGTATAACTTCACATTTCATGGAGCCATAATACAAATAAGAAGTCTAAGGCTATATTCACACAGTTTTTTGACGAGTTTTTTTTACGCGGAAACCGTGCCAAAAAACGAGTCAAAAACGGCCCGAAAATGCCTCCCGTTGATTTCAATGGGAAGCGGGGGCGGTTTTCTCCCGCGAGCGGTAAAACTGCCTCGCGGGAGAAAGAAGCGATATGCCCTACCTTCGGGCGTTTCCGCCTCTGACCTCCCATTGACTTCAATGGGAGGCAGAGAAAGCGTATTTCGCGGCGTTTTATGCTCGCGGCTCTCAATGGCCGCGGGCAAAAAACGCCGCAAAAAAACGCTGCGAAAATCGTCGTGCAGGGATAGGAAAATCTGCCTCAAACTTCCAAACGGAATTTTGAGGCAGAAATTCCACCTGCAAAAAACTCAGTGTGAACATAGCCTAAGGAGCCCTACTGTATCTCCTAATTCCCCTGATTTTATATGCAGACATGCAAAGGTTTTACTGATAAATTCTGTATGAATCTGACAAAAGAAACAAATTGTGGTATGCTACATCAGATGCTATATTACAGAGCTATTCCCTGTATTACAGTGCCATATGGAGGCACTGGTACTTGGAGTGCCTAGGACTTCGTAGTTTGATGCCACAGCGACTCTGTGTGTTTATTTACAGCCTTCATGCACACTGCTCTGCTGGCTCGTCCCAAACAAACAAGAAATGTTTGTTTTGTCTTTTATGTAAGAATCTGAAATTCGGATGTGTTTTATGGTCTGGTTCATCTTATAGACAAAAACAATAATAATATAAGATATGTGGAAATAAGAAGTCTGAACAAACCTGCTATCACCTGTATAGATGACATATCACCCAGAATGTTTTCTTTCACCCTCTGAACTGTGAAATTATAAAGTCCACCAGGATAAAGATGGGTTATTGTATACTCGGGCTCTTCTTTGGAGATGTTGAACTCCCTTGCATATGTTTGGTTTTTAATTAGGATTCTGTAGTGAGTAAAACTGCTTTCAACGGGGTCCCATTCCAGAGTAGCAGAAGTGGTATTTATGTCTTTAATAAATAGCCCGCAAATTCCAGGAGGTCCTGAAGTTAAAAACACACAAACAAGAACACAAGAAGGAGTGTATTCTGAAATTCGTATCATTAAGCCATGCAAATGTATCAGAGTTTTAAAAGGATTTTCCCACCAAAGACTTTTGTGGTATATTTACAATATAGGAAATAACAGTCTGATCTATGGAGGTCTGACCACTGGGGGCTGCATCAATCACAAGATTAGGGCTGCCAAGTCCCCAAATCCCATCATGCATGTGCTGTCATGTGCCATTAAAGTTAATGGGAGATATCGAACAGACGCCTGAGGTTACTCACTTACTGGTCAGACCTACACCATTTAGACTTTTATGCTATATCTTGTTAATCTACCTTTAAAATAGATTAACTATTTAACTATTTTATTTTATTAAAATCACACCTCGCATCACTAATCAATGCATACATACTTGCATGAATTCCAGCATACAAATTTAAACATATATGAATACAATATAAAAACATGCACTCCTTCTCTTCATAGAACTGCAGGGATAAGGGGAGAACCACTGGTTAAGTAGCTAATATACTGAAATAATGGCAACGTCCCGCCTTATGTCAACAATCGAATTAACAATATTATATCTGGACTCTACAATGCAAGTAGCAGGAACTTGAGTATTTTTTGTGCAATGAACCCCTCTGGTCTATTGAAGACACCTTCTCAGAGTGTTGGGCATAAATGACATATCAAGATATCTGCCCCAGCTATAATGCGATATCAGATGACCTGTTCTGCTAATTCTAAAGTGCTGTGTTTCTTAAATTAATCATTGAAGAAAATGCTAAATCTCAGTTAGAGGTTAATACAAAATATAGATGCATTTTTTTTTACCATCCAAATTCGGGACCCCTTAAAATTTCTTTCTGATAAGAGGCAGGTCCAAAGATTCTAGCAGAGATAGTCAAGTTTAGTACAACCAGGTATCCCCCTTAGCAAGTACAGCACAGAGGTACATTGCGTGTCTGTATAAGTATTGAATGGGGGCTACGACACCAACTCTTAATGCATGAACCATAATCCAGACCTGATCCTAAGGAGCTGATGCGCTTTCCTGCATGGCCAGCCATGGGTATGCGGACCTTTTGCCTAATGAGAACTTTAGAGAATACTTACTGGTGCTAACTCTTTTCAATATAGGGACACTAAATTGTTCTCCTTTAATTGTTTGAACTTGAAATATGTAGTCTTCTCCAGGCACAAGGTTATTTATCACTGCTTCATTATCATCCATGAGTAACATATAAAATGTTTCTTTATTGCTTGATCGATAATTTAGCTGTCAAAAGATAATGTTATTTCTATCAATTATTTATCAAACACAGATAAGAAATATATAAGAAATATACAGTCCTTGCAATCCTTAAACAGGCCTGGAAGTACAGAAGTAGCAGAGCTAAGTGTATTTGACATAACTTATCATGAGCGTTAACATATGTAATATTTGTGGTTTTATAAAGGGCTGCAGCTAAATACACTTTTTCTGTGGTTGTGAATAAACAGAATATTCAATCATTATCTGACTGCTTTGCCTGCCTCTAATCTAAGGGTATGTGCACACACACTAATTACGTCCGTAATTGACGGACGTATTTCGGCCACAAGTCCCGGACCGAACACAGTGCAGGGATCCGGGCTCCTAGCATCATACTTATGTACGATGCTAGGAGTCCCTGCCTCTCCGTGGAACTACTGTCCCGTACTGAAAACATGATTACAGTACGGGACAGTTGTCCTGCAGCGAGGCAGGGACTCCTAGCATCGTACATAAGTATGATGCTAGGAGCCCGGCTCCCTGCACTGTGTTCGGTCCGGGACTTGTGGCCGAAATACGTCCGTCAATTACGGACGTAATTAGTGTGTGTGCACATACCCTAAGTATGATGGAACAGGCTGAAAGGAGTTTGCCATTTAGCTTTTGCTGTTGTCTTTAAAGGAACACTGGGTTATGCGAAACCTGATTTAGACACATTAGTATAATATTAGAATTAGATTTTTTTTCATTTAATAATGCCATACAATTAATTAATAATGAGTTAATAAACTATTATTAAAATATATTAATAGTGCCACATTAGAGAGGAGACCACAATAGGAAAATATTATTATTTTTTTATTTTCATGGACGCAGACATAACAAATCCGTGTTGAAAGTATATTTATCATATGCTATAGGCTCCTACTGATTTTATAGAGGCACATAGTTATTTTTCCCAAGGACTGCGTGTAATTTTGCAAGAAAAAATTGATTCATGCTCCATCGCATGCCTTATTATAGAGGTGTTCTTCACTAGAAGCATTGCCTTCTAGCGGAGAATATGGTGCCTCACAGATGCACTATATATATATATATACACACACACACGGAGTTCCTACGTGTGCAGCCACACAGGTTCTGTGTACGGGGCAATGGAACGTAAAATTTAATTAATTGCAAAATATAATAATAAAAAAATCTGGAAATGAACATACATATATATATATATATATATACTGTTGCGTGAAAGGGTAACTAAACATTCAACAAACTTCTGACACGTCATACTGACATGTCAGAAGGTTTGGTTGGTGTGGGTCCGAGCACTGTTACCCACCAATCGCTAAGACGAAGCGGCAGAAGCACTTAGTTTCTGTTCGGCCTTTTCCGGAAAGCCGATGTAGCGGTATACGGGCTCATAGATTTTCTACGGGCTCAAAACTTCTGACATGTCACTATGACATGTCAGACGTTTGTTGAACGTTAGGTTACACTTTAAAAAAAATATCAGTCCAACATCATGAACCTGATAAATCAATGTTTTTGATAGAAGTGATATTTCTACATAGCGAATAATTTACTTGTAAGGGCATGCCCCCACGTGGCGGATTTCCTCCGCAGCTGTCCGCATCAATGCCGCACAGAATCTGCGTTGCAGATTCTGCGGCGGATCTGCCCAAAATGTGCAGTAAATTGATGCGGACTAGCTGCTGCGGACTGCGGGAAAAGTGCTTCCCTTCTCTCTATCAGTGCAGGATAGAGAGAAGGGACAGCACTTTCCCTAGTGAAAGTATAAACGAATTTCATACTTACCGGCCGTTGTCTTGGTGACGCGTCCCTCTTTCGGCATCCAGCCCGACCTCCCTGGATGACGCGGCAGTCCATGTGACCGCTGCAGCCTGTGATTGGCTGCAGCCGTCACTTAGACTGAAACGTCATCCTGGGAAGCCGGACTGGAGACAGAAGCAGGGAGTTCTCGGTAAGTATGAACTTCTATTTTTTTGACAGGTTGCTGTATATTGGGATCGGTAGTCACTGTCCAGGGTGCAGAAACAGTTACTGCCGATCGCTTAACTCTTTCAGCACCCTGGACAGTGACTATTTACTGACGTCTCCTAGCAACGCTCCCGTAATTCCGGGAGCCCCATTGACTTCCTCAGTCTGGCTGTAGACCTAGAAATACATAGGTCCAGCTAGAATGAAGAAATGTCATGTCAAAAAAGCAAGACGCATCCGCACCACACATAACATGTGCATGACAGCTGCGGACTTCATTGCGGAATTTAGAATCTCCATTGAAGTCAATGGAGAAATTCCGCCATGAGTCCGCAACCAGTCCGCCACTGGTCCGCAACAGACAGAGCATGCTGCGGACACCAAATTCCGCTCCGCGGCCTATGCTCCGCAGCGGAATTTTACGCATCGTCTAAACGAACACTGCTAAATAAAAGTGGAAGTTAATGGAGAAACGGCTCCGCTGCGGATTAACGCTGCGGAGTGTCCGCAGCGGAATTCAAGTGAAATTCCGCCACGTGTGAACCCAGCCTTAGTGTTGTAGAGTAGTAGAAAAAAACAGAGCCAACAATTAGGACATACATGCCGTTCATTCTGAGAAATTTAATCATAGTTGAAAGGGGCTTGTTCAAAATAATTCCAGTGAGGAGATAAATTGGTCATTTATTCTGTGGAATAACAGGTGTAAATTTTGGCCCGTATTTAAGGTAGGAGGGTGGCAAATGTTGCACATATTTGGTTTATAGTGCATTTCCTTCTGAAATACTGTGGAAAATGGGTCTTTCCGGACCTTGTTCAGATGAAAAATTTACTTTGATTAAAAAGTTGATTGGAGAGGGAAAAACATAGAGAAGCGCAGAAAATTATAGGCTGCTCAGTGAAAATGATCTCAAATGCCTTGAAGTGGTTACCAGTGAGTACTGCTACAATCATAAGACGATCAAGTGAAGCCAAGTTACCAGCAAGAACTCCCCGCAAATTCCGTTGTTGAAAAAAAGCACACGTCCTGAATAGGTTAAAATTTGCCAAGGAACACATTGACTGGCCCAAAGAGAAACGGCACAACATTTTGTGGACTGTTGAAAGCAAAATTGTTCTTTTTGGGTCTAGTGGCCACAGACAGTATGTCAGACAACCCCCGAGCACTAAATTCAAGCCCCAGTACATTGTGAAGACAGTAAAGCATGGTGCTGCAAAAATCATGATATGGAGATGTTTCTCATACAATGGTGTTGGGCCTATTTATCGCAAACAAGGGATCATGGATCAGTTTGAATATATCAAAATATTTGAGGAGATCATGTTCCCTATGCTGAAGAAGAATTGCCCTTGAAATGGGTGTTTCAACATGACAGTGACCCAAAACACACCAGTAAGCAAACAACATCTTGGTTACAGACAAACAGGATTGAGGTAATAGAGTGACCCCTGAACTCAATCCCATAGAGAACTAAGAGGGAAGGTGGGTGGGGGGTGCCATGGCCAAACCATCCATGACGGTGGCCTGTTGCGTCTCTGAGGGGGCGGTGGCGCCACTGAAACCAGCCGCCACCACCCCTCTTCTGCACTATAGCCGATGAATGGCCGGGTACGTTTTGTGCCCCGCCATTCAGCACCTTTCCACAACTCAAGCGGCACAATTACTTTTTTGCGCCGCTTACATCGTTGAAAGGCGCTTATTGACAGGCCAAGTCATAGTGCCCAGCCAACCAGCGCCTTTCATAGACGCAAGCGGTGCGCTAAAGTCATCACACCGATTGTGTCTATGAAAGTTGCTGATTGGCAAGGCAGAATGCAGTTCAACCCAAGCAGACCTGCTAAGAAGAGATCAGGTCTGCATTGCCACCGGATGGCGCGGGAAAGGGATTAAGGTGAGTATGTAAAGTTTTTTTTTTTTTTTTATCCTAATCAAAATGTGAGTGACATTATCTACAGGAGAGGCTCTATCTACAGGGGTCGGCTCTATCTACAGGGGTAGGGCTATATACAGGGGTGGGCTATATGTGGAACACTATAGGGGGAGCTATATGTGAGGCACTATATATGGGGGTGGGCTATATACATGGGTGGGCTATATGTAGAGCACTATAAGGGAGCTATATGTGAGGCACAATATACAGGGGTGGGCTAAATGTGGAGCACTATTTATAGGGGGAGATATTTGCAGGGCACTACCTACAGGGGGGTCTATATGTTGGACACTATATACAGCGGTGGGCTATATCTAGAGGGGGGCTATATACAGGGGTGGGCTATATATAGAGCACTATAGAGGGAGCTATATGTGAGGCACTATATACATGGGTGGGCTATATGTGGATCACTATCTACAGGGGGGCTATATGTGGGGCACTATTTTCAGAGGGGCTACATGTGGGGCACTATATACAGGGGGGCTACGTGTGTGGCAATATATACAGGGGGGCTATGTGTAGGGCACTATCTACAGGGGTGGCTATATGTGGGGCATTATCTACAGGGGCTCTATGGGGGTCACTATCTACAGGCGGATCTATGTAGGGCACTGTCTACATGGGGCTCTATGGGGGTACTATCTACAGGGGCACGGTGTGTGTGTGTGTGTGTTTGTTTGTGTGTGTGTGTGTGTGTGTGTGTGTGTGGGACACAGTGTATGACGCTATTATAATTAGAGGTGCAGTATATGGCACTATTATAATAAGGGACACAGTGTATGGTGCTATTAAAATTAGAGGTACAGTGTTTGGTGCTATTATATTCAGGGGCACAGTGTCTGGCACCATGAGAACTTTATCTTTGTTTATAAGTGCAGAAATGTTTGAAAAGTGAGAAGCTGAAGAGTTGCAAACTGCAGAAATGGGCTGTGGCTGGGAGAAGTCGTCACAGAGGTCTGGACCGGATGCAGAAGAAAAGAGAAAATGAACAACTAGAATCTGAGATCTTCACCTGTGAGTCACTTAATGTAAATGTTTATTCTGCCTCTAATCAGCACTGTAGTCACTGTATGATCTGCAGCGAGATGATGGTGGTATGGTTTTATTTTAGTGAAACAGCATATCCTTACCATTGTTTGGGCCATTCTGGAAGCTGTATACAATTTAGTGCAAACCTATACGGCAGGGGTTACACTAAATTGAGCTGTATTTGTTCTGGTGCTGTATTTATGTACTGAGCTTTGTTCTGGTGCTGTATATATTTTTATATATATATATATATATATATATACTGAGCTTGGTTCTCTTGGTTCTGGTACTGTATATATATATTGAGCTTGTTCTGGTGCTGTATCTATGTACTGATCTTTGTTATGGCACTGTATATATGTACTGAGCTTTGTTCTGGCACTGAGCTTGGTTCTGATGCTGTATATATGCACTGTGCTTTGGTCTGGTGCTGTATATATGTACTGAGCTTTGTTCTGGTGCTGTATATATGTAATGAGCTTTGTTCTGGTGCTGCGTGTATGTATATGTAATGAGCTTGGTTCTGATGTTGTATATATGTAATGGGCTGGGTTCTGGTGTTGTATATAGAACTATATTGCTTGTAAAGTGTACTAATGGCTTTATGCTCGAGTTACATAAAAAACATTTTGGAAAAAATTAACACCTCATTGATTGGTAGAGAAAACAAACATGTTGAGGGGGAAGAAGATGTCGGCAAAGAGGTTCAGGGGGTGAAACTGAATCTTTGCCCCGGGTGCTGGAGAACCTAGCTACACCTCTGACTAATGAAATCAAAGGGCCCTGCTGTCAGTGATGTGAACATTTGTGGTCGTAACTGGCCTAAGAGGACGTGTCACTTTTGAGTGCAGACAATGAAAACATTGTTACTACATTAAACTCTTTAAGCGATTGGTTGGGGTCTCAGTGCTCAGACCACCCCAAGTTTGTCAAATGTTTAGTTACCCTTTAAAGACTTAGCAGCAATAATATTTCAGATGTACCGTTATCTTCTCCAATACAACCTTTCAATCCAGAGATATTGCTCAGATATTAATGAACCTTTCAAGAGAAAGGGAGGCTGGTGGCAGCTGCGGATGGGGGATTGAATTAGGATTGCACAAAACCACATTTATTATGTTTCACTTCAGTAGGGTCAGACTACTGCACATTCCTTTTCCCTTTCAAGTGTTGGCTTGTTTTTTTTTTTTCATCTCTGTTCTATTGCAAAACATACAAATCTGTAGGTTGAAGAAGCCAAAAGCATCATATTTTTACGGTTATTAATGCCCAATACATAACTCAACAGTAGGAGAGTAGGAAAAAGCATGTATACGTATCTATAATAATATCTTATAGAATTATAATTAAAAGTTATACAACTTTCTAATATACTTTGAGGGGAATTTAATAAAACTAACATTTCAGATGCCAGTCCTAATCTAAACAGCGCTAGCGTAAGATGCGCTTAATTTATTAAGAGGCGCACAAAATTAGGCGCATCTCTGCCAATCCGTGCGCCAGAAAGTCAAATTTACTCCAGGTACGAGCTAAAGTAGATTTGCGCTATAATTTACGCCAGTTTCCCTTGTAAATTATGGTAAATTTCTCCCACAACTTTTTATTAAAGGGCAGTGAGCGGTGCACAAGCCTCAAAAGTCAAAATATCTTGTAAAAATTGTGACTTTTGAGGCATGTGCAACTTTTCTATGCCAGAAAAATAGCGTAGAAAGAATAATAAATTCGCACCTTTGTGTTTTACTTCCTCAACATTTCATGCAGTTGTAGCAAACACCCAGCTGTGTGAAATAGGCCTGTCTGGGTTTTTAGCCTCTAGATGTACACAAAAGGGAACAAAAAAAAGGGAAGCTGCGCAACCTAGGGAAATAAAGTTTGGATTTTTCAAGGTGATATGTAGCGGTGTAAAAAACTTACTAAGGCCTCATGCACACGAACGTATTTTTTCCCTCCCGTAAATACTGGCGTAAATACAGGTCCTTGGTCACACGTATTCGACCCGTATTCCACCCGTATTTACGGACACGTTTTCTCTGCAAAATTGTCCTGCACTAATCGGCAGTCCCTTCTCTCTATCAGTGCACGATAGAGAGAAGGGACAGCCCTTTCCGTAGTAAAAGTACTTACCCGGCCGTTGTCTTGGTGACGCGTCCCTCTTTCGACATCCAGCCCGACCTCCCTGGATGACGCAGCAGTCCATGAGACCTCTGCAGCCAGTGATTGGCTGCAGCGGTCACATGGGCTGAAACGTCATCCCAGGAGGCCGGACTGGAGGAAGAAGCAGGGAGTTCTGGGTAAGTATTAAAGTTTTGTTTTTTTTACAGGTTAATCTATATTGTGATCGGTAGTTTCTGTCCAGGGTGCTGAAAGAGTTACTGCCGATCGTTTAACTCTTTCAGCACCCTGGACAGTGACTATTTACTGACGTCGCCTAGCAACGCTCCAGTAACTACGGGTGCACACACGTAGTCACCCGTAATTACGGGAGCCCCATACACTTCTATGGGCCTGCCCGTGCCATAATTACGGCCTGAAATAGGACATGTTCTATATTTTTCAACGGCACGGGCACCTTCCCGTAAGCATATGGGGAGGTACCCGTGGCCAATAGAAGTCCATGGGCCCGTAAAAACGTGCCGTAATTACGGGCGTTTTTACGTTCGTGTGCATGGGGCCTAACTTGGCAGGGATTGTTCTATCCATAGGCACAACACTACATGAGGTTTGTCTGGGAGTAAATTTCCAAATGGTCTTTGCTGCAGCCACAGACTAGAGCTCCATCATTGCAAATGTTCTAATGATAAATAAAATATTCCTATATCTACGGTAGTCCTTCTTGATCTCTACTTATTCTACCAACAGCGTCGAGAGATATTACAGAGCAAGTTTTTTTTCTTTCTCTTGTATATCCTTGATGTATCCAAGAATGTTTCCATTCACTGAATCAAACAGAGATCTTGGAAACATAATGTATATTAGGAAGCTGTATATTCTTCTTTTTTTAATGGAATAGTTAAGTGTAACTAAACTTTAAAAAAAACTTATGACATGTCTGATCGGCTATCCTCAGAGTAAAGTCTCAATAGAAAGTCTATGAGTCCGTACATCGCTCGCTCGGCTTTCCAAGGAAAGGTGAACTCTTAGGAAACTGGTCATATTTCCTGCACACTGATATGACCACACACATTAAACAGTTGTACTATTTTATAAAAGTGAATTTATGGAGAAGGTAAAAATGAAGGAACCAATAAGCAGTCATTGGTTTTAATATATGGTCAACATAAAGGATACTTTTTTTTTGCATGTAAGGCATCCAAGGAATTGGAAGATGTCAAAATGACTGACAATGTGAAATGTTTTATGTGACTGATGGTAGAGTCGGTAGGAGAGAGCAAAAGGCTTTGAAATCTGACATGAAGAATTGATAAACCAAGTAATTCCAAATGCCACACATCAGCAATATATCAGCAATATAAATGTTACGTCAAATCCATCATGTTACCTTTTGAACTGTTCTAGGAACATTAACAACATACCATGTGTTACAACCTTATTGAATGATAAATACCTTGTTTTTAAGTCAAAAGTGTGGAAAGGCTTTAGTGGTTACTGGAGATCTCTGTGTTTATCACTGTTTCTGAACTGAAATGGTGTTACATTTCTCCTTCTGGATAATGGATTGATTTTGGAGACAGTATTAGAATGGATTACCCTATATCTAGAGTCTATTCTTGTTAGTTACAGTAGTACACGCATAGCAAAATTTCCTATTCTTAGTAGCCAGTTTGTGATCCTGCGCAATGCTCTTGAGCAGGGATAGACAGTCACATATGGGAGAGTGGACGCCATAGCAAGGGCGAAATAAGTCCCTCTCCTAATGCTGGTATATGTCAGCATGCCAAACTAGTAACTGGACAGGACTGGGCTCATTGATCCTCCTACATCTTCCAGAACAAAAGAGACTTGCGGCCCTTCATGTTTCTTTACATATACAGTATTTTGCTAATGTGCAGAGAGGGAGCATTCTGCAAGTTCGCATTACCCATGGATAAAAAAAATGGGACAAACTGATTTTAGTCCCCTGCTTTCCTGGGCCTCATAAAGCCACCTTGTCTGCTTCTATGGTATGTTTGCTCTTATGTATCTTTGTAAACTATGAATCCAGTTCTGTGCTAGCTTAGCTGGCAGTATGGCCTAAGCGTTCTAAAAGCCAAGTGCAAATCATTCTCCAAATGTCCTTGGTCATTAAGTAAGATATACCGCAAAAAAAATGTGTTGGCGGCACAATTAAAATCACTGGCCAAAAACTTTTTGGTGGTATGATTAAAACGAATCCGAATTACTTGGCGGCATATTAAAATCATTCTAAAAACACTCTCTAACTTCCTGATGCAATAGATGGAGACACTGCCCAAAATTTCCTTGTAACCCATGTTGTGCCCGCAGTTGCTGACTGCCGGTACGTAATACTCAACAGCAGCCGTGACCGCAGGACTCTGAGAGGTTGCCGGCGTCTCCCTCCTCGAAGAAGCCAGCACACACGGCTGCACTGTTCCTCTGTTTCCTCTAGGGTGCGCGCATGCACATGTGAAATGTTCCCTACCCAATCCCAATGCACCCTGGACTATAAAAAGAACTCTGCCCTCTTCCTTCTTGCCTGAGCGTTGTTGTGTCTACCCCTGTTCGTTATTGCAAATGGTCCCCTAGTTGTAACCTGTGTTCCTGTATTCAGTATCCTGTACCCAGTAATTGTGTTTATTCCAGTGCGAAGTATAGTGTCAGAGTTGAGTGTCATCTGTGCCAAGTCTCTGCCACGCCTAGTGTCTGCCAAATCTTCTATCCAGGTACTCTTGTTCTAAAGACTATCATTTACTGTTGTTTGGCCAGCTACTTCTCAGCTACGGCAGAGCAGCCTAGTGGGTCCACATACCCCATAACTGTGACAACCTATCAGAAAAGAATTCCTTAGTTCTTTGGTAGTAAAGTCTGATACTATTTGTGATACAAGGGAACAATTAGGGGAGGACCCTCCTACAGTAAATCCAGCCTTTTGTTTATGCAGTGCCATGGTATGGTTGATGTCACTTCCATGTGATAACATTATAAAAATATTGTATAAGACACACATCTAATGTCTCCTGTGCACTGTATATTTAGTTTGTGTTTAGTTTTTTTTCCTATGTACCTATGCAGCTATGTTCAGATGTTCATATTCTGATATTAATTGAAAAAAGCAAGATTGCTCCATCAGATGCCGTATATCAATCCGAGTTCTGCTCTAGAAGTTCTAATTTCAGTAGAGAAAAATTCTATCTGTAAAACTCGAGAATAAGCAAGCTTTTCCGTTTTGCACACTGTATTATGAACTACAATGTGCATGCTCATCTGCATGTACTCACTTATGCTTCTTTCATAATTGTCATGGGATAGGGTGTTAACAAATTATCAAGGAATCTCATGTAAAGGGAAACCTTGCTTTGGCAAACTCAGCAGAAAGCGTTTTCATGGTCCAAAAGACACACACACACACACACACACATATATCACAGATACACACACACTTGTTTTTATCACAAACACTCACACACACATAAACATACACAACCACATGTATATATCACAGACACACACACATATACATACACATACACACACACACACACACAAAAACGTATACACAGAGACCGAGATATGCACAACTAAACAGAGAAATTATTGTCTACACGCTTTGCAAAGGTCATCTGTATTGATGGATAGGTCGTCTTGCAGGAGGATGTACTGTTTGCCATGCAAAAAGCCACATATCCCCCTCATGAGCCCAGGCCACGCTTACCTTATGCGCAGGTCTAACTGACATTGGCTCTAATGTCAGTTACTTTAAAGGGACGGAAGCAGCTCGACTGGATTACAGCTGCTACCCTGTTAGCTAATATTCAATTGTATCTGCATCCTAAGTACTGCATTTAATCACGATTTACACATGCCGCTGGTTTCCGGGCCGAACAATGCTACTGCTCTAAGGTCCCTGCTCTGCAAGGCAGCAATACTAATTAATACGTCCTCTGTTCTTGAGCAGATTATGTCACATGTCTACAATAGCGGATCATCATAGGGTGTTTTGGGTGGCCGCCCAGGGTCCGAGGCTCCCGGGGGGCCCATGGCCGCCCAAAGTACAATGAAGTTTTGTCGCGTTTCTGCCGTGAGTTTGTTGCGAATCGCTGCAAAAACCGAGACGAAACTGCATTGTGTATGTCCTGCAAAAGGACCTTTAGACATAAGGTCACATGACCTTATCTCTGAAGTTCTTACTACTGTTTAGAGACCTGCTTGTCACTGCAGGTCCTTAAACAGCAGCAAAATTCCACAGAGAAGACTGAGGCGAGCTGCTATGTAAGTATAAGGGGATGGATTTGTTTAAGGTGTCTGTATTTAGGGGGACTGTATTTAGGGGGTCTGGTGTGGGGTCTGTATTTAGGGGGCCTGGTTTGGGGACTGTATTTAGGGGGTCTGGTCTGTATTTAGGAGGTTTGGTGTCTGTATTAGTTTAAGGGGTCTGTGGTCTGTATTTAGGGGGTCTGTATCCATTTAAGGGGTTTAGGGTCTGTATATTTAGAGGTCTGTGTTAGTTTAAGAGGTCTGTATTTAGGGGGTCTGTATTAGTTTGAGGTCTGGGGTCTGTATTTAGGGGGTCAGATCTGGGGGTCTGTATTAGTTTATGTGGTCTATTTAGGGGGCCTGTTCTAGGGTCTATTAGTTTAGAGGTCTTTATTTAGGGGTCTGTATTTAGGGGTCTGGTCTGGGGTCTGTAATACTTAAGGCAGTCAGGTCTGGGGTCTGTATTTAAGGGGTCTGGTCTGGCGTCTGTATTTAGGGGTCTGGTCTGGGGTCTGTATTAGTTTATGGGGTCTGTATTTAGGGGGTCTGGTCTAGGGTCTGTATTAGTTTAGGGGTCTTTATTAAGGGGTCTGTATTAGTTTAGGGGGTCTGGTCTGGGGTCTGTATTAAGGGGGTCAGGTCTGGGATCTGTATTTAGGGGTCCGGTCTGAGGTCTGTATTTATTTTAGGGTGCTTGTTCTGGGGTCTGTATTTGTTTAGAGGGTTCTGGTGTGTGGACTGCAATAGTTTAGAAGGTCTGGGTCTGTATGTATGAAGATGAATACCTATATAGATACAGATCAAACGATCACGTTTCAAATGAACGTCCACACATAACAAAGAAAAATAAAGAATGAATACATATAACTGTACATGTGGACCTGTCACACATCCAAAAAAGGAAAAAATAGAACAAAATGTACACATTTGTACCTTGTAATGATCACAATGCTTTATTGAAATACACATAAAAACATATTGGCCATCATGACCTAAAATAAAACAATTAAAATGCATAGACGTGGAGAACACTGAGGCTATGACAATTGAAGTATACTCAGAATGAAAGAAGATCAAAAATCTGTAAAAGGTAACTCAGGAAGGCATGCTATAGATAAAGGAATCCAAAGACCACAAGTGTGATGCATACAACCATGCCTACACAAGAGAACAAATAATGAACCAAAAACGAGTATAGAGAGGAAAAAGCACAACACACGCTGGTATGCGCGTGAGTGTAAAGATATAAAGTGTCCAGGGAGTAACCGCAGATCAAACCCGGTCCCAGGATCTATACCAACCAGTATGTGTCATAGTTGGCCTATAGGTGAACACCACACCGCGAGCCCTGACGCGCGTTTCGCGGTAGCTTTATCAAGGGGTACTGACAGGAGAGGTGACTGACGCTCCATTTGTACTGAATGGTGGGAGGAGTTTGATTCAGAGAAGGCAAATGGTGGCCTGATACTGCAGGTGGATACTATTAAGATTCAAGTGATGTATCCGGTGTATGCATTACTAGAAAGAACGGGATATAATTACCTGAATGGTACTAGGTGAACGGCAGACACCGCCGATAAATGCCCCATGTGTGCGCTCTCGGGACGCGAGTGCGCATGCGCATAGACGTAAGCACAAAGGCGCCACGAGAGGGCAGTGTAGTCGCAAAAGTATGACGTGTCATGCTGTGGTGGCCATTTTTAAAGCTGGGTCTGTATGTATTCTATGATCTAGTCTGGGGTCAAAATTTATTAGTCTGAGTTAAAGGGGTTGTCCAAATTGAAATAAATTTATTGCCTGCCGGCAACAGAAGCCCTGTTTTCCAACTAACAATTAGAAAATAACAAAGTATTTATTAAATTTATGCAAAGAAGGACAGACTACATATAATTTAAAATTTAGAGTCCGTTGCTGACTGCAATCAGCTTAGTGCAAGGTATAGAAAGCCTGGAGCTGACGGCTGCAGCACGCAGCACCAGACCAACCGTTCAATTCTAAGAGTCAGCAGGACACGTGTTAAAATTAGATTAGAAGCCCCCCCGACATGTTTCGCTACGAAGTAGCGTCTTCAGGGGTATCGGGGCTACCCCTGAAGACGCTACTTCGTAGCGAAACATGTCGGGGGGGCTTCTAATCTAATTTTAACACGTGTCCTGCTGACTCTTAGAATTGAACGGTTGGTCTGGTGCTGCGTGCTGCAGCCGTCAGCTCCAGGCTTTCTATACCTTGCACTAAGCTGATTGCAGTCAGCAACGGACTCTAAATTTTAAATTATATGTAGTCTGTCCTTCTTTGCATAAATTTAATAAATACTTTGTTATTTTCTAATTGTTAGTTGGAAAACAGGGCTTCTGTTGCCGGCAGGCAATAAATTTATTTCAATTTAACCAATACGCCCACCAACTATAGGGGTCCTCCCCCTTGTGTGTATCGAAAGGGGTTGTCCAGGCACATCGATAGGTCATCAGTATAAAAAACGGTCTGTGCCCGGACAACCCCTTTAATGTATGGTTCTGGCCCTTGTTGTCTAAATGTTTGTGTTTCTATAGAGGCTGGAAATGGCTGCAGAAGTGATGGGTAAAGATGTCTCCTCAGGAGAAGTCGCTATACCGGTCTGTGTCAGATGGAGAAGAAAAGAAAATGACTCCCATCAGAGAAGACGTCACTTGTGAGTCACTGGATCTAAAGGGGTTCTATCCCCTCTCCTGACATGTCATTTGCAGGTAATCCTTGTATTCTACATATCTCTGTGTACCCAGGACTAATAGACAAATGCGTGTTACCATTCCCATCGTCAAGAGGATGTGTCCCTACACAGTGTGATACTGTCAGCGATGGTTGGAGACTGTCACTATGTAGGGACACAGGCCTTTGACAAGGGGAATCGTAGCAACCATTTGTCAATGCTCACACAGAAAGGTGGTGTTCTTTATAGACACATCAGAGGGGGCGGTGGGGAAGGGGGCCTCAAGTTTGTGGAACAGTCGAGGGCCTATGGTCTACTTAATCCACCACTGCATGTCTGGTCATATTGGTGACATCATCTGCACAAGTACAGGTGGCATTGTAATATCACAGAGTGATGCCACAAAGAATGTGTTTCTATATAAACTGACATTCAGTGGGCAAATTCTTTGATTGAGGGATAAAGTCATGAAGAGTGTCAGAACCAGAAACCAGGTGTGCAAACATTTTAACGTTCAGACGGTTAATAAGACACCAAAATCTGAGCATTGTGCTACCACAGATATAAAATCGGAAAAGGTAGGATATCAGGGTTTTCTATAAAATATATGCACATTCTATAGGGCAGATTAACCAATGGGGAATGTGCAGGAGAAATATCCATAGCAACTAAACAGGTAATTGCTTTTATTTTTCATATGGCCTTGGTTGCTGTTAGTAATTTTGCAACTACACAATAGAGGTACTTATTAACCCCTTCCCGCTCCTAGACGTACTTTTCCGTCATGCTGAGTGCGTCGTTGGCGCTCAGTCAGGTAACAGTACGTCATGGAGAAAATACAGTGCCATTTCCCCTCGGCGTGTCATGAGCTGTGATAACTGCTGTTTCCCACAGCAGGCTATCACAGCTCAATATGCAGGGACCGATGGCGGTGGTCCCCGCTGATTAACCCCTTAGAAGCTGCGTTCAATAGGGATCACGGCTACTAAGGGGTAAGAACACGATTGACGGCCCCCTGATGTAATCACGTGCTGCCGATGGTTGCTATGGCAACCAGAGGCCTAACATTGGTCTCCGGGTCTGCCCTCTACGGAAGCCTAGTAGGCCCTGCCAAAGGCAGGGGCCACTAGGCTTGTTGTCAGTAAGTAACTGAGATCTCTAATACACTGCACTATGCATGTAGTGCAGAGTATTAGATTAGCGATCAGGGCTTCAAGTCCCCTAGTGGGACAAAAAAAAAAGTTTAAAAAGAGTTGTATAAAAATAAAACAATAAAAGTTTTAAAATAATAAAAGTAAAAATCGCCCATTTTCCCCTAATCAAGTCATTTATTCATAAAAAATAAATAAACTATACATAATTAGTATTGCCACATCTGTAACAGCCTGAGCTATAAAAGCATTTTGATATTTATCTCGCACAGTAAATGCTGTAAAACATTTTTTTATAATAAACCATAACAGAATGGCTATTTTTGGTCACTTCACCACCCAAAAAATGGAATAAAAAGAGATCAAAAATTTGCATGTACCCAAAAGTGGTACTAATCAAAACTACAGTTCGTTCTGCAAAAAAAAGTCCTCACACAGCTTTCTTGACGGTAAAATAAAAAAGTTATGGCTCTTAGAATATGGCAACACAAAAAGTAAATGATTTAAAAAAAAAAAAGTATTTTATTGTGCAAACGCCATAAAACATAAAATAAACTATATACATTTGTTATCGCCGTAATCGTATCAAACAGCACAATAAAGTGAACATATAATTTATAGCGCACGGTGAATGCTGTAAATAAAAAACTATAGTAGAATTGCTGTTTCTTAGACACCACGCCTCTTAAAAAATAGAATAAAAACTGATCAAAAAGTCGCCTGTACCACAAATTGGTAATAATGAAAACTACAGATTGTCCCGCGAAAGCCCTCACACAGCTCCGGTGGAAAAAATATGGCGACACAAAAGGTGCAGAATGTGTTCCAAAAGAGGATAAAATTTGGCACCATTTATTAGTTCGACACAATATTATATATTATTATACCCTCTTATTGTACCCTGATGTACTCCGCAAAATTTACATATATCCTGATGTACTCCTCACAGCTTACATATACCCTGATGTACTCCGCACAGCTTACATATACCCTGATGTACTCTGCCCAGATTACATATGCCCCCACATTATCAACTGAAACACTAGTAAAACCCCAAACAGAACTACTACCAAGAAAAAGCCACGCTCCAAAAGCCAAGTGGTGCTTCCTCCCTTCTGAGCTTGATAGTGTGCCCAAACAGTAGTTTAAGTCCACGTATATGGCATCGCCATACCAGGGAGAACCCGCTTAACAGTTTATGAGATATTTGTCTTCAGTGGCACAAGCTGGGCACAACATATTGTGCACTAAAATGGCACAAGATTTTCTAGTAAAAAAACTAGTATTTTGGGTCCAAATACTCACTGCACTCTTAAATAAATGCCTTAAAGGGTGTAGTTTCCAAAATGTGGTCACTTCTGGGGGGTTTCCATTGCTCTGATACCTCTTGGGCTCTGCAAATGCGACATGGTACCCGAAAACCAATTTAGCCAAATCTGGATTCCAAAGAACACATAACACTCCTTCCCTTCTGAGCCCTCCCATGGGCCCAAACGGGAGTTTATCACTATGAATGGAGTATTGCTGCACTCAGGAGATATTGCGCAACAAAAAGGGGTATTTTATTCTTTATAATAATAAGACATTTTGTGCAAATATGACATATGATTGGAAGAAATTTCATTTTTTATTTCCCAGCCAAATTCAAATACATTCTGTGAAAAAACTATTGGTTCAAAATGGTCACAACATCCATAAATGAATTCCTTGAGGGGTGTAGTTTCCAAAATGGGTTCTTTTTGGGGTTATTTTCTATGTTTTGGCATACCTCTTCCACAAGACCTCTTCAAATCTTTCATGGTGCCTAAAATATATTCTATTAAAAAAAGAGGCCCCAAAATTCACTAGGTGCTCTTTCTCTTCTGAGGCCTGTGTTTTAGTCCAGTAGCACACTAAGGCCACATGTGGGACATTTCTAAAAACTGTAGAATCTGGGCAATAAATATTTAGTTGTGTTTATCTGGTAAAACCTTCTGTGTTGCAGAAAAAAAAATTTGCAAGAAAAATTACATTTCCAAATTTCCCCTCCACATTGCTTTAATTCCTGTGAAACGCCTAAAGTGTTAAGAAACTATCTAAATTCTGTTTTAAATACTTTGAGGGGTCCAGTTTTTAAAATGGGGTGTTTATGGGGTTTCTAATATATAGGCCCCTTAAAGCCATTTCAGAACTGAACTGGTACCTAAAAAAAGGCTTTTGAAATTTTCTTGAAAATATGAGAAATTGCAGTTTATGTTCTAAGCCTTGTAACGTCCTACAAAAATAAAATAATGTTTAAAAACTAAACCAACATAAAGTAGACATATGGGGAATTGTTAATTAGTAACTATTTTGTGTGGTATAACCATCTGCCGTAAGCAGATACATATAAATTCAGAAAGCTGCACATTTTTCAATCATTTCTTTAAATTTTGCTATTTTTCCACAAATAAACACAATGTATCAATTAAATTTTACCACTATCACAAAGTCCAATGTGTCATGAGAAAACAATCTCGGAATCGCTGGATTAATAAAGGCATTCCAAAGTTATTACCACATAAATTGGCACGTCAGATTTGAAAAATGGGCTCTGAGCCTCAAGGCCCAAACTAGGCTGTGTCATCAAAGGGTTAATATAAATGTATATACAATAAAGTATAGAGCCTTATAAGACCTCACATCAGTTTCTCTGACACAGTGTTTAACCCCTTCCCCCTGCTTGCATTCTGGGCCCTAATGACCAAGCAATTTTTTAAGTTTTTCCATCGTCACATTCGAAGAGCTATAACTATTTTATTGTTCCGCCGATGCAGTTGTATGAGGGCTTGTTTTTTTGCGGGACGACTTGTAGATTTTATTGGTACCATTTGAGAGTAGATGCGACTTTTTGATCACTTTTTATCACATTTTTTTAAAGTCAGGATTAACAGAAAACAGCAATTTTTTCATTGTTTTTTATTTTATTTTTTACAGCGTTCACCTTGCGGGTTAAATAATGTAACAGCTTTATAGTCGGGGTCGTTACGGACGCGGCGATACCAAATATGCGTAACCTTTTTGCTTTATTGTTTTTTTTTAATAATAAAGCCGTTTGTAAGGGGGAAAAGTGGGTTTTTCATTTTTTTTTTTCACTTTTTTTTAATTAACTTTATTCAACTTTTTTTTTTTTACTTGTCCTACTAGGGGACTTTCATATGCGATCATCCGATCGCATTTATAATACACTGCAATAATTTTGTATTGCAGTGTATTACTGCCTGTCCGTTTAAAACGGACAGGCATCTGCTCGGTCATGCCTACGGCATGACCTAGCAGGCATTCATTACAGGCAGACCTGGGGGCCTTTATTAGGCCATCGGCTGCCATCGCAGACACAGGCACTCGGCGATCTTATCGCAGGGTGTCAGTGGGATGAGAGGGAGCTCCCTCCCTCTCTCCAAAACCACTCAGATGCGGTGCATGCTATTTTGCACCGCATCTGAGGGGTTAAACGGGTGAGATCGATACGAATATCGATCTCACACGGCAGAGCAGGGACGCCCCCAGCCATCAGCTGCCTCTAGCAGCTGAGAGCAGGTAGATTTCACGGCTCCCTGCTCTGTTTACTTTATTCTAATGCAGCGCCGTGGAATAGCGGAGCTGTAGAATAAAGCCCATTAATGACCGCCATGAAAAGGCTAATCCGCGGTCATTAAGGGGTTAAATGGGATAACCACATAGAGTTACAATTGAAAAAAAAACAAAACCATTTTAACTGGATTTCCTTGTTACGAGGACACACAGGTCCTTTAGTACAATGGCACCAGGTATTAAACATGGGTTATGAATAGAGATGAGCGAATTGATTCAACACAAATAAAATTCATAAGGAATTTTACAAAAGTTTTGGATTTTAGCAAATCCAATCTTTTGGCATTCGTTCCACACCAGTCACTCAAAATTGCGGCCACCATTTTACAGATCAAAGGAAAACAAGAAGACAGAGAAGAAGGATCACATGACTTCGGGCAGTGGCCTGGTGGACTTCCTCATAATGCCTTGCAGGTTAGCCCTCCATCTGTAACAGCCAATCATAAGGGATATAGGGTCTGAGTTACTGATGACTTAGAGGATGACAATCATATGAGTCATAGCCACTATAAACACAAGAAAAAACAAATGTGCCTAAGGCACACTGAAACCAATTTCCCAACTACTAACTGATTAGTTAAATTAAAATATAACTTTTATTATTTTGCCATTAAAGATGTCCATGATGAGACACACGATGAGCACAAACAGTTAAAATTTATAGCCAATGTTGACTTAGCACACGCTCTGTCTATACTCTATCTGCTCTGTTGCAGGGCAGAGTATGGAGTAAGTGAATCTGGATATATCAGACCAGCAGCTGCAGACTGCTGAACTTGTGTGAATATAAGGCTGGGTTCACACGAGCACATTAACGTCCGTAATGGACGGATGTATTTCGGCCGGAAGTCCCGGACCGAACTCAGTGCAGGGAGCCGGGCTCCTAGCATCATAGTTATGTACGACGCTAGGAGTCCCTGCCTCTCCGTGGAACTACTGTCCCGTACTGAAAACATGATTACAGTACGGGACAGTTGTCCTGCAGAGAGGCAGGGACTCCTAGCACCGTACATAACTATGATGCTAGGAGCCCGGCTCCCTGCACTGAGTTCGGTCCGGGACTTCCGCCCGAAATACGTCCGTCCAATACGGACGCTAATGTGCTCGTGTGAACCCAGCCTAACAGTGATATGCGTGCTCTCAGTGCTAATAAAACCTGGCTGTTTAAAAGATCAAGATAGCCCCCCCCCCCCCGACATGTTTCGCTGTAGAAACAGCGTCCTCAGGGGATCAAAACGGGGCTAGTGAGCGCGCGTTTGCGTTTTAGTTCTTCCAGCCAATCATAAGGGATATAGGGTCTGAGTTACTGATGACTTAGAGGATGACAATCATATGAGTCATAGCCACTATAAACAGCCCAACCAGGAAATGCTGGTGTTTTGTGGGAAAAGAGAGAGGAGAGAGAGGACATCAGACAGAGAGTGAGAGATAGTAAAATACAGAATACAGATAGATAGTGGATTAGTGTCAGTGAGTGTGTTTTATAGTCAGGAGTAGAGATTACAGGGTATACAATTAGATTTACGATAGTTTTAAAAAATAGATTTTAGAGAGAGATAGGAATCAGTCAGTGTCTTAGCTAGGCAGACAAAGGCAGTCATTACTGTGAGTAAGTGCTGCTGCAGCTATACAATTCTTACGTTAATTTGTGAATCATGAATTTATCACATCATTCACAAATCTTCAAAATTATTAATCCTGGTGCTGATAGTGTGCCGCTGCCTTCTGAAACAGACATCAAGGACGTGAAATTACTCATTACCTTGCATATATCTAATAGTGCCAACACAAATTGTTGTATTGTTCAGCCTTAAGAATTTATACAGTGCCATTATACTTCATATGGGTCCAAGTTCCAATTTTTGTTCAAATAAATGGATATGAATTTAAATGTAAATCATGGTGCTGATAGCGTGCCATTGCCTGCTGATATGGACGTCACAGACAACATTGCTTCTTCCGATACCACTGCATGTGTATAAACACAGGCAGGCATCTGCCGCAAAAAGGGGTTATTTTTTAACCGCTTCTTAAAAAGCCATGGCTTCTTCCATAACCACCGTGTGTGTATAAACACCGGCAGGCATCTGCCCCCAAAAAAATTATACATATTGGACCATTTTTTTAACTGGTTCCCGACCGCTGGCTGTATTTTTACGGCCAGCGGTCAGGGTCCTTAAAACCCGAGCCATAGACTTTTTACGGCTCGGGTTTTAACTTGCTGCCCGAGCGATCGGGCAGCTGAATGTGGGGTCTCCAACTGTCAGTGACTGCCGGGGACACTGAGGAGAAGATAGAAGCAGCTTTCGCTGCTTCTGTCTTCTCCGATGTCTTTTTACACAGTGCTCAATGAACGCTGTGTATAGGAATAGAGACACCAGCAGCGGCGCTGTCTCTATTCCTCCCGGTGATCATGTGACTGGTCACATGATCGCCAGGTGCCGTCACGGACAGACTGCTGCTGGGTCTTACTAGACCCAGCACAGCCCAGTTAGTGACAATCGTCACTATGAGAGGATTTATTTCCCCTGTTACTGTGGAAAAACATGGTGTAAAAGAAAGAAAAAATATATATAAAGTTCCCCAAAGGTCTTTTTTGACCTTTGAGGGACAGACCATAGTAATAAAAAAATAGTAAAGTAAAGTGCAAAAAAAACCGAAATAATAACGCTCCCCCCGCCAATCATTGTTGTAACGCTAGCGCTGACCCAATTACCCTAATATAGACATGTAATATATTAAAATTTACGGTAGACAATGACGAACACAAATAAAAATAAAGGTCTATTTTAGGGTAAAACTATGTTATTACCAAAAAAAAATAGCTGAAACGTAAAAAAGCTTATTTTTTTTACTATTATTTTCAAACTTTATGAATAAAAATTCTAAAATAGCAAGAAAGGTGTGTATAAAAACGATAAAAAAAGAAACCTGCATTGTCTACGGAAAAATTTTTGCAAAAATCACGTCGTTAGCCCAACAAATAAAAAAGTTATAGCCATTTAACTAACACGTGCTAAAAATGGCTAAACGGTGTCTGGTCCTGAAGGCGCAAAATAGCCCGGTCCTGAACTGGTTAAAAAGCCAATGCTTCTTCCGATACCACCGTGTGTGTGTGTGTGTGTGTGCGTGTGTGCGTGTGTGCGTGTGTGCGTGTGTGCGTGTGCGTGTGTAAAACAAAACAGGCATCTACCAACAAAAAGGGATATTTTTTGGACCTTTTTTCAATTTTAAAAAGATAAATAATCCCACAGTGCAGTGTGTTTTTAAACAGGCTGTTTGTTACCACAGGTGACCATCCGTTTACCCCTAGCCATAAATATTCCTGTCACTTTGACATTACTAATGCTATCTTGGCATTAGAGACCTTGATAAGGGTTGGATACAGTCCTAGAAGACCTCAGAGTGTCATACACAACTTTTCAGGGCTATCGGGGCACATTCGATTCGCAACAAATTTATTCCGACTGAATCGAATTTGACAGCCGGTGCAATAGAATCGGACATGGAATAAATTTTATAAAATTTGCTCATCTCTACTTATGAATAAGCTCCAGTTACATCTCAGCAGCTATAGGAACAGTAGTAAAACAGTTTTAGGATCTTTTCACGGCAGTCAAATACAATTACTAGTTATGGACTACAGCAACTTGGTTCTTTTAAGTCTCACAGTTATATTTTTAAGGGGTTGTCAGCTTTGGACAATTTCTACTTGTTAGAAGGATCCCTTCACAGTAATCTAATCACAAAGTTTCCCCCTTCTCGAACCCCCAGTGATCAGCTGTAATCTAGGGGGGAAACCTGGCAGTAAGTGTTCAATTTCCCTGCAGCACCACCACAGGGGAAATGAAACATTACACAGTGCTCATTCACATCTATGGTTTGTCTGTGTAATGCAGGACAGCTCTTTGCAACTGTTTTCCACTCGGGTCAAGCAATGAGGATTTTGAACTGGGGAATTCCCATATTAAATTAGAATTCCACAATTGGATATATGAAAATGTGTTTTCTAAACTAAATAAAACCCTTTATTGTTAAACAGATCTTCATTGTGTCATTATAGCTGGTAGAACAGCACTCTGTTCAATAGTGGTCAGCTCATGTCTGCAAAGTCCTCAGCTCTAGATGGATCCTAATATATGTTTTTATAGTAATATGTTTTTTGTTTTTTTTGCTAATAACCTGCTTAAATCTGTTTGCAATAAGCACCTCATTTTCAATAACTTTTTTGCATTAACTTTCTGCGTAGAAATCAAGCAATACCTTACCACCATCCATATTTACATAACCACATCCTTTATTTGTATAACCGCACCTAGAAAATATTGTGCAAACTGGACAGCTCCAAACATCTCCAACTCCTCAGACATTCTAGCCCTTCAATTTTTCACACCGGGTCCAAAAGAGCATGTACAGCAGTGGAGGAGCCATACAGGTTCTATGCACTGCAGGCTCTGTGAACAAGGCTCTGCATAAGCCTGACATGAAAGAGATTACTGGACTCCCTTGGTGGATTTTATTTTATAATCAATAAATTGTAGATTTTATGGGATCCTGTATGCTTCTCTTGAGAAATTTAGATTGCAACAAGTTTGTTTTAAGATTTTAAAGTGTAGTTACACTCCACCATTATTTAGGAAATTGCTTTAAGGGTTACATCCTACTATAAGTACATGACAAAGTGGATGAAGGAATGCATGTTAGAGCATTCTGCTTTTTATTGTTAAAAAAAAAAAGTACCCTACCAAAGAAGGATGGTAAATGATATGGGTTGAATAATAAATATTACATGATCAGTAAAATGATCTTGGCTGACTCAGTGGTGTTTGCTAAGTAACTGACATACAGATGTCATACTCATTAAAAATGAATAAATTGCACCATGTGCTTAGAATAAAATTGTCATGCTTACTGATCACTGTCCTAAAATACTTTGACAATTGTTTAAGAGAAGAAAAGAGGAAATGCATTTTCCTGTATGTTTCACACTAGTAGGTAAGTTTACAGTAGTCAGCATTGAAAATGACTGGGCAAGAACATAGTGGAGCATCATAAATGGTAACAAGGCATACCAGAAACATCAAGACGACCCATATCACTAGGACATGTCGAAAAAATGTTAGGCTGTGCTCATATCCAACCTTGACCATTGGTTTCAGAGCATTAGCCTAGCTTATCTGGCTGGTTGTCCTGCCCTGAAACTGACCCTTAAAGGGGTTTTCAAGAGAGAGAAAATAGGCCATCACTTTTCTGTCTCTAGAAAACTCCTTTAAGTCACTACTGTGTATTTTTGAGGCTCCTCAATCTTTCAGTATCGAACATTCACTCTTTGCTCTTCTAACATATCACTGACCATCAACATAGCAACACTTAAGCTTTATATAAGATCAGCATCTCAAAAAAGCAATTTTAATATCACAAAAGTGACTACAAAAAAGTTCTCATATATTCTAGGACTGAATTTTGATTTAGGATTGATAGAACAATAAGACCCAGTGTGCAGGGATGAACAAAATATTTACTTGGTACATTATATGGGTTAAACATACAACATATAAATACAGCTGTTGTGTCTGCTGACCGCCGGCACACTGTACTTACCGGCAGCCGCGACTGCGGGACACTAAGAGCTTGTCGGCATCTCCCTCGCAGGAGATACCAACACACACGACTGCACTCTCCTGCCTCTAGGGTGTGCCCTTAAAGGGCCAGCACGCGCACCAACTAAACGATCCCTAACCTATCCCTTTACATCCTGGACTATATAAAGGGCTCTGCCCTTCCACACCTTGCCTGAGTGTTGTTGTTGTATTCCCATGTTAGTCTTGAAAATGGTCCCTTAGTTGTATCCTGATCCCAGTGTTTCCGTATCCTACTTCCTGTATCCTATATCCCGTAACTGTGCTTGTTCCTGAGCTGTATATAGTGTTGGAGTCGTAGTATCATCTGCTACGTCCAGTCTCATCTGCCACGTCTAGTATCATCTGCCACGTCCAGTGTCATCTACAATTCCAAGCATCATCTGGGCCAAGTGTCTGCTACACCACGTGCCTGCTACACCAGGTGCCTGCTTCTCGAATATCTGCCAGATCATCTTCCCAGGTACTCTTACCCTAGAGACTGTTATAGACTATTGTTTAGCCAGCTGCTACTCCGCCACGGCGGAGCAGCCTAGTGGGTCCACCTACCTCACAGACGTGACAGTACATTCAGGCCATGGATCCCGCCGGTCAACCTAAGATGGCGATTCAGGTGATGCAAACTGACATGTGTGACCTGCAGGCTTGCAGGCAGGATCAGCTCCTACAGGCAGTGAATTCGATCATCATCCGTTTGGATCATCCTACTGCGCCTCCTCTGGATGCTTCCGCTGTTCTACTACCTGTTACCCCTCCTGCCTGCCCAGGATCTACAGTTTCACTGCCTCTACCACCTCGTTATGATGGGGAACCTATGGCCTATAGAGGCTTCATCAATCAATGCACTATCCACTTTAGGTTACGTGCCCATCTCTTCCCCTCTGATGAGGCCAAGGTAGCGTTTATTATTTTTCTCCTCACTGGCAAAGCCCTGGCATGGGCGAACCCCATTTTGGAATGAGAGGGCCCAGAATTCTCTGATCTATACCTGTTTCTAGAGATTTTCCATACAGTGTTCGAGGAACCGGGTCGAACATCCTCTGTAGTTGCCTCACTGCTAACCCAAAAGCAAGGAGAGTCAACTCTAGAGGAGTATGCCATATCCTTCCGTATACTGGCGGCAGAGCTGGCTTGGAATAATGAGGCCCTAGTGGTGAACTTTTGGCAGGGTCTTGCCCCTCATATTAAGGATGAACTGGCAGTTCGAGAACATCCTGTTACCTTGGATGCCTTAATACTTCTGGCTACCCGGATCGATATGCGGGTCCAAGAGCACACTCAGGAAGTCCGTCGGGAGAGAAGACCTGGTCAACTGGTACCGAAATTTCAAAGGCCACTACTACCCAGTCCTACTTCATCTTCGGAGGAGCCTATGCAGGTAGATACACTCCGATTGTCCGACCAGGAACGGCACAGTAGACGACTGGATTGTGTCTGCACTGTGGCCACAAGGGACATTTTTGTGTGCCAATGCCCTCAAAAGCCGGGAAGCTCCAGCACCTAGGTTTGATTGGAGAGACTAACTTAGGTGAATGACTCTCTACCACTAAATTCTCATCCAATTTGTCTATTCCTGTGTCAATTATCACCAGTGAAGGATTGCACTGTGTGCCTGTATATTTGGATTTCGGAGCGGCTGCAAATTTCATCCAACGGGACATAGTTGATCATCTAGGTTCACTTGAAAGAAAGAAAAATACACAATGGCGCAGACATAGGGCATTATCCAACGTTTGAAATTGTCAAGAACAAGAGACTATTGAATAGTGCTCACCTGGCAATGCCGTGCTAGGAGCACGGCATCCCTGTAGACATATTCTAGGGAATGTCACTCTTGGACATTTGTTACTGGGAACTATCCAAAGGATTTTCACGAGTAGGGAACAGTGCCGCACCAAGGTTTCTCTTTAGGTTTAGCTTCCTAGGAATAGGTCAATATACCTATACCACCTTTTTTCCAATAGTTGATCATCTGGCAGATCTGTTCGTCCAACACATCTTTCATCTACATGTACTACTTCTTCATATTGTTTCTGACTGGGGTGTATAGTTCACGTCTAAATTCTGGAGAGCCCTGTATAGTCTTTTAGATGAGAAGCTGGACTTCTCTTCTGCCTATCACTCACAGTCTGACGGTCCAGTGGAGAGGATCAACCAGATACTAGAGAATTATCTCCGTCATTATTTCGCTGTCCAACATGACAACTGGGTACAGCTCCTGCCTGTAGCCAATTCTCTATTTGGGACATTTCTTTACATCTGGTAGCAGACCAAGTCTATAATTCTTCAGGCAGTGAATTGCATAAAAACATATGCCGATAAGAAGAGAACGGTTCCTCTTCAGTTTCTGCCCGGAGTCAGGGTCTGGCTTTCCCCTAAGAACATTCGTCTGAAGATCCCTTCCCACTAGTTCACTCCCAGGTTCCACGGTCCCTTTGAGGTGTTACAACAGATCCTATAAGCTTCAACTGCCTCCTACTCTCAAAATCCACAACTCGTTCCATGTTTCCGTCCTAAAGCCTGTGGTCCTGAACCGCTACAGTAAATCTCCTGGTTCTGCAGATGCTCTCAGCGGTTCTTCTCATGTCTTAGAGGTGAAGGAGATCCTGGACTACAAGAGAGTAGAAGGAAAGATTTTCTATCTGGTGAACTGGAAAGGGTTTGGTCCGGTGGAGAGGTCCAGAGAGCCAGAAGAGAACACCAATGCCCCAACTCTCCTCAAGATATTCCTCCTACGCTCTGGACCTAAAAAGAGGCGGCGTACTGTTGTGTTTGCAGTCGCTGACCGCCGGCACACTGTACTTACCGGCAGCTGCGACCGTGGGACACTAAGAGCTTGTCAGCATCTCCCCACCAGGAGACGCCAACACACGCGGCTGCACTCTAATTCCTCTAGGGTGCGAGCATGCACTCGTACTGGGCCTTAAAGGGACACCAGCTAAATTTTCTATAAATTATCCTCTTACATCCTGGACTATATATATAGGGCTCTGCCCTTCCACCTCTTGTCCGAGCTTTGTTGTATTCTCACGTTAGTCTTGCAAATGGTCCCTTAGTTGTGTCCTGCTCCCAGTGTTCCCGTATCCTACTTCCTGTATCCTATATCCCGTAACTGTGCTTGTGCCTGAGCTGTATCTAGTGGTGGAGTCATAACGTCATCTGCCATGTCCGGTGTCATCTGCCACGTCCAGTGTAATTTGCTACATCCGGTGTCATCTGCCACATCTAGTGTCATCTGCCATGTCCGGTGTCATCTACCACTCCAAGCATCATCTGCACCAAGTGTCTGCTACACCACGTGCCTGCTTCTCAAGTATCGGCCAGATCATCTTCCTAGGTACTCTTACCGTAGGGACTGTTATAGAATATTGTTTGGCCAGCTGCTACTCCGCTACGGCAGAGCGGCCTAGTAGGTCCAAATACCCCAGAATAATTAATAAAACAAAAACATGGAGACAAGTAATCCAAAAAGTAAGTAACTCCTGATTCTCAAGGAGTATTGTAAAACAACTTGTGAAACATAGGGGGCAACTCACAATCACGGTAGAGCAACACATTCCAGAGAACAGAAAGACGAACAGAAACGAAGCAGCTGAGCGCTCACAAGAGCGTTTCTGCTGCTTAGTTTTAGCGATTGGTGGGTGTCTCAGTGCTTGGATCCCCACCAATCAAAACTTCTGACATGTCACTATGACATGTCAGAAGTTTGTTGAACGTTTAGTTATCCTTTAAATAGGGTTTGCATTTACTGCCAGTATTGGCTTCAGGCATTTAAGAAAAAAAAGCAAATTTGCAAATATACAGCATGACTGCACTGCAGGATTAGACTGTACACAGGGTTTGTTTGTAGTCTGTCACGATGGAGACACACAGGCCTACAGATACAAAACAGTAGTATTGTTTTGTTCAAGAACAACTTTTAGATGCATTGGAGTGATTAACAAAATGGCTGCAAAACTATAAGTAGCCTTTCACCTGTATTTAACACTGTTGCTTAATGTCAGGATGATATGTGCCATAAAATTCCAATAAATTACTGCTATTAGGAAACAAAGTAGGAGCATGGAAATATAATTGCATGCAGTACTCAAGTCCCCCAGAAAATTATTCTTAAGGCCTCATGCACACGACCGTAAAAACTCCCGTTATTACGGGTCGTAATTACGACCCGTAATAACGGGCTCATAGACTTCTATTGGCCACGGGTACCTTCCCGTTTTCTCACGGGAAGGTGCCCGTGCCGTTGAAAAAGATAGAACATGTCCTATTTCAGGCCGTAATAACGGCACGGACAGTCCATAGAAGTCTATGGAGCTCTCGTAATGACGGGTGGCTACATGTGTGCACCCGTCATTACGGCAGCGTTGCTAAGCGACGTCAGTAAATAGTCACTGTCCAGGGAGCTGAAAGAGTTAACTGATCGACAGTAACTCTTTCAGCACCCTGGACAGTGACTACCGATCAGAATAAACCTGTAAAAAATAAAAATAAAAGACGTTCATACTTACCGAGAACTTCCTGCTTCCTCCAGTCCGGTCTCCCGGCCGTTGCCTTGGTGACGCGTCCCTCTCTACATCCGGCCCGACGTCCTGGATGACGTTTCAGCCCATGTGACCGCTGCAGCCAATCACAGGTCAATCACAGGCGCAGCGGTCACATGGACTGCCGCGTCATCCAGGTATGTCGGGCTGGATGTGAAGAGAGGGACGCGTCACCAAGACAACGGCCGGGTAAGTATGAATTTCTTTAACTTTTATTACAGAAAGGGCTGTCCCTTCTCTCTATCCTGCACTGATAGAGAGAAGGGGCTGCCGATTAGTGCAGTGCTATTTTGCCGCCAAAAACGTGCCCGTAAATACGGGTGGAATATGGGTGACACCGGACCCATATTTACGAGCACGGGTCCGTAAATACTGGTGCAAAACGGGTCGAATACGTGTGACACCGGACCCGTATTTACGCCAGTATTTACGGGTGGGGAAAAATACGGTCGTGTGCATGAGGCCTTAAGGCTGGATTCACACACAGCATTTTGCTGCGATTTTGTGCAGTTTTTAGTACGGCCAGATGTTACATTAAAGTTTATAGTAAAATATTGAATGCACTACACACAACTGTGTCTTGGTTTGTGGCGTTTTTGAGGCAATTTTGTGGTCAGTGGAGTTTTTTCCTCAAACACACAATGCTATGGTATGGCGTTTTTTCAGGCATTTTTCTCATAAGGCGTCTCTATAGAACTTAAAAACGCTAGAAAAAAAGCATGTACAAAATGACACCAAATGAAAAATGCCCAAAAAACTCAACTGAAAACTCCTTAAAAACACCTAAAAGAGCATCTACTATATAGCTAAATAATTACGCTGTGTGTGCAACCCCTTTAGTAAGGAAACATATAATGTACTATCGGAGGTTTCATACTGTATATATTTTCATTCATAAAATCACCACTCACTTGATACTTCTCATATCTTCCCCGTGGGGGCTTCCAAGATAAGTAAATGGAATGTTCCTCTTGACCAAGAACTTCCAGTGCTGATGGTGGCTCAGGCTCTACAATGCAAATTAATAAAGGCTTTGTTAAAGAACATCCACAAAGTGAAAGAAATCTGGTGAGAATTATGCTGCATGTCTGCAAGAATTTCAAATGAATCAATGTAACAAATGAGGATTTTGCTGCACATTCACTACGGATTTTACCCCAAACATTGAAGGGGGAAATCCGATGTGAAAATCCACAAAAAAATCCACAATATACCATAACTGACTTGTTACGAATTTACAAAATCCGCAGCATGACCTCAATTCCCTATGGATTTTTTCATTACATGTGAATGTATTTTACTATAATGTAATGTATTGTACATGTATTGTACTGTACTTTGCTGCGGATTTATGGTGTGGAATCCACACCGCAATTCTGAAGCAAATCCGCTGTGTCTGAACTTGACCTTAAAGCTTTGCTGGTTCTCAACTGTGTCTGTTTCACAATATAAGCTCCCATGGAACGACTTGAAAACATTGTCAGTAAATATTGTGAAACCCTATTATTAGAATTAGTAAAAATTATAATGTAGCTATAATGTCCCTGGTTAAACTTAATTGACATGTCTTTTTTCAACTGTCCTAGCTTTGTAACTATCACTCATTTGTTGTATCAAAATTATCCTTTACATTTTATACTATTGTTAGATAGTATGGTTATGCTGCATAAGCTTGGACATAATATTTGGCCTTAGGGCACACATAAGCCTGTTATGGATCCATGTTGTACGGATCCATAATGGGCTATCACATCCTGCTACATAGGGGCCTAGCTAATGCGGCTATCTATGTGGGGTAGCAGTCTGCCACATAAGAAGACACCAGTATTATAAAAGGCACATGCTAGGTGGGAGACCCTGTTACAGAATTTGCATTGGAGCCCACAAGCTTCTAAGTACACCTCTGCTGCTACATGCCTGTACTGTATCTATGTGTGCCTCCAATTATAATACAGGGACTCAAAGGTTTATTTTTCTACAGATCCTGTATTTCTTTTTCGGGAAACGATTGTGGCATGCAGCATTGCATGCTGTGTTATGGAGGCAGTGATCTGAGAGGCACCAATGTAGCGGCAGATGGAGTGCCTACAGATCCGTACTTCGTGTGCCAGTGTAAAGTGTTTCTGCACACGGCAATACTGTGTTCAAATACCCTCAGTTTGTATGTCTCTGATGCAAGGACAAATTAGAAGCACCATTGGGCCTATAGTCTGTGTAATAAGAAACAGTACCAAATACAAGCAAGCCAATAATGTGCCGCATTCCAACTCAATTTTGACTTATTGTTTAGATACATATGGAAATATACTATCTTTTGGGCTAAACTGTATCCCATACTTATGAATATAAGCTCAAATAATTTATACATTTACCTGTACTAAGCTTTATAACTGCAGGAGGGCTCTGCTTCAATCCACATGTTGTTATAATACTGATAACATATTCAACACCAGGTGTTAGGCCATTGAAAGTGTACTGTCTACAAAACACAAAAAAAGGCAGATATAGTTGTTTTATTAGTTAGGGTACAGCTACAAAAACATCAAAATACTGTAATTACATATAAACACATGTACTGTACAACTATAAGGACAAGAGTGCTAGACCCAAATACATTAAGAAACCTATACATTTTATGATATGCATTAGGGTATGTTCACATGCAGTAGCAAAATACATCTGATATTACAGGGCTGTTTTTGCGTGAAAAAAACCCCCTGATTTTCAGATGGTTTTTTACAACTCGAGTTTTTCGAGGAGTATTTTACGGAGGTTATTGGAGCTGTTTTTCAATGGAGTCAATGAAAAACGGCCCCAAAAACGTCCTAAAAAGTGACATGCACTTCTTTGATGCGGGCATCTTTTTACGGGCCGTCTTTTGACAGCGGCGCGTAAAATTACACCTCGTGGGAACAGAACATCGTAAAACCCATTGAAAGCAATGGGCAGATGTTTGTAGGCGTAATTTGAGGCGTAAAACGCCCAAATTATGTCTGAAAACAGTGCGTGTGAACATACCCTCAAAAAGCACATTAAAAAACTAGTGGGTCTGATGGACAAGTATCTGGTCACATAAGAACGGAAATTAAATAATCCACCTGACCTGTAAATGAATTTAAAATAGTAGGAGCAGGATGGCAAGAGTGACAACAAAGAAAGTAAAAATTAGACATTATAAGTCAATATATAGAAAAAAAACTATAAACCCTGCCAACAACACAGTGGTGTGTAAAGCAAATGCCTAGGACCAGTAGCCATGCATACCCAACACACCCGACGTGCGTTTTGTCAATGTGGCAGATTTACTAATACTGTCTAAATTCTACACAGTTTAAACTTAGACAAGGCAGTCAGAAAATGCGCCAAGTTTATCAAAGTGGAGCATGCACCATATGAATGTTGCGCAGGTCTCACCCTCAGTGCAGCGTGCAACAGATTGATCAACGTCCTGTTATCAAAGAAGAACTACAAGGCCAGGATGGATCTGGCATTCTTTTACGACACTTTTTGAACGTAGAAAAGTGTTGGAAAACTGTGATAAAAGAGTCGTGCTCTGTGTGATTTTGAAGTCCAAGAAGCTGAGATACGGTATGAAGATTTGTTCTATAGGGTCCTAACTCCGAAGAGCTGTTTTAGCACCTGCCTGTGGCATGACTAGATCTTTTCTTCTTACGGTATATTATATTACTATTGTAAGCTATATATAATGTACAATATAAAAAAGATATAGTAAAGTAAATACCTTTCATTTGGTTGAACCATTTCAGTTTGTATGGTGCTTTCAGTGTTTATGGAAATTATATATCCATCAAACTGACCAAAAGTCAGTTGCCAGATAACACTTATTGATGTTGTATTCATTGTGTAGTTTTCATATGTAACAGAACTAGGAACTTGTAACAAAAGAAATGCTTATGTATAAACAATATAGAACAAGGTCATCAGGTTTGATTTATGTATCGACAATTAAAGGATTATTCCCACCTGAGACAGTTATGGCATACGCACAGGATATGTCATAAATATTTTATAGAAAAAGTCCAAGGTGGGAATACCCCAATAACGTGATTATAGTTAGAAGACATAACATAACAAAAAAGATCACACTTTGTTTTTAACTCTAAGGCTTTGTTTACATCTGCGTTGGAGGCTCCGTTAGGGGCCTCCGTCACAGATCCGACAGGGATTACCGAAGACAATATTGCAGCATGCTGCGCTATTGTGTCCAGTAAAACTGCAGACACTGACGGAAAGCCGACAGAGCCTATAAAAGTCAATTCGGTTCCGTCGGCCGCCAGCGGTGTCCATTGTGCAACCGAACCGTTGCTTCCATTATTTCCTTGTTCTGCTCCTCTGACGGAGCAGAACAACGGAATGTCACAATGCAAATGTAAATGAAGCCTAATAGGAATAAATCCAAGATTTTTTTCCTTACTAAGAATCCTTCCTTTGTTGTTTATTTCGTCATGCACACATCCTTTTTTTGCGGATCCGTGTGTCTGTTCCGCAAAATTACAGTACATGTCTTACTCTTGTCAGTGTTTGCGGTCCGTCCCACCCATTCTAGTGTATAGGGCCGCAAAAAAAAACTAGGTATAGGTCCGCAAAACAGAAACAGTCGTGTGCATGATGCCTTATGAAAAAAGAAAGTATTTGTTTTATATTGAAGTAATATAATTCTGTATCTTACCCTCTGCCATTATGGAGTCAGCATTTTATCTTGCTATTATCTGGACCATGTAGCTTAAAAAGGGGTTGTATGAGATAAAAAGGGTCTGCTTTTACATCATAGACTTGACCATGGGCTCTGTTTGGTATTCCAACTCCATAATTTTAAGTGGATGAGACTGAGCTTCAATACCAGGCACAGCCCATGGACAAGAGCAGCACTGTTTCAGGAAACACAAAGGAGACCCTATTTTCTAATCTCATATAACCCATTAACTTTATGGATATGTATGTTTTTCACTATATATAACATTACTGCAAAGAAACCATAAGGCCCCATAATAATACTCAGAATGGGCCCCACTACGCACTGCCAAATGTGCAACATCTTATTAAAGCATTCTTCTTTAGGTCCAAAATTCTTTGTTGATATATTTCATAATGTATCTCTATAGGGATAACTCTATGTTCTGACTTGATAAATTATATGATTCTGCCTGCATGTAGACCCCACTAGGGGAGCCAACTGCATATAGATGTGTACAGCTTGTATTGAATTCAATGGGAGCTGTATAAATCCTCCTCTAGTGGTAGCTGCGGGTAGCAGCTATGACAGTGTTACAGCAAGCAGAGAAAGCAGTTAAGTGTCGGGCAACCCTCGAACCCTGGATTCCATAGTATTATGGTAGGTAGCGGTTGGCCACTGATAGGGGCTCTTGTAATTCAGGTGAGTTGACCAATAGTCAGCAGCCAGCATGATACACATTGCTTTTATGACAACAAAATGATCAATTCTGATAAAAATTTAGCCACAAACGTTGACACATTATCTTAAACACTTACTTGTTTGAATTAGTATTGTAACGGGCACGCTATCTCTAAAGAACTGTTTCTCTGTGGAAACAGAGAATATATAGCACGAACCAGGTTTTAACTTCACAAATACTGCTGTCTCTTGGGTGACTTTTTGAACCTGAAATCAGAAAACATTAAAAATAATAAGAATTATAACCTTTGTAAAAGTAAAACAGAAATGTTCTTATTTAGTCACCCTGTTAGTGTGTATTCACATGTGATGGTTTCTCCGCGATTCCATGGCATTTTGCAGTATGTTTTATTCAGTTTTTATTTATTTAAAAAAAAAGCCTAAACAAAGCAACGAAAATCTGCAACATAAGCGCTGTGAAAAGACAGGACATTTATTTATTAGGTTTTGCATGGGTTTAACATTTAGGCCTATTTTCACTGAGATCAAAAAAATTTACACTACCGTTCAAAAGTTTAGGGTCACTTAGAAATTTCCTTATTTTTGAAAGAAAAGCACAGTTTTTTTCAATGAAGATAACATTAAATTAATCAGAAATACACTCTATACATTGTTAATGTGCTCAATGACTATTCTAGCTGCAAACGTCTGGTTTTTAATCCAATATCTACATAGGTGTATGGAGGCCCATTTCCAGCAACCATCACTCCAGTGTTCTAATGGTACATTCTGTTTGCTAACTGTGTTAGAAGGCTAATGGATGATTAGAAAACACTTGAAAACCTTTGTGCAATTATGTTAACACCGCTGTAAACAGTTTTGCTGTTTAGAGGAGCTATAAAACTGACCTTCCTTTGAGCTAGTTTAGAATCTGGAGCATTACATTTGTGGGTTCAATTAAACTCTCAAAATGGCTAGAAAAAGAGAGCTTTCATGTGAAACTCGACAGTCAATTCTTGTTCTTAGAAATGAAGGCTATTCCATGCGAGAAATTGCCAAGAAACTGAAGATTTCCTACAACGGTGTGTACTACTCCCTTCAGAGGACAGCACAAACAGGCTCTAACCAGAGTAGAAAGAGAAGTGGCAGGCTCCGCTGCACAACTGAGCAACAAGACAAGTACATTAGAGTCTCTAGTTTGAGAAATAGACGCCTCACAGGTCCTCAACTGGCAGCTTCATTAAATAGTACCCGCAAAATGCCAGTGTCAACATCTACAGTGAAGAGGCGACTCCGGGATGCTGGCCTTCAGGGCAGAGTGGCAAAGAAAAAGCCATATCTGAGACTGGCTAATAAAAGGAAAAGATTAATATGGGCAAAAGCACACAGACATTGGATAGAGGAAGATTGGAAAAAAGTGTTATGGACAGACGAATCGAAGTTTGAGGTGTTTGGATCACACAGAAGAACATTTGTGAGACGCAGAACAACTGAAAAGATGCTTGAAGAGTGCCTGACGCCATCTGTCAAGCATGGTGGAGGTAATGTGATGGTCTGGGGTTGCTTTGGTGCTGGTAAAGTGGGAGATTTGTACAAGGTAAAAGGGATTTTGAATAAGGAAGGCTATCACTCCCTTTTGCAATGCCATGCCATACCCTGTGGACAGCGCTTGATTGGAGCCAATTTCATCCTACAACAGGACAATGACCCAAAGCACACCTCCAAATTATGCAAGAACTATTTAGGGAAGAAGCAGGCAGCTGGTATTCTATCTGTAATGGAGTGGCCAGTGCAGTTACCAGATCTCAACCCCATAGAGCTGTCGTGGGAGCAGCTTGACCGTATGGTACGCAAGAAGTGCCCATCAAGCCAATCCAACTTGTGGGAGGGCCTTCTGGAAGCATGGGGTGAAATTTCTCCCGATTACCTCAGCAAATTAACAGCTAGAATGCCAAAGGTCTGCAATGCTGTAATTGCTGCAAATGGAGCATTCTTTGACAAAAGAAAAGTTTGAAGGAGAAAATTATTATTTCAAATAAAAATCATTATTTCTAACCTTGTCAATGTCTTGACTATATTTTCTAGCCATTTTGCAACTCATTTGATAAATATAGGTGGGAGTTTTCATGGAAAACACAAAATTGTCTGGGTGACCCCAAACTTTTGAACGGTAGTGTAAATCCTTCACATAAGCACTAGACCACTGAAATGTTAACAGAATTTGAAATAATAAACTTTATTGGAAATACATTAAAATACAACACTGTTGTAAGCTATATCAAAAAGGGTTCTCAGATGTGAAGTGTATATTTAATTGACACCTTCCATCCTTGGATATCCCTGTAAAATCAGCTATTGATAAGTCACAGGTAGCAGTAGTGCATAGACAGGTCTCGCCACCCATATAATTAGTACCAGGACGTTCCCTGTTGCGGGCACAAGTCCTAGGGGATCAGTAAGACCTAGATCCATTCCTCTCACACTCTCCCTTCTAATCACAGCATACTGCCTAAGGCTACATTCACACGAGCGTATAAGATTCATGCGTGTGAAAAATGCGCGTGAATCTGGTCCGTGTGTGTTGCGTTATGTATCAGCATGCTTTGCAAGTTGCATGCGTTTTTCATGCACACGCAAGGCACATCTTTTTTGTTTCAATGGAATTGATGCGCAAATCACGCACAGCACACGGATGTGCATCCATGTGCTGTGCGTGATTTTCACGCACCCATTGACTTTAGTGGGCGCGTAGCTGCGTTAAAAACGCACCAATATAGGGCATGCAGTGAGTTTCACGCAACAGACACACGCTGCGTGAAAACTCCTGCATGTGTGAATTGAAATCAATGGGTCAGTGTGCTGTGCGTCACGAACAGCACACGGATAAGTTTTACGCTCGTCTGAATGAGCCCTAACTCACGAAAAAAAAGAATGTGACCCTGTGCATTTCAACATTGTTAGTTTCTCCAGGGGTCTAATATAGCAATTTTAACACTTGGTTTTCTTTACTCATTGTAGTTTGTCATTTTCCTATTGTGAGCGTTTGGCATTGAAAACAGCTGCTCATGCACGTAGTTACTCTCGCTATTTAGGGGATAGCTCTGCCCCTTTTTTAACACTCAAATTGCTCAAACTATAATAGCATAGTCCATATAAGAATGTTGTTTGTAGTTGTAATTAAAGAGGACCCATAAACTCTCCTGACATTTTTATCTTAGTAAATACTTGTATTCCCCATGAAATAACGATTCTGCTGCATCTTTCCTTAGAACGCTGTATTGTTCTGTTACTCTGTTATTCCCCCTAGAAATGTATGAATAAATTGACAACTGGGTGTCACAATTTCCCTTGTCAAAGGGGTGTGTCCCTACACAGTCTGAGTCTGTGAGCACTGATTGGACATTGTCAGTCTGTGTAGGGCCACACCTCCAACTGGTAACACCCAGATGTCAATGTTTTCATAAAATTCTAGGAGAAGCGGCACAAGAAGAATGGCACAACAGAGAGTTCTAAGAAAAGATGCTCAAGAAATGTTATTTCATGGGGAATACAAGTATTTACTTAAACAGACATGTCAGGAGAGCTAACAGGTACTCTTAAAGAGGCTCTGTCACCAGATTATAAGTGCCCTATCTCTTACATAATGTGATCGGCGCTGTAATGTAGATAACAACAGTGGTTTTTACTTTGAAAAACAATAATTTTTTAGCAAGTTATGACCTATTTTAGATTTATGCTAATTAGTTTCTTAATTACCAACTGGGCGTGTTTTTACTTTTGACCAATCAGTGACCAATCAGCGTCATACACTTCTCATTGTTCCAGCCTTTCACTGCGCAATCACACTGGGCTGTGGATCATGCTGGGCTGGAACAATGAGAAGTGTATGACGCTGATAGGTCACTGATTGGTCAGTGTCATACACTTCTCTATACAGCGCCCAGTTGGTCAAAAGTAAAAACACACCCAGTTGGACATTAAGAAAAAAATTAGCATAAATCTAAAATTGCTCATAACTTGCTAAAAAATGATTGTTTTTCAAAATAAAAACCACTGTTGTTATCTACATTACAATGCCGGTCACATTATGTAGGAGATAGGGCACTTATAATCTAAAGGAGATTGACTGTCTTTGCAATGAAACTTCATGTGGACATATCCCTCATGATACTGTAATAACACTATGGTTTTGTTATCATAAAAAATAATGAAAAACGAATTCCAATATTTATGCATGAAAACAAAATACATTGGTTTAGAATATCAGTGCAATAATAATAATAATAATAATAATAATAATAATAATAATAAAAATTTGTAAATAGGAAAAGCAAGCATTTCTTGACATTTACCATCAAAATAAGCCTGCTACCCACAAGCATACAGTCACGGCAGAACAAATTTTTCCATGAAAAAAATGTATGCTGAACTGCATGCCATTGACTTTTATTTAACAAAAAAAGTATACTGTAGTACAGTGGTTTAGAACGTGTGGTGCTCCAGTTACTGTGAAACTACTACTACCAGCAAGCCTTGACACAGTAGCATATACGTTTTTGTTGCGGTGTTGAATAGTGTAGCAGTCTACTATGGTAGGTCATTCTTTTGACATACATGTGGCCCATAGAAACCCATGAGTACATCACAGTATCAGTTTGGATACTCCATTCAGCTATCCAAATATATCCTTTTGATGGAGGCAATACATTTGATATGAAAAAAACCTTAATCAGATGCCATTCTATGAGTGATGCTTGTGTAGTCACCTGCATAACTAGTAGTTCCTGCCCTATCAGGCTGTAAAGTTAAGACATTCACTTACTGTAATAGAGTTGGAACAATTTTTGCAAATAATTTCATACTGCTGAAAGCTTCCTTCAACTCTATCCCAAATGACTTGTATGGAATGTTCAGTTACCTCGCCTTCACGTACATTAGTTGGACTTGCCAAACCTATTAATCAATAAAAAAAATTGTCATATATTTTCATAGTGATAGTCAGACAATGTACTACATGTACAAATTATCTTTATTTTTATCTTTATCTTTATTTTATTTTCAGCCTCTTGGAGTAAAGGATAAGCATGATCTATTTTTTTTTAAAGGGGATATCAAAGTCAAACCTGTCTATATGCCCTATTGGGCCATATGTAGATTATAGAGGGGGTCCCCGGCTCAAGACCCCCCTCCATGAGCAAGAATAAAGAGCCGCTCTGAACGAGTAGACTCAAGCCGTCCCTGTATTACAAGTATGGCCATTCATCTGAACGGCCACCATGTAATACTGCAATGCAACCGCTGCAGGGGAAATGCGTGGCTGGCTGCAGCTTTCCTCTGCAAAATCAGCAGTTCGCTGGGGCTGCCGAGAGCGGGACCTGGAGAGATCAGCTGATCACCCCAGGGGCCGCTTTCTGAAAGGGGTTGTCTCTTATGAGACAACCCCTTTAAGTACTGATGACTAAAGCATAAATTTCACATGTGGGGGCACTGTACTTCAGATGGGCTACTATGGAACAGCAGTATTCACAAGGTAATGGATGTTTTATAAGGCTGGAGTCACACTTGCAGCTTTTGTGGTAGTTAATATGGCAGTTTTTTGAGCCATACACAGTAGAGGATTTAAACAAACGTAAAAGTACAAAGGAAAGACTATATTAGAGACAGCAGCCAGCTCTTTAGACACCCTTACAGTATATTCAAAAGAGTATTTCTAGTCATAAACTATCTCATATCATATACATTAAGAAAATGCAACATATAATGCCTATGGGTGCATAATCTAAATATATATTATGTGATCTATTTGTGTGATATATGTGGTACATACTATTAATATATAATATTTTCTGATAATAAATACTGTTTTGTATATACTGTTATTGTCTTTAACCCCTTAGTGTCTAAGCCTGTTTTGGCCTTCAGGACCAACCCCTTTTTTGCAAATCTGACATGTGTCACTTTATGTGGTAATAACTCCAGAATGCTTTTACCTATCCAAGCGATTCTGGGATTGTTTTCTCGTGACATGTTGTACTTTATGATACTGAAAAAATTTTGTCATTAAATTCAATATTTATTTGTAAGAAACGCCAAGATTTAGAGAAAATTAGCAAAAATTAGCATTTTTCTAAATTTTAATGTATTTACTTGTAAAACAGATAGTAATACCACACAAAATACATACTAGTTTATATTTGCCATATGTCTACTTTATGTTTGCGTCATTTTTTGAACATTCTTTTATTTTTCTAGGACGTTACAACGCTTAGAACTTTAGCAGCAATTTCTCATATTTTCAAGAAAATTTCAAAAGGCTATTTTTTCAGGGACCAGTTCAGTTCTGAAATGGCTTTGAGGGCCTTATATATTAGAAAGTCACCATAAATCACCCCATTTTGAAAACTGCACCCATCAAAGTATTCAAAACAGCATTCACAAAGTATTTTAGCCCTTTAGGCGTTTCACAGGAATTAAAGCAAAGTAGAGGTGAAATTTACAAATTTCATTTTTTTTCTTCAAAAATTCATTTGTAATACATTTTTTCTGTACCACAGAAGGTTTTACCCAAGAAATGCAACTCAATATTTATTGCCCAGATTCTGCAGTTTTTAGAAATACCCCACATGTGGCCCTAGCGCGGTCATGGACTGAAACACAGGCCTCAGAAGCAAAGGAGCACCTAGTGGATTTTGGGCCTCTATTTTATTAGAATATATTTTAGGTACCATGTCAGGTGTGAGGAGGCCTTGTGCTGCCAAAACAGTGGAAACACCCCAAAAGTGACCCCATTTTGGAAACTATACCCCTCAAGGAATTTATCTATGGGTATAGTTAGCATTTTGAACCCACAGTTTTTTTGCTAAATTTATTTGAATTAGTATGTGAAGGTGAAAATCTACTTTTTTTGTGAAAAAATTAGGAAATTTTAAATTTTTACAAGGAATAAAGTAGAAAAAACACCACAACATATGTAAAGCAATGTCTTCCGATTATAGCAATACCCCATATGTGGTAATAAATTGCTGTTTGGACCCACAGCAGGCCTCAGAAGAGAAGGAGCACCATTTGGATTTTGGATTTCTGATTTTGCTGGAATAGTTTTCAGTGCCGTGTCGCGTTTGCAATGCACTGGAGGGAAGAAAACCATGGAAACCCCCCAATAGTGACCCCATTTTGGAAACTATACCCCTCAAAGAATTTATCTATGGGTATAGTTAGCATTTTGAACCCACAGTTTTTTTGCTAAATTTATTTGAATTAGTATGTGAAGATGAAAATCTACTTTTTTTCTGAAAAAAGGTAGCCATTTTTAATTTTTACAAGGAATAAAGGAGAAAAAGCGCCCCAACATTTGTAAAACAATTTCTCCTGAGTACGTAAATACCCCATATGTGGTAATAAACTACTGTTTGGACCCACACCGGGGCTTAGAATGGAAGGAGCGCTATTTGGCTTTTGGAGCTCAAATTTAGCTGGAATGTTTTTGGGTGTCATGTCGAATTTGCAAAGCCCCTGAGAGACCGAAACAGTGGAAGCCCCCCAAAAGTAACCCCATTTGGGAAACTACACCACTTAAGGAATCTATCTAGGGGTATAGTGAGCATTTAGACCCCACAGGTCTTTTGCAGAATTTATTAGAATTAGGCCGTGAAAATTAATATCAACATTATTTCCACTAAAATGTTGCATTTTTTCAATTTCACAAAGGATAAACGAGAAAATGCACCCCAACGTTTGTAAAGCAATTTCTCCCGAGTACGGCAATACCCCACATGTGGTCATAAATGTTTTTTCATTAGAAAGTAATTAACCCTTTACGAACTGATTCATGTTTTGCTTTTTAGTTTTTCCTCCCCGCTTTCCAAGAGCCACTACTTTTTTATTTTTCTGTCAATAGAGCGGTGTGGGGGCTTATTTTTTGCGGGACGAGCTGTCGTTTTTATTGGTACCATTTTTTGGTACGATGCCATATCGGTGGACATAAACGGCTGTTTAGGCACGCTGTAGGGCTCAGAAGGGAGGGACGCCATTTGGCTTTTGGAGCGCATATTTTGCTTGGTAGTAGCTCTGGCGTTTTGCTGGTATTTCAGTTTATAATGTTGGGGCACATGTAGGCTGGGCAAAGTACATCAGGGGCATAATAAGAGGGTATAATAATGGTTGTAAATAAATAATAGCCCACAGATATGTGGCCAGTGTCGCACTGATAAATGGTGCCCGATCTTATCCACTTTTGGAACACTCTGTACATTTTGCATCGCCATAATCTGGGAGCCGGAACTTTTTTTATTTTTTCACCACCGGAGCCGTGTAAGGGCTTATTTGTTGCGGGACAATCTGTAATTTTCATTGGTACCATTTTGGGGTACATGCGATTTTGTTGATCACTTTTTATTCAATTTTTCGGCAAGCCAGGTGACCAAAAACCATCAATTCTGACAATGATTTTTATTTATTTTTGACGGCGTTTACCCTGGGCTATAAATGACTATTATACTTTATTCTGCGGGTCGGTACGATTACGGCGATACTATATGTATATAGGGTTTTTTATGTTTTGCAGCGTTTGAGCAATAAAATAACTTATTTAGAAAATAAATGTATTTTCTGTGTCACCATATTCTGAGAGCCATAACTTTTTTATTTTTCAGTCAAAAAAGCTGTGTAATGGCTTGTTTTTTGCGGGACGGGTTGTAGTTTGTATGGGTACTATTTTGGCGTACATGCGACTTTTTGATCACTTTTTATTACATATTTTGTGAGGGGTGGTGACCAAAAAATAGTGATTCTGGCATTGTTTTTCGTTTTTTTTTTTTGCGTGGTTCACTGTGCGGGAAAAATAATATTATAGTTTTATAGTTGGGGTCGTTACGAACGCGGTGATACCAAATATGTGTACTTTTTTTTTACGTGTTCATTTTTTTTCCTATAATGAAAGACTTATTATAGGAAAAAAAGCAGTTCTTGTTTATATCACTTATAACTTTTATTTTTACACTTTTTTTAAAACATTTTTATTCTTTTTTTTACTTTTTTCACTTGTCCCACTAGGGGACACTTAGACTTGCAGCTCTGATCCCTGCTGGAATACATTACACTACACACGTAGTGTAATGCATTTCAACTGTCATTGTGACGTGACAGTCACACTGACAGGAAGCCTACGACGACCACCCTTAGGGTGGTCCTCATAGGCTTCTGTACATGGCAACCCGGAAGCCATTGTCTGGCGTCCGGTTGCCATGGGTACCATCGCCAGCCCCCGTGATTTCACATGGGGGCTGCCGATCGGCGCTAAAGACCTTAATTGTGGCGTTCAAAATCGAGCGCCGCAATTAAGGGGTTAACTGCCGATATCAGCGGCGACAGGCCGCTGATCGGCAACGGGGAGAGCAGGGCTGACACCCTGCACAGTTAACCGCCGCTGCGGTGTAGCGCCGCGCGGCGGTTAACTGTCAAAGCACTGCCGTAACTGTACGTCAATGTGCGCGAACTTACTGATCACCATGACGTACAGTTACGTCATGGTGCGTTAAGGGGTTAATATCGTTTTTGGAGGTATGAGCCGAACCAGTGCATTCAGCTACTCTCATTTTTGCACTATAGGTGAGCCACTCTAGTCTATTGTTTTCACAAACGAAAGACTAAAACGTCTCCTCTCTTTTGTATTCACTTCTGTGTTTGGCTCAAAAAATTGCACCAGCTTATCAGTGGTGGCAAATCAAACAAATTATGGTGGCCTCAAATGTAGCCCTTGACTCAAACGGCTATGAAAACACATATACAGTAATGTTTGTGGTCTATGTTTTTTTCTGTAAATGTCTTTTTTGCCAAAAAACAGGTTTGAATCCAATGTAAATAAAGTGAAACTTTTCTCAAAGTAAGGATCAAACAGAGAGGCTGTCAGATGCCAGCGCCTCTGTTCTCCATAATCATACAAAGCACTCGAGTCAGTACGCTTGGGAAGGCAGGTATACCATATGTACCTGGGTCCAAGGCTGCAGAGCTCTCGCATAGGGTCCACATGTAGCTCTCAGGCCACCAGTTGAGCATCACAGCTTTATATCATGCTGAGTGTTCCAGGAAATACTCACCTGAGCAATTGTAAGTTTTATATCAATTGTAGCCTCCTTGGAATCATATTTAATGTTTGCAACTTATTTTACCTACTGAAACATTTACTTATACTTTCTATAATTGTACCTGCTACCATTTCTGTTACTTAAACACTCAAAAAAAAAAAATCTACTATCTAATTTTTTTTCTTCTTGCAAGAATCGCAAAAAATCTCTATACTTACATGTCTTGACTGAGGACAATTTGAAAGGAGTGCTTAGCATGTCCTTACTTCTAGTGTGAACGGTAAAATTGTACTCGGTGCCGGGCAAGAGCTGGTCAATTACATATTTGCCATGTGTCACAAGTGGAAAAGAAGTGGTTCTGTTGGCGTCATGGGTTATTAATAAACCATCACATATTCCCACATGAGGCATCTGTACAAACAGCATAACGTTATGTGTGTTCTCCTCAATTGGGACCATAAGTGAAACTGGTTTAGGTCCTGTAAATAAATTAAAAAGCATGGTGAACTTTCATCAAAATACATTTGTGCTTCGCTTATTAAACCAGGGTAGTAAATTTAAGGAATGTCAGTTAAATTTTGAGTATGTTACTATGTGATAATAGATTCCAGCAGTGTTTATGCCATAAGAAAAAACAACACACATTTATTGATCAGTAAAACTGGTAAATGACAAATTAGTCCAAGGATGACTAATAATCAAGTTACTGTAAGCTGCATCTAAAATACATTCCTCAACATTGAAATTGCAATACCAAGAAGGAAAAGTTTTGGAATTGTGGAAATCATAGGATCGATAAACATGTTAATGATATGCAAATTATAAAAAATTGGAAACAAAATATTTCAAACATCTTGATTTATTCAGTATCGAGTATGAGCGTCACGCGCAGAAATACACTCGATTACACGCCTTGGCATACTATCAATTAGGTTATTAATGGTTATCTGAGGAATGTTACACCAAGCTGAATGCATTTGTGCACGCAAATAATCAAGATTGGCTGCTGGCAGCTCTCCTTGCAATTGTCGACCATTGACTTCCCAGATGTGCTTGATGGGAGAAAAGTTCGGAGATGCTGCAAGTCATGATAGTACAGTTAGGCCATTCAGGCTGCTCTCAGAAGCACGAATAACATGCGACCTGGCGTTGTCCTGTTGAAAAACGGCTTCTGGGACACTTTGGAGAAATGGCAGTACCACTGGTTCCACAAACAAATCAATGTAACGCCGAGCTGTTAGTGTACCTGAAATGAAGACTAGAGGGGTCTGGCTACCGTACATTATGCCACCCCACACCATAATCCCAGGAGCACATGGCCGTGTTACAGCTTTGTGCAGAAATATTATATTTAAAGCCAAGGGCAGTGATTTAATCTTGCCTTGTTTAGATTAGGAAAGCCTTTTTTACAGCTTGCTATGGGAAAGGCTTTTATGATACCATAAACCATAAAACAAGATCTTATGCCCACTTCAGTTTTTTCCTTCAGGGTGCTATCCGTTTTTGTCACTGATAGAACCCTGAACCCATTAATTTCAATGGGTCAATGCACACTTTCGTTATTTTGACGGATCCGTTGTTCCGTTCCGTCAAAAGTAGAGCATGTCCTACTTTGGTCAGTGATTCCGTGACCGTGGATCCCATAGAAGTCAATGGGTCAGTCAAAAAAACGGACGGCACACGGAAGACTTCCGTGTGTCGTCTGTTTTTGACGGATCCGTTGCCCTAGCAACGGCAGGGCGTGCCAAAGTTCACAGACTGGGACAAGTTCAAATAAAGTTCAATACCTTCCATTTTCTTAACGGAAACACGGAAGCGAAATGGAAGCAAAACTTCCGTTTAGAACGGAAACACGGAACGGACACGGAGTACACACGGAAACCAAATGGATCCGTGAAAATGGTGATGGAAGTGCGCATGAGGCTGGAAGCTGGGCAGCGAATCATGCAGCTCTTGTATCCGAAGAGTTAGGAGCACAATTTATCTACTCCAGTCCATTGCAGGCTGAGGCTGCTTTTTCTTCTGGTACCTCTTTTTCTTCATTGCACAGTGCTATGAGAGTTGGCAATGCTTGTCATTTTATCCAGTTGGAGCCTATATTGCTTCTTATTGTGTGAAATAGCCAGGCCTTATTTTACAAACAATTTGTGTGAGGGATCCTCCAGCTCCACTTGTTGCAGATTTTCACTGCGCCCTGCTCCTGGATCTCCGTGGCTGCTCACGGTGTAGTAGACAAAAAAAGCCATGAGGGAGGACGTGGTGTACGTCTGAAACGCGTAGGCACCTTATCCATGTGTTCACCCTTACATTTGGGAACTATCTTGTTTTAATCATCCGAATAAAATTGGAACAACGTTCTATTTTAAATTTGACTGAACTGGACCATCTACTTTTGGTTGTTTTTTCAGGCGCTGTACTGCTCTGATGGTGGCCCTCCCCATCCTTAGGCCGGATTCACACGAGCATGTGCGTTTTGCGTGCGCAAAAAACGCAGAGTTTTGCGCACGCAAAAGGTACTTAACAGCTCCGTGTGTCATCCGCGTATGATGCGCGGCTGTGTGATTTTCGCGCAGCCGCCATCATTATGACACTCTGTTTGTAGGTTTGTAAACAGAAAAGCACGTGGTGCTTTTCTGTTTTCATTCATAGTTTTACAGCTGTTGCGCGAATCACGCGCATCCCACGGAAATCCGCACAAAGAACGGACATGTCGTGAGTTTTACGCAGCGGACTCACGCTGCGTAAAAATCACGGATAGTCTGCACTGCCCCATAGACTAATATAGGTCCGTACGAGGCGCGTGAAAATCACGCGCGTTGCACGGACGTATACCACGTTCGTCTGAATAAGCCCCTAGTATTAAATGTATTAGGCCTCATGCACACGACGTATCCGCAAATACTGACCGAAAATACGGTTCCGTATTGCTTTATAGTCATCAGCAAATCATCAGCAACGCACCCATTACTGCTGAATGGTATCCGCACATATGGTCCGTATTGCATCCGTATATACAGATTCGCAAAAAAAAAAAGACCTGGTTAATGGGAAATCCCCTTTGTGTCGCTTAGCAACACTTCTGTATTTGCAGATGGCTATCCATATTTGCGGACGCACCTCCGTAGCCATCCGCAACTTTGGCTTACCCCATAGACTTTTATAGAGGAGTCCGTGCCGCAATTCCAGACCAAGAACGGACATGCTCCATAATTCCTGACACAGTTCTGCGGCACGGACACTCATCCGTAGCGAAACGGAAAGGTGTCCGTGTTCAATGGAAGTGAATCGGTCCGTTTTTTTACGGACGTGTGCATGGGGCCTAACTCCTGTACTAAGGTCTTAAACTGATTCCTAAACCCATGTTGCCTTAATTTTGCTCAGTTTTTAATAATGATCATTTTTGTAAAGATCCATCATGATATGTAAGCTGATGATAATTTTTCATCAATTTTTCAATCAGTTTAAATCAATTACAAAGCATAAAAATTGAAATTGTAGCCCTTACAATGATAAAATGCTCTCAACACATGCTATTATATTCATATTTTATTGTCTCCAATGTACTATATTTCTGTTTTATCACTTAATGATTTTTTTGTCTTGTCAACTTTCTATGAAATCAAATACATTTATACACAAAAAAACTAACTAAAAAAAACAACTAAAAAGTACATACTTAACGTCTGCTGTAGGATTTTCATTTCACTTCTATTTCCATTAATCACTACAGAAAGTCCTATTTCATATGTCATTCCAGGTACTAAAGTTTCAACGAGGAAGTTTTCAGTGTCATTCACAACATAAGAGACTTCTGAATCATTCGGAAGAGCTTTAACATGAATGTAGATTTGGTGAGCTTCTTCTGGAGAGTCCCAAAGGAGGACTAAACTGTCTTCTTGTAAAGAATTTGGTTTAATACTGACTCTTTTCAATGGTCTAACCTCTAGGTAAAAATAAAATGATAATTTTAGGTTTTCGAAAAAAAAAAAACAAAAACAAAACAAGCACACAAGAAGAATTTAGGTTGGGGAACACTGATCTGTAGCAATTCCATAAAGGCTATGTGTATCAAATTCAAATCATAATCTAAAGTCAGCAAACAAATGCAGTGTATGGTAAACCCTTATCAAGCAGAACGTGCAGAGTGCATTAAGGATCAAAGGATAACATTCTAAATATAAATATCTACTGAAACATACTAGGGCTATATTCACACGACAGTGAAATAAAATCGCCATTAAAAATGTATCAACTGTCAGTTCTTCATGGCCATTTTGCATCAGTGTGTCTCCAAATTGTCATTCATTTCCAGTCCATCTGTCCATTTTTAATTGCCGTTTGATATCAGTTTTTCATGGCCGTTAAAAAAACTGATGAATTTCATTTGTCAGGCCTGAAAACACCCAAAGGGAGGACACATGTTCACCTAGACACTATTTACCACTCCCCTGTAGGTGATGCCACACAGCCCCCCTGTATATGATGCCACACCGCCTCCCTATAGATGATGCCACACAGCCTCCCTGTAGATGATGCCACGCCTCCTCCCTGTAGATGATGCCACACAGCCTGCCTGTAAATTATGCCACACAGCCTCCCTGTAGATGATGCCACATAGCCTCCCTGTAGATGATGCCACACAGCCACCATGTAGATGATGCCACAAAGCCTCCCTATAGATGATGACACACAGCCTCCCTAAATGATGCCACACAGCCTCCCTGTAGATGATGCCACACAGCCTCCCTGTAGATGATGCCACACAGCCTTCTTGCAGATGACGCCACACCTCCTCCCTGTAGATTATGCCACACAGCCTCCCTGTAGATGATGCCACACAGCCTCCCTGTAGATGATGCCACACAGCCTCCCTGTAGATGATGCCACACAACCTCCCTGTAGATGATGCCACTCAGCCTTCCTATAGATGATGGCACACACCTCTCCAGAGAAAGAAACGGATCCATTGACTTCTAACGGACAAAAATAGGACATGTCCTATTTTTTGACAGGCAATATTCACGGACTGTTAAAAAAAACGCCGTGTGAATACACCCATAGAAAATAATTGTTCTGAAAACGGCCGTGTGAATATACCCATAGAACATCATTATTCTGAAACCGTCCGTCACACGGCCGCTTTTAACTGTCGAGTGAATGTAGTCTTAAAGAAAAATAAGTAAAGAGTGTTTTGTCTAGATGCTTAATTGGTAGATAAAAAAAAAGGCTACATGTAGCAGTTGCTTGAGTGCCCCTGTCATGGGTAAATTCAGATGCCAGCCCTTGTCCACCATTTTTGGGAGGAGAGGCCGAGAGAGAAGAACAATTACCACTGACTTATCGACTGTTCCCCCCTCCCAGCATCAGCAGTACCACAGTGAGCCCTGATAACAGCATCCATACTTGACTGTATGCATTATTTCTCTGCACTGTGAAAAATCTCTTTACCGTGACATTACATGTGTATTATCTCTATAGTGTGACATCACTGCTCATTATTCATTTTATGATCGCACTGTGCACATCATTCCTGTGCTGTGACATCACTGTGTCCTTTATCCTTTCTAAATGGCATCACCTTGTGCATTATTAATATACTGTGAAAATACTTTGTGCTTTATTCCATTACTGTGTTTATTGTTCCCTTACTATGACATCCCATTGACTATTATTCTTAGGCAGTGACATCCCTATATGCATCATCCCTGTATTGCGACTTCACTGCTTACATTGGCCCACATTTACTTATAAGATTATGACGGCTTTTGGAAAAAATTGCACATAAATAGTGACATGCAAAATTTGTACTTTTCTAATCACTTGTTAAATTTGAAAAGTGCTGCAGTTCTACAATAGAGTGCTACTGAAATAACATTATCTGGCTCATATGTTGTAAATATTATTAAAATATTTGATTGTTCTATAATAAAATATATATCTTTTTCCTAAGCTATGCAACCAATATATACTGTACCTGTTATTATTGACAAGCTTAATTCCAATGAACTTAATTTCCCGCTCTCTGCTATTGTTTGTATAAATATCTTGTACTTATGATATGGTTTTAGATTTTGAATAGTAGTTGAAGATTTATTATTTTCTTCCATGAAGGTCAAAAATGAGTTTTCTTCTACATCACACACTGTCATATGGTACCCACAAAAAAAAGCACCAAATTGACCTATTGGTGGATCCCATTTCAAAGATATACTGGTTGATGATATATTTATAATCTTAAAATTCCTAGGATTCAGTGGTCCTAGTAAAAGATTTCAAAAGGGAACACTTTTACACATGACATATTTGATCAAAATAATCAATTAATTAAAAATCTAATGTAACAATACAAGTGAAATCAAATTAAAATAGAGTTATTACACAATGTGTTTATAATTTCCAAATGAAACATGCAGAAAGAGGACGTGTCTCCTGACATGTTTGTTTTAGTAAATACTTGCAATCTACATAAGGGTTATTCCCAACGTAGACATTTGTGGCATATTCGCAGGATGGCTCCTGGTGGCAGATTCCGGGTGGAGACTATTGGAGAGAGGGCTGCGGATGCACGTGGCTCTCTCCATTCTTTTCTATGGGAGTTACAAAAACCGCCGAGCAGTGCCTCACCAGACAAAACGGGTTATTTGACCACCATTCTCGATATATGTGCAGCTCCCAGAGGTGGGATCCGCACCTATCAGCCATTTTTGCCATATCCTGTGGATATGCCATAAATGTTTAAGTTGGGAATACTCCTTTAAGAATCTTTTCTTAGAACTTAATGGAAGACAGAAATGTCAAGAGAGGTCCTCTTTTAAACCAGTTGACACTAGTGGTGCAATACTGTACTGCACTTTATGCACCAGGCCTTCAGAGAGGACAATGGCCAAAATAGCCTGTTAGTTAATGATTGCTAGCTTCTAGGATTTTAACATGGGAAAATAAGCATATTGTATAAATACAAAATTTCCAATCAGTAAATGCCATGATGTTTTTTGCTTTAAGTTCCAGTACTTCATCAGCAAACTGTGAGTTCTACTTTACAAATATATATATATATATATATTTTTATATTTTCAACATAAAAAATTAAATGGCTTTTGCAGTTAGAAGAAATTAAAAGGCCTATCCTCAGGATAGGCCATCTATATCTGATTGGTGAAGAGAAGTGAATGGGAGTAGGCTGTAATACTTTGAACAGCCACCACAAGTGTGTTGGCGAATTACAGTACGAGCAGTGACAAGAATGAAGAGGAAGCAGCGCCGCGGCCCCTTCAAAACAGCTGATCGGCTGGGTTGCCGAAAGTTGAATTCCCACCGATCAGATGTTAATGGCCTATCCTGAGGATAAGCCATCAATTTCTTCTAACTGGAAAAACCCTTTAAGTCTCTTTGTAACTTTGCAAATGTCCCGATGTATAAGCATGAATAGTTTAGAGCTGCATTCAGTTTGTTGCTTCTATAAAGAAATAAAAGAAGAGAAATGTTTTCATATTTCAGATTACTACTATACAATGCGGTTTACATTTTCCAGAATGCAAATAAACAGTGCATGCTCTCTACAGGTGCTGAACAAGCAGGATATGCAAGGAGAATTGAGCTCAGCAGTTTAAAGAATTGAGAATGCCGTTTTACACTGTACTACACGGTGTAAGTCAGGATTAGTATATTACAAGTTATATCAATGTATTTGCAAATGTACCTATTTTTTACATGGATTATATTTATATGTAAACTGTCAAATGGTGTTTTATGTTGTAATTAGCGTTTTACACAGTCTCCTTCTTTTACAATCTCACTCACAAGTTCATTTTCATATTTCTCCATCTGCCCAACATTTATATCTGCTGTTAGCCAGCTTACTTCATAGCACAAAAAAAAAAGTTTACTGTACACACAGTATACACGTTTGTTTTTTTAACTTACTTGTTTTTATTGAAATAACTGGACTTAAATTATGTTGAGACCCTTTATCATCCTTTGTACAAAAAATAAAACTATAATTGTGTCCTGGATTTAGCCTTCGAATGGACGCATAAGTAGAATTTGGTGTAACATTCTCAAAACTCTCATTTGTGCTATTGGAATAATATTTCAAATAAGGGTAATACCCTCTTTCAGATGAAAAAGGAAAATGGCTCCATCTCAAGAGTACTTCACTTTCTGAAATATCTTCAACCGAGTATGTAAACTTTTCTGAAACATCTGGGACTGCAAAAAAGAAAACAATAATTTAATGTATTTCTATTATATAAATATGTATTTTATACACTCCTCAGCATTGGAATTGCAACACCATGAAGGCAAAGTTTTGGGATTGTGGAAATCGCAGGATCGATAGACAGGTTAATGATATGCAAATGATAAAAAATAGAAACAAAATATTCTAAACATCTTGATTTATTCAGTATCGCGCAGGAATACACGCACTTACACGCCTTGGCATGCTATCAATGAGGTTATTAATGTTTGTCTGATGAATGTTATGCCACGCTGAATGCACTTGGGCATGCAAATTATCAAGATTGTCTGCTGGCAGCTCCCTTTACAATTGCTGACCAATGACGTCCCAGATGCGCTCGATGGGAGACAAGTCCTAAAACCACTGTAACACAGTTAGGCCTTGTTCACTCGGCGTGTACTCGACGCATTTTTGCCGCATTTTACACTCCGAAAAACAATGGGAAAACGCATTGTAGTGCATACGACGCGTTTTTTTACGCTTGCGTGTTTAAAAAAGGCATCGTGTAAAAAAAGAAATGTCAGGTCAATTATTGGTGCGTAAAATTTACTGAAAATGCGCCTAATTCCCATAGTCAATTGAAGTCCTAATTACGCGTCTAAGAAAAACGCGCCTGTACTTTGGAAAGCGCTTGCAAAAACGTTGGGTTTTTTTGAGCACCGTGTGTAAAAGGTCTAGGGCCACGTAGGCTACTTGCAGTAGCACAAGCATCATGCGGCTTGGCATTATCCTGTTGAAAAACGGATTCACGGACACTTTGGAGAAGTGACCATACCACGGCTCCCACGACCAAATTAATCTAACATCGAGCTGTTACTGTACCTGGATTGAAGACTAGAGGGGTCCGGCTACCGTACATTATGCCACCCAACACCATAATCCCGGGAGTAGGACCAGTGTGACGTTCCCTTGTGAAGGCCCCTTCATGGTGTTTTCCACATGATCTCCAGACTCATCGCTGAAGAGGATAGACCTCCATTTGAACCTTCATTGCAGTATTGCTGTGCACCATGGTAGCCTTTGAGAGCGGTGGTGTATGTTCAATGAACACCTGTAGCTGAATGTATGCCTTGTAGCCCAATGTCATGCATACGCCTTCTAATGGTTTGTTTCAACACTGGTTGCCGCCCTAGGCTTGGGATGTGATGTCCAATTTCACTTGCAGTACAGAATGGATCACTACGCACCATTCTTCCAATCAGCTGAACCGTCCGTGCAGAGGTTCGCTTCCGCTCACCCCTTGCTGTCATTCCTGTTCATTGTTGTTCTCCTAACCTCCGGGACACACAACGTTGAACAGTGCTGACATCTCAGCCTAGGCGCGTATCGATCTGACAGAGTAATAAACCAAGGTCTCTCTGTTTAAGGATTTTGTCCCTTTCAGTTTGCGACAAGTGGCGATAACTGGCACGTCGACAAACACGAGGCATTGCACAATTATCCCACACCACTTGATCCAATTTTTGAGGTTTCATGTGACTAAAAAACTTTGCTTTCAATCTGGCTTTTATGCCCCTCCCAAATGGCAGAGATTGGAGCGATGTGCTTGAAAATGTGATCATATGTAGATTTTAGCGACACCTGCTACTTGCTCGATTTGCACTACCTTACGGCTTGCCCTTCTTGGGGATGCAATATCAATGTTGAGGAGTGCATATATGTGTGTGTGTATATATATATATATATATATATATATATATATATATATATGTGTGTGTGTGTGTGTGTGTGTGTGTGTATACACACACACACACACACACACACCATACTGTGCAAAAGTTTAAGGTAGTTGTGGAAAAATGCTGCAAAGTAAGGATGCTTTCAAAAATAGAAGTGTTAGTATTTTTTGTTTTATCAATTAACAAAATGCAAAGTGAATGAACAGAAGAGAAATCTAAATCAAATCAATATTTGGTGTAACCACCCTTTGCTTTCAAAACAACACTTAATTTTTTTAGGTACACTTGCACACGGTTTTTAAAGTAACTCAGTAGGGAGGTTGTTCCAAACGTCTTGGAGAACTAACCACATATCTTCTGTGGATGTAGGCTTCCTCAAATCCTTCTGTTTCCTTATGTAATCCCAGACAGACTTGATAATGTTGAGATCAGGGCTCTGTGGGTGCCATATCATCACTACCATGGCTCCTTCTTCTTTAGGCTGAGGATAGATCATAATGATACTGGCTGTATGCTTGGGGTCATTGTCCTCCTGCAAAATAAGTTTGGAGCCAATCCCTGATGGCATTGCATGATGGATAAGTATCTGCCTGTATTTCTCAGCATTGAGGACACCATTAATCCTGACCAAATCCCCAACTTCATTTGCTGAAATGCAGCCCCAAACTTGAGAGGAACATGCACCATGCTTCACTGTTGTCTGCAGACATTCATTATTGTACCGCTCTCCAGCTCTTCTGTGAACAAACTGCTTTCTGTTGCAGCCACATATACTGTATAAAATTTTGACTCATCAGTCCAGAGCACCTGCTGCCATTTTACTGCACCTCAATTCCTATGTTTTCATAGTCACTTGGTCTTATTTCCACATCGAAGGTATGTTTTTTTGGCCACAATTCTTCTATGAAGACCACTTTTGGCTAGACTTCTCCGAACAGTAGATGATTGTACCTGGGTGCCACTAGTTTCTGCCAGTTCTGAGCTGATGGCACTGCCGGGCATCTTCCGATTTCAAGGAGAAGTACGGACGATGTGCCTTTAATCTGCTGCACTGTTTCCTTGGCCAGCTACTGCGTCTACGGTTCTCAACATTGTTTGTTTCTTTGTGATTCTTCAAAAGAGCTTTAACAGCACATCTTGAAACTCCAGTCTGCTTTGAAATCTTTGCTTGGGAGAGACCTTGCTGATGCCGTATAACTACCTTGTTTCTTGTTGCTGTGCTCAGTCTTGCCATGGTGGACCTGTGACATGACACTGTCTCCCACAATTTCAACTTTGTAGCAGAGTTTGGCTGTTCCTCACACAGTTTTAAGCCTACACAGCTGTTTTTGTTACAGTTAATGATTGTTTTAGCCTACATATGAAAACGATGATCATTATCACTGTTTGGAATAATTGGTTAATCATACACCTGACTATAATCCTACAAAATCCATGACATTGTGCAAGTGTACATATAATAGTTGATACTGTTTTGAAGGCAAAGGGTGGTCACACCAAATATTGATATGATTTAGATTTCTCTTCTGTTCAATCCCTTTGTATTTTGTTAATTGATTAAAAAAACTATTAACACTACTATTTTTTAAAGCATTCTTACTTCGCAGTATTTTTCCACAACTACCTAAACATTTTGCACAGTACTGTATATATATATATATATATATATATATATATATATATATATATATATATATATATATATAATAAAAGCCTCTACAATGCGACCACCCAAAATTGCAGCGGAAAATGGTCTGGAGGGATGCTTCTCTCAAAGAAAAGAGCCAATATACATAGGACATAAGATATTTAAAATCTACTTTTGAACAGGGGTGACATTCTGAATGAGGTGATATTTTGGAGAGGATTCACATAAGTAAATTATATCAGGACTTGGAATTTCTTTTTAGGATTTCACAAACGCAGACAATCCACTTCATTTATAGCCACATTACACCACTGAAGTCAGAAAATAAAACAAAAGATTGGATACTCACATTCATATTCACAAAGGTAAGGTAAGGCCATGTGACAAAAGAATGCTGTATAAAAATAATTTGGACCTGATGCATTTTGTTGCAGGGCAAAGCAGTCTGCATCATATTTAGATAAGTATGATGATGACATTACTTCATATGTATCTAAAGTATAAGCAGATCCATCTGTCCACAAAAGTGATTCTTCATCCTATAAAAAAATATAATATATAAGTCTCAAACAAATTTAAATACATGCTAACACTACAAAACGACCAATCAAGTTCTACAAGGTAACCAAACTACAATTATATAGGACAGCACACAAATCAATATAGTCAAAATTATTTTTTAACTTCTTTCCGCCACGTAAATTAATGGGCTAATGGCATGGTCTCTGTGCCAGAAGCCTGTTTATTTATGTCCTGTCAGGCGGCACTGCATTCTCCTGCACACAGTACCATCTTCGGGATCGGGCTGTCACACTGACAGTCCGAATCTGTACTGTGACAGGGAACTGAAATAATTAGTTCCCGGTCACAAAAAAAAACATGAACACAGCGCTCATAATGAGAGCTATTGTCCCGAATGCAGAAGAGCTACTTCCGCATTGGGCAGTTGCTAGGTAGCCCTGTGTTGTGCTGTCAGTAATAATATCACAGGGAGTCCCTGTGCAGAAAGGGCTCTGGAGCATTTGATACTGTGCCACAATGATGAGAATGGGTGTAAATGGGTGTAAATGGGTAAATAACTGGCTCAATGATAGAACACAGATGGTGGTTATTAATGGTACATACTCTGATTGGGTCACCATTTCTTGTGGGGCACAACAGGGGGTCAGTATTGGGTCTCATCCTCTTTAATATATTTAGAAATGATATTGTAGAGGGATTGCACAGTAAAATATCAATCTCAGCAGATGATAGTAAAATGTGCAAAATAATTAACACAAAGGAGCACTGTATTATATTACAAATGGATCTTGGATAAGTTAGAAGCTTTGAGCAGAAAAGTGGCAATTGCCGTTTAACCCCTTCCCGCAAATGGGCGTTACTGCACGTCCTTTTTAGCAGTCCGTTTCCGAAAAGGGCGTACGGTAATGCCCTGAGGATGAAGCGATGACACAGGAGCTGTGCGCGCTTCATCTTTAGCGGGTCTCGGCTAGTATACAGCCGACATCCCGCTGCAACGCCGGCGATCACAGTTATCTCCGATCGCCACCATTTAACCCCTTAAATGCTGCTGTCAATAGCTGCTGTCAATAGCTGTACCCCGTTGGCCCCCCCGCAAAAAATTGCGGAGTGTCGATGGCTGCTGTGGCAAATAGGAAGCCTAGCAATGGCTTCCTGGTTGCCAGGTACGGCAGCCTATTAGGTCCTGCCCAAGGCAGGACGTAATTGGCTTAACTGTCAGTTGTACAATACAGTGCACTACATAAGTAGTGCAGTGTAATGTACTGGGGATCAGAAGACCAGATCTTGAAGTCCCCAGGTAAGGGTAAAAAAAAAGTGAAAAAAGTAAAAAAAAAATGTTTTAGATAAATAAATAATTTAAAGTTTTATGTTATAAAAACAATATTCGGCCTGTTTCCCTGATCAAGTCCTTTGTAATTAGAACAAAACGAAAAAACCAAAACTATACGTTGTTTCCAAACAAATGGAATAAAAAGTGATCAAAAAGTTGCAAGTACCCCTAAAAAACAATAAAAACGACAGTTTGTCACGCAAAAAATAAGCCCTCACAGAGCTCCATCAACAAAAAAATAAAACATTTTGGCTCTCAGGATATGGTGACACTAAAATATTATTTTATTTAGAAAAAAGTGTTTTTATTGTGTAAAAGCAGTAAAACTATATAAATTAGGTATTGCCATAATCATATCGAACCACAGAATACATGAAACATGTTGTTTATACTGCACAGAGAACACCGTTAAAAATGTATAAAAAAAAGTTAGAGAATTTCTGTTTTTTGGTCTCCTCACCTCCGAATTTTTTTTATAAAAACAGATTTTAAAAAAATCGCATGTACCCCAAAATGATACTAATTAAAACTACAGGTCGTCCCATGAAAATGAAGCACTCACACAGCTCATCAACAGAAAAATAAAAAGTTATGACTCTCAGAACGCAATAATGCAAAACTACGGCCCAGACTAATTTATATGTGCAGCAGTTCTTCACCTAAAACCCCACGTGATTATTTGCAGCCCCCACTGGTAGACCCTGTAAATGCAGTGGAAACTATGACATTTTGGGGTCTGTGCTACGTATGGGGCTAGTAATGAAGTCAAAGATTAGGCAATGCTGGAGTGCGGATATTTTGTACAATACCACGGACACCCTTTAGAAATGCGACTCCTGCACCCAAAAATCCGGCCTGTGCATGAAGGATTGGTTCAAAGCGTACGTCACTATCCATGGATAATTTTATTATTAATTTACCCCATTATTACATCATCCTATTATGACCTGATGCACTCCGCCCAGCTTACATATTCCCTTATGTACTTCGCCCAGCTTACATATAGCCTGATGTACTCCGCACAGTTTACATATACCCTGATATACTCCTCAAAGCTTAAATATGCACTGATGTACTCCGCACAGTTTACATATACACTGATGTACTCCGCCCAGCTTACATATACCCTAATGCACTCCGCCCATATTAAATATACCCTGATATACTCCTCACAGCTTACATATACCCTGATGTACTCCGCACAGTTTACATATACACTGATGTACTCCGCCCAGCTTACATATACCCTAATGCACTCCGCCCATATTAAATATACCCTGATATACTCCTCACAGCTTACATATACCCTGATGTACTCCGCACAGCTTACATATGCTCCCACATTATAAACTGAAACACCAGTAAAACACTAAACAAAACTACTACCAAGCAAAATCTGCGCTCCAAAAGCCAAATGGCGCTCCTTCTGGGCCTGGCAGTGTGCCCAAACAGCAGTTTATGACCACATATGGGGTATTACTTTTTCTCTAGAGAACCCGCTTAACAATTTATGGTGTGTGTGCCTAAAGTGGCACAATCTGAGCACAACACATTGGGCACTGAAATAGCACATTTGTGGAAAATGGCAATGTTCAATCTGCAATATCTACTGTGTACTCATTTCTGCAAAATCTTTGGGGTCAAAATGCTTACTACACTTCTAGATGAAATCCTTGAGGGGTGTAGTTTCCTAAATGGGGTCACTTATCTGACGTTTTCACTGTACTGGTACCTCAGCGCAATGCAACATGGCACCAAAAAACTATTTTGTAAAATCTCCACTCCAAAAAGCTTTTTCCCTTTAGACCCTTGCCGTGTGTCCAAATAGCAGTTTACAACCACATATGGAGTATTTCCCTACTCAGGAGAAATTGTGTAACAAATTTCTCCTGTATTCCTTGTGGAAATGAAAAATGATGAACTAAATCTACGTTATTGGAAAAAAATATATTTTTTCATTTTCACGGCCCAATTCTAATAAAATCTATAAAACACCTGAGGAATCAAAATGCTCACTACACCTCTAATTTAATTCTTTGAGGGGTATAGTCTCCAAAATGGGATCACACCTGGGGAATTTCTACTGTACTGGTACTTCAGGGGCTCTGCAAATGCGACATGGCCCCCAGAAACCAATTCAGCAAGTTTATTACCACATATGGGGTATTGCCGTAATAAGGAGAAATTGCTTTACAAATGTTGAGTTTTTTTCAGAAAAAAAGTAGATTTTCATCTTCACAAACTAATTCCAATAAATTCAGCAAAAAAACTGTGGGGTCAAAATGCTAACTATTGCACTAAAACAATTCCTTGAGGGATGTAGTTTCCAAAATGGGGTCACTTTTGGGGGGTTTCCACTGTTTAGGTCCCTCCAGTGCATTGCAAATGCGTCATGGCACGCGTTACAAAATCCAAATGGCACTCCATCCCTTCTGAGAACTGCCGTGGATCCAAACAGCAGTTTATTACCACATATGGGGTATTTCCGTAATCGGGGGAAATTGCTTTACAAATGTTGGGTTGCTTTTTCTACTTTATTCCTTGCAAAAATTCAAAAATTCTGGGTTTTTCCCGAGAAAAAGTAGATTTTAATTTTTGCAGACTAATTCAAATAACTTTAGCAAAAAACCTGTGGGTCAAAATGCTAACTATATCCCTAGATAAATCCCCTGAGGGGTGTAGTTCCAAAAATAGGGTCACTTTTGGGGGTTTCTACTGTTCTGGCCCCACAAGACCTCTTCAAACCTGACATGGTGCCTAAAATATATTCTAATATAAAGGAGGCCCCAAAATCCACTAGGAGCTCCTTTGGTTCTGAGGCCTGTGTTTCAGTCTATTACTACACTAGGGGCACATGTGGGATATTTTTAAAAAGCTGCAGAATCTGGGCAATAAATATTGAGATGAATTTCTTGGGTAAAACCTTCTGTGTTACAGATTTTTTTTTATTACAAACTAGTTTTGGCAAAAAAATGAAATTTGTCAATTTCACCTCTACTTTGCTTCAATTCTTGTGAAATGCCTAAAGGGTTAAAACACTTTCTGAATGCTGTTTTGAATACTTTGAGGGGTGCAGTTTTCAAAATGGGGTGTTTTATGGGGGTTTATAATATATAAGGCCCTCAAAGCCACTTCAGAACTGAACTCATCCCTGAAAATATATCCTTTTGAAATTGTCTTAAAAATGTGAGAAATTGCTGCTAAAGTTCTAAGCCTTGTAACGTCCTAGAAAAATAAAAAGATGTTCAAAACATGATGCCAACATAAAGTAGACATATGGTAAATATTAATTAGTAACTATTCTATGTGGTATTACTAGCTGTTTTACAAGCAGATACATAAAAAATTAGAGAAATCATAATTTCTTCAAATTTTCTCTAAATTTTGGTGTTTTTCACAAATAAGCAATGAATTTCTTGACCACATTTTTCCACTAACAAAAAGTACACTATGTCATGAGAAAACAATCTCCGAATCACTTGGATAGGTAAAAGCATTCCAAAGTTATTACCACATAAAGTGACACGTCAGATTTTAAAAAATGAGGCTGGTCCTGAAGGCCAAAATGAGCTTGGTCCTGAAGGGGTTAACGAATGCAAGACTATGCACTTAAGAAGGAGAAATGCATATTAACATTACTAACTAAATGGGAAGACACTGGGTAAAACTGACATGGAGAAGGACTTAAAATATGAATTTGACAGAAAACTTAACTGTAGCAACTAGTGTCAGGCTGTTGCTACCAAGGCAAAAAGATCATGGGATGCATCAAAAGAGGCATTGATGCACATAATGAAATCATAGTTCTACCACTTTAGGAATCACTAGTTAGACCACATTATTTTGGGCAGTTTTGGGCCCCAGTTCACATTAAAGACATAGTAGAGCTTGAGCGAGTACAAACGTGGGCAACTAAAGTAGTAAATGGAATGGATGGCCTGAAGTAACCAATTTGGGTTATTTATTTTATAAAAAAAGACGACTGAGGGGTAACCTAATAAGTATGCATGTAAGTAAGGAAGTATTCACTAGGTCTAGGAGAATAATGTTTCTACACCAACATAGAAAGGGATTCTTTACTGTAAGAGCAGTGAGACTATGGAACTCTCTTCCAGGGGAAGTTGTCATGGTTATTTCAATGAAAGGGTTTAAAAGGGGCCTGGATACCTTTTGTAAAGGATTTGCCAGACACAGCTTCTGTGTCAACGCCCGTGGGCAATCAGTCTGCACCTGCTCCTATGTCTGTGAGACTGACTCCATCTTCCACCACTCAGGATGGCAGGCTTAGGAGTGGGAGAGCCTATCACAGCCTGGCCAGACGGAGCTAGCTCCCGCCCACTGTCTATTTTTACCTGCCTTTCCTGTTCCTCCTTTGCCTGTGATTCTTCTATGCTTGTTTCCTGGCTTGCTGCTGCTGCTTGTACTACTCATCCTCTGCTTGTTATTGACCTTGGCTTTCTGACCACTCTCCTGCTCAGCGTTTTGTACCTCGCTCTCTCCTGGTTTGACTCGGCTCGTTCACTACTCTTGTTGCTCACGGTGTCTCCGTGGGCAGCTGTCCCGTTTCCCTAGTTTCTGTGTACCCTTGTCTGTTTTGTATGTCTTGCACTTACTGGGCGTAGGGACCGTCGCCCAGTTGTACCCCGTCGCTTAGGACGGGTCGTTGCAAGTAGGCAGGGACTGAGTGGCGGGTAGATAGGCTCACCTGTCTGTCTCCCTACCCTGTCATTACACCTTTCTTCAAAGTAATAATATGACAATATATAAAAATGGAAAAAAACAAAAAAATTATATTCCTGGACCAAACCAGCACACTCTGAGTAGAAAAGATTTAGAATAATTTATTAACCATAAGTAAAATATCAGAAAATTTAATATAAATTTTAGTAATTAAAAAAGTATTGTAGATACCATTTCCTTGGTCAAATACCAAACACGCAGCAGTAACGTAATATATCAAGGGCAACAAAAATTACCTACAAACAAATACAATCCAATATGTTTGAACAGAATACATGTAACGAGAAAGATATCGTATTATTCAACGTTACAGATAAGTAACTGTTTAGATCAAATTTATCAGATTACATATAATATATGCACATGTATCCAGAGGTACTCATCTATTTGTAGATATAGTCAAGGGGCCCCACTGATAAAAAATTATCCAGAAGATCTTGAGTTCGACCAATTCATCATCCGTGAATAGCAATTCAGGCAAGTTGATATGTGCAGCAAATACAAAGGCCGACAAATACTTGCTAAGCAGATTCAATCGCGTCTTTCAGGACGGGACTGAAAGTGAGATCAAGTCTTCACTCTCCAAGTAGGCAAACAAGGTCTAATTCTAACCTCGCAGCTTTGGACATAATGCAAGTCCGAGATATGAAGGCATGAAGTTTCCTCTGAATCGGGTACACGCCGTGTGATGTCACTCACGCACGTGTCAGTGCATAATCAATTGACTCAATTGATTGACTTGTAATAATATTACAAGTTATGCGCATTAGATTACTAGGATAAGTCATAGATCCAGGAATTTATTCTGATTGCCATATTTGGAGTTGGGAAGAATTTTTTTTTTTAATAAGATGAGGAAAATTGGCTTCTGCCTCATGGGGGTTTTGCCTTCCTCCCTTCCTTTGGATCAACATTGCAGGAGAAAAGGCTGATCTGGACATACTATTGGCTTTTTTCAGCCTTACACACTATGTTACAATGTGGTACATATTATGTGATACAAACAATTCTGTCCGGCCTCAACTGATATGTGGCAGTTTAACACGTGTTAAAAAAAAAATATATATATATTTTAAAATTGTTATTGTAGACTCGCAGCAGAGATCCCATTGTTGTGATCCTCTATTTTAGTTGTTGTATGGGACTTGCATCACCATTGATTTAATTGGTGACGGATCCGGTTCAAATGGTGTCCGTTTGTCTCAGTTGTGCAAGGGTTCTGTCGTTTTGACGGAATGAATAGCGCAGTCGACACCAAATCAATGGTGATGCAAACGGAAAGCTATGGTTTTGGTTTGTTTCAGTCAGGGTTCCGTTCATGGGTTCCCCTGACGGAAAGCTCAGATGAAACCCCTGAACGGAGCCCTGACGCAGATGTGAACGAAACCTAACCCAATGAAGAAGAATCTCTCGGGAGAACTTTCAGGGGCGGTACATGATCACCAGGTGCCCTAGGGTAGGGCTTTCAAAATGCTTTTTTTCAGCCTGCAAAAAAATCTGTTATATTATTTATTACCATTTCTTTGTTTTATCTAACAAAACCACCTAGCTATACATTTATAAATTGCATTTATGTACATATATTGCATGAGAAGATTCTCCAGTCATCTGTTGATTTTACAGTTAATAAGCTCTAGTTATTTGCAGTTATTATAAAGCCATCTATTATTTAGTAGTATGTATATCTTAAAAGTAGGCAATCCGGGAAAAAATGTACACAAACCTTTAGATCAGAGAGACCGCTCCAGAGCAAGATTAATTCCTTCTTCATGTGTAGGAAAGAAGATAAAAATGTATGTTCATAGCTTGTTTGAACATTTACAAGATGCGCTCCAGTGTGAAGCAATTCACAGCTCTGTTCAGCACTTGCCCAAGGCTTATTGTCCAACTTCAACTTATAGCAGCTGTTTTTAAATGCAACCCAGCCCTTAGAACAGAGCCCTGCAAAATATCAATAGAAAGGTGGGCAGTTTAATAAAATTAGGAATTATATGTAGAAACTTTTAATGGATACATTTATAATGAAAGCTTCGCAAAGGCTATAAAAACAATTACAAGACGCAAAACAATGCGTGGGTCTGCACTATATACACTGTATCAATATACACACAAGAGTAATACATAAGGGGCTCATGAACATGGCTGTATATGGATCCTTGTGGTACGGATCTATAATGTGGTCCACCATAGAAATATATGAACCTATGATGTACCTACTGTGCCTCTTAGGCTGGATTCACACGAGCACATTATGTCCGTAATAGACGGACGTATTTCGGTCACAAGTCCCGGACCGAACACACTGCAGAGAGCAAGGCTCCTAGCATCATAGTTATGTACGATGCTAGGAGTCCCTGCCTCTCCATGGAACCAATGTCCCGTACTGAAAACATAATTAGAGTACGGGACAGTTGTCCGGCAGCGAGGCAGGGACTCCTAGCATCGTACATAACTATGATGCTAGGAGCCCGGCTCCCTGCAGTGTGTTCGGTCCGGGACTTCCGGCCGAAATACGTCCGTCCATTACGGATGTAATGTGCTCGTGTGAATCCAGCCTTATTCTATAAGTTGGAATACATAAGAATCTGTGATAAAAATTATTGTGGCTTTTTCAATTGCATATTGTACAACATATGCAATTGCTTCCAGAGAAGAATATGGTGCCTCATGGAGGCACATACGGTGGCATGTGGTGTGCCTACAGGTCTGTAATATGGACCATTAGTAATGGTATGCTGCTTTTAAGGGACTACAAAAAAAAAATTGCAATATCCATAAGCCCTAATAAAAGAACAATTGGCTTCACAGGATCATTATATACACTGAGCCAGCTCAAGCTTGGTGAAGGCCCCAGGGAAAGTACATATTTCTATTTTATACCACTTATAAAGAAATATTTAAAAATTTATATCTAGTGATCGCTCAAGCTCACAACTTAACTGGAAGCCTTAGTGGAAGCCATAGTTTGCTTTGTTATGTTTTACAATTCTCTGTTGTCATGGTGTCTGAGGTCCTGATGTCACTGTTGTTTCTGTTGTATCACTGAATAATAAAATAACATGTGCTGTTGCATAGCAATAATCCAATAATGGATGACAACTGTAAATCTGCATCGTGCTGTGCATTCTGTTGTCCATGAATCTCCTCCAGTCTGTTTCCTGTAGATAAGCGTATTGCCAACAGATATAGGTGCCTGTCCATCTAGTAAGCTAGAGTTTGCACACTGCCTGTGGCATGCATGCTGCTGCACTGAGCACAGTCTGCAGCCACTCCTGTGCCTTTTCCTGCGCCTGAGACTTTCATCAGTAAGGGTCTATTCACTGGGTGCAGATAAATCGCAATTTATTGTTGTGGTTAGCACAAAAATTGCGGGAAAACAGTGCATTTTTTGTGATATCGCACCTTTACAGTTGCATTTTGTTGCAATTTTGTGGTAATGTGGCAATGAACCGCGATTTGACCATACCCAATGAATATACCCTAACTCTCTAGCATTATGCTAACAACTGGAATGATTAAGAGAGAGAGAGATTTAGTGATATTTTTTGTAAATGTTATGCCAGCTATATGAAAATACACATACCTGTTTCAACAGTAATATACATTTTTTGAGACACATTTATAAAACCAAGATAAAGCCGTTTCACAAAAAATTCAAAATCATAAAGTGATCCAGGAAGCAATTTGTTCACTTCATAAAACTTGTCTTGCAGCACCATATTTTCAGCAGAATTGTTAAGGACACTGGAAACAAAAATGTCTCCATAGATTTTGCTCCAGTTGAATGATACTGCTGTAGGGGTCACAGCAATGCCTATATCTTGTATCTGTATTGGGTCTACATGGAAAAAAGTATACATGAGTTGTTATAATATTTGTATATATGAGCAAAATAGTATTTCAAGTACTTTTTGTAGAGCATTTGTGTTCTGCCATACATGTTGTTGCCAGCTTGGTTGAAAAAATAGAATTCATTGTCTTTCCATTTACACATAAATCAGCTACCCCTAATTATGAATTTCTTTTGTATGTCTGCTGAAACTTTTGAATTTTTTTTAAAAAAATGGGTTTTCTAACCTCTTATTGACTGGTGTAAAGCTGGCCAAACACATTAGATGTATGTCGGCCAAACCCGCCGATTTCGACAGGATCGGCCGACCATCTAATGCAGGGGTCTCAAACTCGGCCAGGTAAGTGGGCCGCATATAGAAAAAATGGGAAGTTGACGGGCCGCATTACTTTCAAATTTGATACAACACAAAATTATTGTTAATAAATTACTTATTTGAACTACTATAACACTATATTACTATAATAATAATAATACTACATTATTATAAAATTAATACTACATTACTATAATAATAGCGCTAGGTTTAAAATTTGAGATATTTATCCACGTGCTTATTTCAACAATCCAGTTTTCCAGTTTAAGTGTCGCTAAATGCAGTCTGGCAGCTCAGTTGGCAGCGTTTGGCAGACACACATGTCAAGATTGGGCAGCCCCTTTTTAGATAGTACCACTGTGCAATCCGTGGATGCTGCCGCAGTGCCCTCCGTGGATGCTGCCGCAGTGCCCTCCGTGGATGCTGCCGCAGTGATGTCAGGGGCTTGCCCAGAGCTGGAGTCCCTGGGATTCCAGCTCTGCTCCTGACATCACTGTCCATATATGGACAGAGATGTCAGGGGCAATCCCAGAGCTGGAGTTCCGGGCAGAGCGCTAGTAGGCTATTCCTGTGACTCCAGCTGTGGTCCTGACATCACTGTACTAGCGCTCTGCTCGGGACTCCGCTCTGGGGAAGACCCTGACACACTGTCCATATATGGACAGCGATGTCAGGGAATTCCACAGAGTCCCGGAGCAGAGCCGATACTAGCGCTCTGCACGGGACTCTGGCTCTGGGGAAGCCCCAGACATCGCTGTTCATATGTGGACAGCGATGTCAGGGAATTCCAGTCTAGCGGCTCTGTGTCCCGCGAGCCGCAGATGACAGCCCCAGGGGCCGCATGCGGCCCGCGGGCCACGTGCTTGAGACCCCTGATCTAATGTATAAGTGGTGGCCTCCTGACTTTTACCCGACAGCAAATGTCAGGGGAGAGTAGGGTCGGGGTTCTTTTTGTTTGCAAATAGACAAGCCGCTGCCAGACTTCTCACTTCTCCCTGTTGAAAACACATGCACACGTGGCCGAGCCAAACGTGCATGTGTATGGGGGAGTCGGGAGGAATAGCTGTCGGCCAAATAAGCTTTCTCATAACCGACAGCTATCTCAAGCCTATGGAAATCTAAACTGTTCTGCGTCCATATCTAACCATACCCAGTATATTTCCATTAATTGTAAGCCATTTCAACTTTTGTAAAGTAAAACATATCCAGACCATGTCACAGGATATTGTTTCTTATTATTGTTTGAGCTGTATATTGGTTTATGTTTTGCTCAAACAGGGAGAATCATGACACTTTTTTTTTTATTCAAAGGCAATCCTTGACCAAAAAAGAAACATATTTATGGCTCTGTATAAAATCAAAACCATATAGAGGTACATTATAGCCCCTAGGAGGCTATGGGTGCTGTATCTGGATCCATACATCACGCCAGTGTGGACATGTTCTAATGCCTCCGGTGATGTACATGTGGCCTAAGGGCATGTCTGCAACAGCATTATTTATGCACTTTAGTAGCAGTTTGCCCCATAGAAATAAATAGGATCCATTATGGTCAGTTATCCAGCATTATGTACAAAACAATGGAGACAAAGGCCCTCGTGCATTTTTATTTTTAACAGAGACCAGATATGACATTGTGATGAATAGGAGTGAATAATCTTGTACACAATATGCAGCACAAAGCTACACGATTTCTAGGATTCTATCAGGTTCTATCTTATCCATTCATTTACTAGGGAAAAACAGTCAGAAAAAAAACATGAAAAATAGTCAGGAAAAGCTGTGTGTGTGAATGGAAAGTCATAACTTACAGCTGCCATCTGCAAACTGTGTTTTTTAACGGTGTCAAAAAAATGAATCCATAGAAGTATTTCGATTATTGCATAGATATTTATATACCTACTTGTTAGAAATGATTTCACACTTAAGATTTCACCATCTTTTATGGATTTTATGGTAACGTTATAAGCAGACTCTTGCTTTAGGTTATTTAATGATATGAACTGACTGCAAGTTTGATGAGCAGCCAATGACTTTAACACATTCTATGGAGAGAAAAAATACATAAATTTAATGTCGATTTAAATGTTATGTAATTTCACATGAAGCATAGGAAGTATATGAACAGTGAAATTATATAGAAAGAAATAGCTTGAATACAGTTTTGAAACATAACGTGAAAAAATATGGAATCACTCTTGCATATCATTTTTACACTAGATGCAGTAGACTGTGTTAACTTTAAAGCCAAGACTTCCGTTTCAAATGGATCCGTAATGGATCAAAATAGAATACGTCAAGTTTCCATTTTCTTTTTTTTTCTACGAAAATCTAATGGAACAAATGCTAACTTATGCCCACTGATGGCATATGTCATTGGAGACGTCCTACTGAAATGAACAGGGACCTTGATGGAAACATTTATGTGTAAAAATGCTGATAATAGAGCCTAGCAGAAGCTTATTTTAATGTTTTATTTTAATGTTTAATGTTTTTTTTTAATGTTTTATTTTATTGTTTAATATTTTGAAGGACTATATCTCACTACCTATTATGCAACTACAGAATGGACACAGTGTATCAGTAATGTAAGGCGCTAGCATTGAAATACCAGTACGTATTAATTTATTTTCTATTTGCAAGTCTTACGATAGTTTATAGCTTTTTTTCTCAAATGTCATGATCTCTACTGAAATTAATCAAAACCTTTGAAATAGTCTGCATTGCTAGCTCCCAAAATATTAATGTGGGCTGTCATGTGGGTGGTACTACCTCAATGATGGAGTGCCTTCCAACTGTTTACTAATCTAAGTGGAAACAGATCAGCAAAATCATCTTCATGTTTATGGTCACATTTAGGCGAGTACAAGTTCTTACCTGATGGTGTGTACTATTATAGGGGTGGTATAACACAAAATAACTGTCAGGAATCTTATCTTCCGGAAACATATTCCATTCAACTCTAAGTTCAACATTTTCTTTGCCTTTTCCTCCACATTGTATATTGTGTATCACCTGAAAAATATGGTGTTTAGGATATTTCTGATATCTTCCCATAAATTCATAATTTGTATACAAATAAATATAAGTCACAGTATACACAGTAAAGCCCGACACAGCAGGATAACATTTAATGAGATGGCCTCTGTTAGGATTCTGGGGGTTATGTATTAATAGTATCAATTTTGTACACTACTTTAGTTTTTGTAGTGATGCTGCTGGAAATGGTGTCTATATGCACTTCGGAATTGTCTCACAACTTGAACTGAAAGAACTGTTCAACAGGTCTGGCCATATATGTATAGATTTCCTTTACCTGAGTCAGAGATTCAATTTCCTGCTATGGTACTGAGCCTGGCCAGTGGCTTGTTGTCCCCCCTGACACCCAGCACCTAGGACACATGCCTCATAAGCCCTCCCGAGCTATGCCCTTGTATATATCAGAATAGATACATAGATAGATAGTCAGATAACACAGCACTAACTCTAACTCAAACCCATTGTATATATATGTTCCACTGTTGTAGACATAATTCTGTATATGTTGTACAGCTTTAACTAACAAGAAACAACCCACCACATATTGGCACATCCAATCTATAGTGCCCATACACATAGCAATAGGCAAAGATACATTTCTTGTGCAAATTACTGCAATCTTCTGGCCACGTGGTTTGTATAGGAGAACAAACCGCGCGGCCAAATACGTCATTGCAAAACCACAGCAATCTTTTTCCAGCAAGGCGCACTACCACTAAATATAAAGGCAGCTTGAGATAGATAGATAGATAGATAGATAGATAGATAGATAGATAGATAGATAGATAGATAGATAGATAGATAGATAGATAGTGCCACGATCTGTGGGTATGTGGACCCACTGGGCCGTACCGCCGTAGTGGGATAGCAGCTGGCCAAACAGTGTACCAAGAAAAGTCTATAGTCTGAGTAAGGGTACCTGTGGTAGTTCAGACAATAGCCATGGTTAGGCTCGGATGGTACCTTGGAAGCAGATTTCAGGCGTGGTGTAACACAGCACATGTGATCGGTGGCACAACACGACTCCAACTCTTTAAGGTACAGGAACAAGGTAGGACGGGATACAGGTAGCAGGAACGGGAACACTGGGAAGTGGAAAACACTAATTTGCAAGACTAACACGGGTAAACACAACAACGCTCAGGCAATTAATGAAGGGGAAGGGCCCTTCTTATAGTCCAGGGTGATTAGACAATACTAAACGTGTGTGCACTGACCCTTTAAGGCCGGGACTGTGCTCAAGTGTGCACCCTAGTGGTCACTGCAGGCCAGGATGGCCGCATGTGCTGGCATCTCCTTGAGGGAAGGCGTCGGCAGGATGAGAGGAGTCTGTGGCCGCGGACGTTACAGTATCTCATCTCTTACGCCCCCTCTTCTTGGGACCAGAGCGAGAGAGGAACTTCTTCACGAGGTAGGTTCTGCTCTGGCTCCCAGGACCTCTCTTCTGGACCAAACCCCTTCCAACCCACCAAATAAAAAGTTCTTCCTCCCACTTTTTGGATGTCCAAGATCTCCGTAAGCTCGAATGAATCTGATGAACCGCAGGAGGCAACTGCAGGACTAGGAGTAGCGGAGGTGTAGCAGAGGTGTAGCGGAGGTGTAGGGGTTCAGGACCACAGACTTCAAGAGGGAGACATGAAAGGAGTTGGGGATCTCAAGAGTGAGAGGCAGCTGAAGCTTGTAAGGAACAGGGTTGATCTGCTGTAGGATCTTGAAGGGTCCGAGGAACCTGGGAACAAACTTGTATGATGGCACCCTCAGCCGGGTATTCCTAGAGGACAGCCAGACCTTGGTACCCAGAAGAAACAGAGGAGGCTCTCTTCTCCTTGTGTCTGCCTTTTGTTTCATGCGGTCGACTGCCAGAAGAATAGAGGATCGGGTTTGCTGCCAGATCTGCAGGAAGTCCCTGAATGCAGAGACAGCTGCGGGCACCTGGGATGTAGCTGACAACGGGAGAGGAATTTGTGGGTGTTGGCCGTAAACAATGAAGAACGATGTTGCAGCAGTGGACTCACTTGTGTGGTTGTTATAGGAGAACTCGGCCCAAGGAAGAAGCTCCACCCAGTGATCATGCTGCCTGGAGATGAAGTGTCGTAGATAGTTCTCCATGATTGGATTGATCCTCTCGACTTGACCATTGGACTGGAGATGGTAGGCTGAGGAAAAGTCCAACTTCACATCAAGGAGTTTACAGAGGGCTCTCCAGAATTTTGAGGTAAACTGAACCCCCCAATCAGACACGATATGCAGAGGTAAGCCATGCAGGTGGAAGATGTGTTGGATGAAGAGGTTGGCCAGTCGAGAAGCAGAAGTTGGGCCGGTCAGCGGAACAAAATGAGCCATTTTTGAGAATCGCTCCATGCATCCAGCAGAAGGAGGCAGATCCGTGACAAAGTCCATTGTTATATGCTGCCAGGGAGCATTGGGCAGCGGTTGGAGCGAGCAACCTTGTTAGCAGCGCACACCGTGCAGGACGAGACAAAGTCCATGGAGTCTTTGGGAAGCTTGGGCCACCAAAAATTATGGGCAATCAAGTCTCGGGTTTTCAGGGAACCTGTGTGACCTGCCAGTTTGGAGCAGTGTCCCCAGCGAAGAATTCTTCTTCTGTCCACCAGGCGTACAAAAGTCCTCCCCGGAGGAATGTCTCTAACTTGCAGGGGGTTGACAGAGACAATGCAGGACGGATCAATGATGTTTTGCAGAGACTCCGTGGTGTCCTCAGTCTCGAACGACCGGGACAAGTCATCGGGCCTCACATTTTTGTTGGCAGGTCGGTAGTGGAGCTCAAACTGGAACCGGGCAAAGAACAGAGACCACCTGGCTTGATGAGGATTCAGCCATTGGGCCGAATGGAGATACGTGAGGTTCTTCTGGTCAGTAAATATCAGAATAGGGTGAGATGCGCCCTCCCGTAGATGTTTCCAGTCCTCCAGAGCCAACTTGATGGCCAGTAACTCCCAATCCCCAATTGAGTAGTTGCGCTCTGCGGAAGAGATAATAATAATAGCCACATACCACTGCCTTGCCTTTGCGAACCTCTCTGGAACAGAAGTGCACCTGCACCAACCGGGGAGGTGTCCACAGCCAACGAAAATTGTCGTGACACATCAGGATGATGGAGGTTTCAGGCTATTAAACGCAGATTCTGCCTCTGAATCTCCACACCTTGGAGGGTAAAGATGGGTGCTTTCAGTGAATATAAGTTTTGGATGAGCTGCCGGTAGAAATTGGCAAATCCCAGTAAGCGCTGTATGGACCTTAAGGGCGTGGCCACTCCAGAACAGACTTTACCTTCTCAGGATCCATCTTGAGACCTTGATCCGAGATGATGTAGCCCAGGAAGGGTAGAGAATTTCTCTCAAACACGCACTTCACCAGCTTGGCATATAAGCGATTGTCCCTTAATTGCAGCAGAACTTGACAGACATGTGTCCGATGAGTCGTCGTGTCAGGAGAAAAGATCAAGATGTTATCAAGGTAGACCACGACACAGACATAGAGGAGTTCTCAAAAGGCCGAAGGGCATTACCAGGTATTCATAGTGCCCATCTCAGGTGTTGAATGCCGTCTTCCATTCGTCACCTGGCAGATCCGGATTAAGTTGTAAGCCCCCCATAGCTTGGAAAAAAGCTTGGCTCCTCGTATGCGGTCCAACAGTTCAGAGATTAGTGGCAACGGATATCTGTTCTTGACAGTGATCTGATAGAGACCCCAGTAGTGGATGCAAGGTCGAAGAGATCCATCTTTCTTCTTGACAGGGCAGCGTGGGGGCAGCGTCTCAGCCTCCTTCTTGCTGAAGACGTCTGCAAACTGTGAGTAGTGAGGGGTAATCCTGCCAACGACCGAGGCAGAGGAGTTTGGGCTGGATGGATCTGTCCCAGACAGTGGTTGAGACACTTGGGGCGCCACTCGAGAACCTCACCGGAATTCCAGTCCAGGACTGGGGCATGTAGTCGAGGCCAAGGCAGACCGAGCACCACAGCATTGACGGCCCTGGGCAGGACGAGGAAAGAAATTAGCTCTGAGTGAGGAGCTCCAAATTGAAACCTCAGCGGTTTGGTCTTAGATACGACTGGATCGGGCAGAGGCAGACTGTTCACTGAGGCAACAGCCAAAGACATCTCCAGGAGAACTGTGGGCCACTGGAGGAGATCCACTAGGTCCCTGTGGATAAAATTTGCTGCGGATCCAGAGTCCAGATAGGCAGAGACCCGGTGGGTCTTCCCGCCGGACACTATGATCACGGGGATGGACAGTTTTGAGGAGAGTTTTTTTATCCAGCGCTGTATCGCCTTGGGTTGTCTCCCCAACCAATCCTAGGCATTGGAGTTTCTTTGGCTTTTGAGGGCACAGACGCACAACATGGCCACCAAGGCCACAATACAGGAAAAGTCCCGAAGTGCATCTGCGTTGTTTCACCTGGACGGATAACTTAAGCTGGTCCACCTGCATAGGCTCCTCAGGTGGGCCGACTGGCGAGGGTCCCAGGGATTGCTAGAAAGTGGGAGACAGCCTAGGGAGTCATCTCTCCCGACAAACCTCTTGAGATCGTTCCCGGAGCCTCATTACCACCCAGATGGCAAGCAAGATGAGGTCATCCAGGGTAGATGGCAGATCACGAACGGCAAGTTCGTCCTTGGTATCGGACGACAGTCCCTGCCAGAATGTAGCCACTAAGGCCTCGTTGTTCCATAACAGCTCTCCCGCCAGGGTGCGAAATTGAATGGCGGACTCGCCCACGGAAGTATCTCCCTGGCGAAGGTTCAGCAGGGAGGCAGCTGCTGACGAGACCCGTCATTAAACCATTAGCAATGTTTCCGTCACCATTGATATCAATGGTGATGCAAACGGAAGCTAAGGTTTCCGTTTGGACTTTCCGTTGAGGGGTTAACCCGACGAAAACCTCAGACGGAACCCTTGAACGGAAAGCCAACGCTGATGTGAACAGGCCCTAAGCTCAAATATACTGTTTATATAAATCAAAACCTTAAAATAAAGAAGATACAAAAAAATGAAACTTTATTAA